>NC_053036.3:467348574-467648577 GCF_002575655.3 Aegilops tauschii subsp. strangulata | reverse complement strand
TTACTGTACTCTGTTCATGTAGAACAAGTGCCTAAACCTGAAGAACAACTGTTCTAATTTAAGATTCCATTGCTATCATAGTTCAAAAAAGCGCTAGGCGTTAATTGTGCGTTTTGCCACCGCCTTGCGCTTTACTGACCAAAGTGCATGCTTATGCGCAGTTATGCACAGATTAAGCATAGTTATGCGCCATGCGTTTTGCCAACGCCTAGAGCCTAGGCGTGCTTAAGCGCTCGCTTAGGCGTGCCTTTTTTAACTATGATTGCCTTGCTCTTGTATCACTGTATTTACTCATACAAACTTATTTTTAAATTGAAGGATCCAATCGAAACTCCAATGGCATAGCAGGTATGTTCACGCATGTTTCTTTAACAGGTTTGCTCTTATCAATAGCTTTGTTTATTTCAATTTCAATTGTGTATACAATTGACTTCTCATATCATGCACATTACTAGCATCACAACAGAGCGAATAGTGTTGTTGTACATGTAGACCCGTGGTACCCATCTGAAATCTTGTTGTGCCGTGTAGTTTCCCACGCTTTGTATTCTTTCACTGCTGCTTTGTCTTGAACTGATATGATTTGAACCGTGCCTCTATTTTGATTTGGCAAGACAATGAAGTTACCATAGGACATATATATATATGTTTGTTTGATGCTTTTATTATGTACTAGTACTTGGCAATAGAATACTTGGTAGTTTAATCCTGTCCACCTTACTAATGAACTGGTTCACCAAAATGAGTTTCATATACTAGTACATGCTAAACCTGTTATGTGTCTGCTTGTTTCTTCTTTCAGAATGCTGACAGAATATTGGGGAAGAGTACCTTATTAAGCAATTGTAAAGGATGTAATGCAGATAAGGTTCAGGATAGTGACACATCCTTATTGGTCTCCAACAAAGCTGATAAAACAGCTAAGGAAGACTATCTTGAAGACAGCGAGACAACCCCAAAGTCCTGTCTTGGTTTAGGGTTCGAGTTACTTGCCACTACCGCTTGCACAAGCTATTCAAACTCACTGTCTGAATCAGTTCGGTTTCTTGAGTCTCAACTACAAGCTGAAAGACATCGATCAGCTGTGCTATGACAAGAAGCGGAAGGACTGCGGAAGTCCCTGGAGCATTCAGATGCATACCTTCTCGTGCAACAGAAAGCTTTGGAGGATTTTAGCGCCAAACAGGACAAAGCTAATAAGCTTGCTAAGCTTATTGCCAGCATGGTGGATACCCAGGATAACGCTTCTTGAGTTCTTCTGAAGTTGTTTCAGTTATGCTCTTGTTTTGCTGCCGTGTTTATTTGCACTGGTGGCCAATTTTGACGGCCACTGTATGTAATATGCTGCTTTGTTCCCTATATTTGCACTGGTGGCGAACTTTGATGCCCAGTGGATGTAATATGTGTAATAACGGTAATAGGCTAGCGTTAATTGCTTGCTTATTTATTTCCTTATTGTCTTGTTTAGTTGTTTGCTTGTAATCACTGCAGTTCTTTTTCTGTGTTTTTCTAGTGGCCACAACAGCCTATTTTTGGTAACTAGGCCAAAATAATCATGGCAACACACGGACTGTTGTAACCATGGGCCTCCTGCGGGCCGTATGATCCATGGGCCTTCTACGGGCCATAGGATCCATTGGCCTTCTATACGGGCCTTAGGATCCATGGGCCTTCTACGGGCCGTAGGGTCCATGGGCCTTCTACGGGCCGTACGATCCATGGGCCTTCTACTGGCCGTACGATCCATGGGCCTCATACGGGCTGTAGGATCCATGGGCCTTCTACGGGGCGTATCATCATTTCGCCAATCATGGGCCGTACTATTCGTGGACCATAACGGGCCGTTAATAGGCCATATTTGATAACTCTTTGAACACAGCCCAACGGTTTTTTACATGAAAACGGCCCAACGTATTAATGGTCCACAAACTGGCCGACTATAATGATAGGCTGAATTTGGCCCACAAGCAGAAAATGACAGTAACGGGCCGTATCTAACCGAATGCTGCAAATGAGCCCAAGAATAAATGGGCCCTGAGAAGGCCGAAAGATAACTTGGGCTGGAAACGGTCCAATGGAGTAACGGGCCGTTAATGGGTATAAAGTGATACACTATTCATTACGGGCCAGTTTCACCACGGGCCGTTAATGGGCCAAGAGTTACAAAGGGCCTCATATGGGCCGAAAGAAGTCATGGGCCACACATGGGCCGGAAGTTAAAACGGGCTGGAATCATATTGGACGGCCCAGATGACGCTACTGGGCCTAATTCGGAGAGGTCGTAACGGGCCCTAGGTTAGCGGGCTGTAAATGGGCTATATGCAAACAGGCCGTTAACAGGCTTTCCGTGGGCCGGCCCGCCACCTTTTGACCAAGTCAAACGGGCCGGTCTTTTCACAGGAATGGGCCTCTGTTGGGCCGTGCCACGTGTCGCCGTATCATAGGCGCCTTCGTTCCAATGAGTGGATGACATCTGTCCCAACGGTGCGCCGACACGTGTTTCCTCCAGCCAATGATGATTTTACACGTGGAAAATCCCCATTGGTCGGGGCTGTTAATGGGTTATCGGATCCAAAACCGGACCCAATAGCTTAACGGCGTTCCGTTACGGTGGATGCCATGTGTCGGTCACCCTTGACGAAAGCACTTCTGTGACGCGCGATTTATCGTCATGGAAGTAGACACTTCCGTGATGATAATTTTGGTAATGTCATGGAACACTTCTACGACATCACAGGTATGACTATCTTGATTCTATCATAAAATCATCATGGATGTACATGCATGACAAAAAACGCGACCTACTGTGACAAACATGTATCATCACGGAAGTGTATTTTTTTTGTAGTGTTCGCTACCCCGAATGGCTGGCAAACCCCGTCGTCATGCCGAAAAAGGGGGTAAAGGAGCGCATCTGCGTCGACTTCACCAACCTCAACAAGGCCTGCCCTCAAGATCCGTTCCCGCTCCCCCGCATCGATCAGATTGCTGACTCCACCGCCGAGTGCGACCTGCTGTGTTTCCTGGATGCGTTTTCGGGTTATCACCATATCAAGATGGCGGTGGAGGACGTGGAGAAGACAACCTTCCTGACCCCGTGTGGGGTGTAGTGCTACACCTGCATGCCGTTCAGGTTGCGCAACGCGGGCACGACCTTCTAGCGGCTGATGCACATTGCCTTGGGCCGGCAACTCGGGAGAAACGTCGAGGCTTACGTTGACGACATCGTGGTGAAATCTCGGGAGGCAAGGACCTTGATCCAGGACCTGGAGGAGACCTTTGCGAGCCTCCGCTAGGTGGACCTGTGACTCAACCGGGAGAAGTGCGTGTTTGGCGTCCCATCCAGCAAGCTGCTGGGCTTCCTCGTATCCCACAGGGGGATCGACGCCAACCCAGAGAAGGTCAAGGAAATCAAAGACATGAGTCCACCACAAACCGTCAGGGAAATGCAGAAGCTCGCCGGTCGTGTGACCGCGTTAGGATGCTTCATCTCCAAGCTAGGGGAGCGTGCCCTGCCATTCTTCAAGCTGATGAAGAAGAAAGGCCCATTTGAATGGACACAGGAGGCCGACCAAGCGTTTCAAGACCTCAAGAAATATCTGACCAGCCCTCCGGTGATGGTAGCACCGCGCCCTCTCGAGTCCCTGGTGCTCTACCTCGCCGCCACTCCCTACTCCACCAGCGCAGCCCTAGTGGCGGTTCGGGAGGAACGCCAGGCTAAGGCCGCGTCACGACCAGCCACGGCCCCAGCCGTGGCGACACCAGACCAAGAAGGCCTCGCGAGGACCATGGCCTCGGCAGCTGGAGACCGGCCTCAGCAGGAAGACGCCCCCAGGGCTGAAGAGGCCACACCAAGCAACCGGGCGCTGGGGGCTCTGTCGCCCCAGGAGGCGCCTCAACCCCGGAGGACACGAGCTCCGTCAGCACACCCACCCTCGTCGAGCATCCGGTGTACTTCGTCAGCACAGTGTTGCGGGATGCAAGGTCATGATACCCCATGCCTCAGAAGCTTTTGCGCGCGCTATTGGTGGCCTCGCGTAAGCTGCAGCACTACTTTCGAGGTCACCCCATCAAGGTCGTCTCGGCCTACCCATTGGAAAGGGTGCTCAGGAGCCCCAACTCCGCTGGAAGGGTCGCCGAATGGAATATCGAGCTGCAGGCGTTTCAGTTGGAGTTCAGCACAACCAGGGTTCTCAAGGGAGCCATGCTTGCTGATTTCGTGGCAGAATGGACAGAGGCGCCAGGGCTCAAGGCGGGCGAGGATCGGTCCCTCTCCCTAGGATGTGAGGCAACAGATGGCTGGGTCATGTACTTCGATGCAGCATTCAGGACAAACTCTATTACGCCGTGCAGCTCTGTTTCCAGCAGGGCGAGAAGGTCTCCAACAACATAGCAGAATATGAGGGCCTCATAGCAGGCTTGAAGGCTGCAGCCGCACTGGGAGTGAAGCGCCTCATCGTCAAGGGCGATTCACAACTCCTCGTCAACTTCTCCAACAAGGTGTACGAGCCGAAGGATGAGCACATGGAAGCGTATCTTGCGGAAGTGCGCAAGATGGAGATGTAGTTTTGGGGCTGAAGTCGCAACACGTGCCCCGCGGCACCAACCAAGAGGCTGATGACATCGCTAGAACGGCGTCCAGGCGGCTTCCTCAGGAGCCTGGCGTTATCGAGGAACGACTCTTCAAGCCATCGGCAGCACCATCACTTTCAAGCACGGCGCAGCCTCGGGAGGAACTCCCTCAGCCACCTGCCACAGGAGCCCCGGCCTGTGGCCCGACCTCGGGAGCACGCCTACTCTTGGCGCTGGAGCCTCAGGAGGGATGCTGGACTACATAATTCAAGGACTACCTGATGCAAGGGACGCTGCCAGAGAAAGAGGAGGACGCGGAACGCGTGGCCCGGTAGGCCACGGCCTACTGCATCCAAGATGGTGAGCTGTACCGGAGGCGGCCAAATGACGTTTCCCTACGTTGCATCTCCAGGGAACAGGGGAAGGAGCTACTGGCCGACATACACGATGGAGATTGCGGACACCACTCATCATCATGGACCCTCGTCGGCAAGGTGTTTTGCAGTGGGTTCTACTGGCCTACGGCACTCAACGACGCGACCGAGCTGGTGAAGTCCCGCGAGGCCTGCCAATTCCATGCCAAGCAGATTCATCAGCCAGCTCAGGGCCTACAGACCATCCCTCTCTCGTGGCCGTTCGCGGTCTGGGGGCTAGATATCTTGGGCCCGTTCCCTCGAGGGCTTGGGGGTTATCGCTACCTCTACGTCGCCATCGACAAGTTCACCAAGTGGGCGGAGGTGGAAGCCGTCTACACCATCCCATCCGGTTCTGCAGTCAAGTTCATCAAGGGCCTCGTGAGCCGGTTTGGGGTCCCTAACCGCATCATCACTGACAACGGTTCGCAGTTCACCAGCAATCTCTTCAAAACGTATTCTGCTAACCTTGGAACGCAGATATGCTACGCTTTGGTGGTGCACCCCCGGAGTAACGGCCATGCCGAACGCGCCAACGCGAAGGTCCTGAGGGGCCTCAAGACCAGGACCTTCAAGAAGAAGCTGGAGGCCTGCGGCAAGGGTGTAACACCCCGGATGTAACTTGCCATATTTGTAACTCCGACTCTTGCCATTTCCGGCTATGTGTTATGTTTTTCCCTCCGTTGTCGGGTTTTGTCTTTCATTTTGTATTTTGTCATGTCATGCATTTTCATATCATGTCATCATGTGCATTGCATTTGCATACGTGTTCGTCTCATGCATCCGAGCATTTTCCCCGTTGTCCGTTTTCCAATCCGGCGCTCCTATCGCCTCCGGTGCACCCCTCTTGTTTTCTTTCATGTGCGTGTGTCAAACTTTCTCGGAATGGACCGAGGCTTGTCAAGTGGTCTTCTTATACCACCCGGAGACAACTGGTCAAGTTTCGTTCCATTCGGAGGTCGTTTGGTACTCCAACGGTTAACCGGGCATCCGCAAAGTCCATTTGAGTGTACAGCAAAAACCCCTCGAAAACCCCGCCGGCGACCGCCGCCCTCCGGGGCCCCTCCTCCTCCGGCGTCAGCCGCCACCGCCGGCCCCTTCTCCTCCTCCGGCCGACGAGCTCGAGACCCACGGGCTCAGATCCGATCGGTAAATGTCCCGTTGACTTTTCTCGCGACCCCGAATTTCTTCCAAGTCTCTAAATTTCATCAGCATGTGCCCCTGTTCCCGATGCCTTAACTCCGTGCATGTAGCTTCGATTCATGCGTGTAATATGTCAAATTGTTCGCCTCGTGATGCTCTTCATTTTGTTCAATTGCACCATGTTCATTAGAGGTCATCTTGATGCCCAAATCTCTGTTGGAAGAGGGCTAGTTGCTGTTATTCTCTGGTTCTTAGCAGAACTTGGAGATTTGTCATTTTTGTATCATTAAATCTATGCATCTTTTGAGCATGAGCTCTACATATGTTTTGAAGCATGCCATGCCATATTTACAGTGGTGTAGTCCATGTATTTTTTTGGTCTCTGCGGTGACTAGCACAAGCATGCAAAGTAGGCCCCGTAATAATTCTGATTTCAGGGACTTGGTGATTTCTCCAAGTCCTTGTCTGCTGTAATTTTGTTGCCATGTAAACTTGACTCTACAGAGAGATCCATACATATTTTGAAGATGTTCAGTAAGGATGTTTTGTAGCTATAGTCGTGATTGATCCACTTCTGCAATTGTTTGTAATTATGGAGTGCCATAGCATGACTCAATCTTGCTCCACTTTTGCTATAAAATATTTCTGGCAGCTTCTTAACATGATTTGCAATCTTGCCAAGCTTATTGTAGTTGATCCATACATGCTATGAAATTGTTCTTGCCATGGATAGATTCATAAACATGCCATCTTGCTGTAGGTATGCTTGGTTTGTAGTGCATTGCTACGTAGTGAGTGCATCAAGCTCACAAAGAGGCCTACATATTATTATTTCTGCCATGCTCTGTTTTCTGCCAAGTCTGAAACCTGATAACGGAACTTGCTATGTTTACATGCTTGCCACCATATCTTCTGGTCATTTTTGGCTTATGGTCAGTAAGGGACTTTTGTCATGTGCTTTTAAGTGCTATCTTGCTGTTTATCGCAGATTAGTGTCATTCTTGTTTTGCTTGCCATTTGCAAACCGTGCATCCGATTTCGGTGATCTTTATATCGATTTCGACCGAAATCATCTCATCTTTCCAGTGGCATGCTTGGTTTGCCAAGTTACTGCCATGTTCATCATTTTCCTTCCGGAGCACGCATATGCATCGCATATCATACATGTTTTGCATCATGTTGCTTGCGCATTCCTCGTTGTTGATTGTGGTTCCGTTTGTTTGTGTTCTTGTCTTGGGTAGAGCCGGGAGACGAGTTCGTGAATGAGGAACCTGTCGAGTACGCGTACGAGGATCAAGCTTTCGACAACTCTGAGAACCTTGCAGGCAAGATGACCACCCCTCGAAATCACTTCTATCTTTGCTATGCTAGTTGTTCGCTCTATTGCCATGCTACGCTACCTATCACTTGCTATATCATGTCTCCCATTTTAGCCATGTCAGCCCTAACCATCCTTCCCTAGCAAACCGTTGTTTGGCTAAGTTACCGCTTTTGCTCAGCCCTTCTTATAGCGTTGCTAGTTGCAGGTGAAGTTGAAGTTTGTTCCATGTCGGAACATGGATATGTTGGGATATCACAATATCTCTTATTTAATTAATGCATCCATATATATTTGGTAAAGGGTGGAAGGCTCGGCCTTATGCCTGGTGTTTTGTTCCACTCTTGCCGCCCTAGTTACTGTTATACCGGGATTATGTTCCTTGAGTTTGCGTTCCTTACGCGGTCGGGTGATTTATGGGACCCCCTTGACAGTTCGCCTTGAATAAAACTCCTCCAGCAAGGCCCAACTTTGGTTTTACTATTTGCCGCGTAAGCCTTTTCCCCCGGGTTTTCGCGAGCCCGAGGGTCATCTTTATTTTAACCCCCCTGGGCCAGTGCTTCTTCGAGTGTTGGTCCGAACCGAGCAGCCTGCGGGGCCACCTCGGGGAAACTCGAGGTCTGGTTTTACTCGTAGCTTGACTTATCCGGTGTACCCTGAGAACGAGATATGTGCAGCTCCTATCGGGATTTGTCGGCACATTCGGGCGGCTTTGCTGGTCTTGTTTTACCATCGTCGAAATGTCTTGTAAACCGGGATTCCGAGACTGATCGGGTTTTTCTGGGAGAAGGTTTATCCTTCGTTGACCGTGAGAGCTTATGATGGGCTAAGTTGGGACACTCCTGCAGGGTATTATCTTTCGAAAGCCATGCCCGCGGTTATGAGGCAGATGGGAATTTGTTAATGTCCGGTTGTAGATAACTTGTCACTTGACCCAATTTAAAATACATCAACTGCGTGTGTAGCCGTGATGGTCCCTTCTCGGCGGAGTCCGGGAAGTGAACACGGTCTGTGTTATGAATGACGTAAGTAGGTGTTCAGGACCTCTTCTTGGTAATTGCTAGATGACGTCCGTTCCGTTGTTTCTCTTCTCGCTCTCATTTGCGCAGGTTAGCCACCATATATGCTTTTGCCGCTGCAGCTCCACCTTATTACACCCTCCTTTTCCTATAAGCTTAAATAGTCTTGATCTCGCGGGTGTGAGATTGCTGAGTCCCCGTGACTCACAGATTCTACCAAAACAGTTGCAGGTGCCGACAATGTCAGTGCAGATGACGGCGTCGATCTCAAGTGGGAGTTCGACGAGGAACGTGGTCGTTACTTTGTGTCTTTTCCTGATGATCAGTAGTGGAGCCCAGTTGGGACGATCGGGGATCTAACATTTGGGGTTGTCTTATTTTCATCTGGATTTGACCGTAGTCGGTCTATATGATTGTATTTTGGATGATGTATGCATAATATTTATGAATTGTGTGAAGTGGCGATTGTAAGCCAACTCTTTATCCCATTCCTGTTCATTACATGGGATTGTGTGAAGATGACCCTTCTTGCGACAAAACCACTATGCGGTTATGCGTCTAAGTCGTGCCTCGACACGTGGGAGATATAGCCGCATCGTGGGCGTTACAAGCTGGTAATCAGAGCCATCCCCGACTTAGGAGCCCCCTGCTTGATCGAATCGCTGATGTTGTTGAGTCTAGAACAAAATGTTTTGAGTCTTAGGATTATATATATCGGAGAGTAGGATTCTTTTTACTCCTCAGTCCCTTCGTCGCTCTGTGAGGTCTCCTGACGTAGAAGTTTTGACTATTCTCTCCTCAAATTTCACTAAAAAAAAATTTAGGATCACGCGGGTATCTTGGAATCGTTCCGATGGCTTTGCGACGAGAACATTGTTCTTGGTGCCTCCTGACATTTAGGGGTTGTGGCAGTGTCCCGGGGAGTTGAGCTCCGAGGTGTTGTCGTCACAATTTTATCGTTGCAGTTCTGGGATACCTGAGTTTCGCCGACATCGAAATCTCTTTTATGCAGTTGTTGGTGAGATCAGCTCGACGCCACCCAGTACTGGGGCGGGAGTTCGGGAGTATTGCCATAACTTGTATAACGGATGCTTTTCGAAGGTTGAGGTAAACGATTTCCGAAGATTTCTTGGTTATGTGTTGACGGATGGATCCAGCTGGATCTAGGGATTGCTAGTTTGGGTGATATAGATTTGTGTCCCCTGTATCCCCTACACCAGATTGCATAACCAGAAAGTTTCGGGAGTTTATAAGTGGGAATTCTAGTAGCCTTAGGATATCTTTCCGACAGACGCATGATATGAGATTGGGGTTCGACGTCTAGTGGTCCGCCTTTCCATGGTTGATTTTAAAGTGGTCTCGTTGTGTCTTAAAGAGTCCATGGCTTTGCCGACTCGGGGACGCTTCGTATGTCATGTGCACAGCCTTGTACATGATGGTGCTGTACGATTGAGCCCGTGTGGGCCCCACCACGAAAACTTCGGACGAAATATCTATCATATGTTTGTTCCGGCTTATTCTGCAAGCCAATACTTTGTTTTATTTTGTATTCTTGTATTCGAGTTCCTTCGAATTCATATGTTCATTCCATATCTTTTCAAGTGGCTTCTCAACTTATGGAAGTGCGATGATTTACTACGGAATTCATTCGTTCATCTTCGTTCGAATGTTTATTGTGAAGACTATATGTTGTAATTTCTGTCCGTTGATTCTACTTATCTGTTTGTCTATCAAGATGCTAACGGATGTCACCCTCTTCAGGATGGCTCCGCCAACGCGTCAGAATCCGGATCGCAATGAAGGGAGTCAAGCGAACCCTCCGCCACCACCTCCACCTCCGGAGGCATGGCAAGCAATCATGGCAGCCACCAACGCCAATGCTCAGATGATTCTGCAACTCTTGCAAGAACGTACTCAAGGGCAAGGCAATCAAGGCAATCAAGGTCAAGGCAACAATCAGTTTCACTTTGCCACTCTCAACCAGTTTCTCGCAAATCAGCCCAAGTCTTTCAGCTACTGTGCCGAGGCCACGGATGCTGATGATTGGCTCGTGGACATCAACAAGCATTTTGAATGTAGCAATGTCAGGCCTGAGGACTTTGTCAAGTTCGCTTCTTTCCAGCTAAAGGACCAAGCTGCTGATTGGTATCAACAATACAAAGATTCCAGAGGAGGTCATGTGATCACTTGGACTGACTTCTGTCGGGACTTCAAAGCGCACCACATTCCACAAAGTGTTGTTGAGAGCAAGCATGAGGAGTTCCGCAATCTCAAGCAAGGCAACATGTCTGTGTATCAATACAACATTCAGTTTCAGAAACTTGCTCGCTTCGCTAAACAAGACGTTCCTGATGAAAAGAGTATGATCTATCACTTCAGAGGTGGCCTTAAAGAGGATCTGCAGTTAGCTCTCGTTCTTGTTGAGCCTACTCAGTTTGATCAATTCTACAATATGGCACTGAAGCAAGAGGCTGCTCAGCTCAAGTGTGAGGCTTCTAAGAAGAGAGTCAGAGACGCAGTTCAGTCTTCTTCTTCCTCACTTGTGACAACTAAGCAACAGAAGTTCTGGTTGCCTCCTCCTCCTCCGTTTCGTCAGCCTTATCAGCAGAAGTACAAAGGTGGCCAGGGTTCTTCCAACTCTTCCAACTCCGGCTATCAGAACAAGTCTCAGAATCAAGTTCCCTAAGTCCAGTGCTCCTTATCACCGTCCACTCTCAGAGGTGACTTGCAACAAATGTCAGCAGAAAGGTCACTATGCTAACAAGTGCTTCAACCAGAGGCGTCTTCCTCCTCCTCCTGTCAGATCTTCCAGCAATGCAGTGGTCAAGCATAATCCAAAGTCTGCAAAGGTGAACATGATGAATGCAGCTCAAGCGGAGGAATCTACTGATGTGATAATGGGTAATCTTCCTGTTAATGATATTCCTGCAAAAGTACTTTTTGATACTGGTGCATCGCTTTGTTTCATGTCAAGACCGTTTTTTGCCAAGCATGAATTCACTTGTTCTCATCTGAGTAAACCCATGGATGTCGTTTCTCCGGGTAAACGTTTGAGTTCTAGTATGATGGTTCCGGATGTTTCCATCAAGATGGGCGACTATAAATTCCAGTCTTCTCCAATTGTTCTTGGTGACTCGGATATTGATCTTATTCTTGGGATGGACTGGCTTTCTAAGCACAAGGCTCAACTTGATTGTGCTGCCAGGGAAATTCAATTGACACACTCGTCTGAGGATGTGATTATTTTTGCCGCTCGTGATGAAACCATTCGGTTTTTCTCTCTCAATGAGAAGGGCGAATCGAAAGCCATCTCTCAAATTCCAGTCGTTTGCGAGTATCAAGATGTCTTTCCAGAAGAGCTTCCGGGTATGCCTGCTCATCGGCCAGTTGAGTTCGTTATCGAACTAGAGCCTGGCACTGAACCCGTTTGCAAGCGTCCATACAAGCTTGGACCCGACGAGCTGAAGGAATTGAAGAAACAGCTCGATGAACAAGAGCGTCTAGGTTTGATCAGACCGAGTTCTTCTCCATGGGGTTGTGGTGTTCTTTTTTTCAAGAAGAAGCATGGCACGGACCGACTTTGTGTCGACTACCATCCATTGAACAAGAAGACAATCAAGAACAAGTACCCACTTCCCAACATCAATGAGCTATTTGAGCAACTCAAGGGCGCTAAAGTATTCTCGAAGCTTGACATTCGTATGGGTTATCATCAGATTCGCATTCGTGAAGAAGACATTCCCAAGACAGCATTCAGAACAAGCTTTGGTTCTTATGAATATACTGTCGTGTCTTTCAGCCTTGTCAATGCTCCTCCGGTGTTCTCTCGGATGATGAATTTCATCTTCAACCCCTATACCAATGAATTCGTTCTGGTGTATCTCGATGATATCTTGGTCTTCTCCAAGAATAAGCAGGATCATGCCAAACATTTGCGATTGGTGCTCGACAAGCTCAGAGAGTATCAATTCTATGCGTAATTCTCTAAATGTGAGTTTTGGCTCGATGAAGTTCTTTTTCTTGGTCACATCATCTCTGCCAAGGGCATCGCTGTTAACCCCGAGAAGGTGTCCGCAGTTCTGGATTGGGAACCTCCTCAAAATGTCAAGCAGCTCCGCAGTTTTCTGGGTCTTGCAAGCTATTGCCGAAGATTCGTTGAGAATTTCTCCAAGATTGCAAAGCCTCTTTCCAATCTCCTACAGAAGCACGCGAAGTATGTCTGGTCTCCTGATTGTGACGTTGCTTTCAACACTCTCAAAGAGAAACTAGTCACAGCTCCTGTCTTGACTCCTCCTGATGAATCCAAGCCGTATGAAGTTTTCTGTGATGCTTCTCTCCAAGGTCTCAGTGCTGTGTTAATGCAAGAGAAGAAAGTTGTGGCCTATACCTCTCGGCAGTTGAAGCCCAACGAGAAGAACTACCCCACTCACGATCTTGAGTTGGCGGCAGTTGTCCATGCATTGATAACATGGAGACATCTCTTGTTGGGAAGACTAGTGGACATTTTCACTGATCACAAGAGTCTCAAGTATATCTTCACTCAGCCCAACCTCAACCTCAGGCAGACTCGATGGGTCGAAATGATTCAAGAGTACAATCCGAGTATTGAATATACTCCAGGCAAGGCCAATGTCATTGCTGATGCTTTAAGCAGGAAGGCTTATTGCAACAGCTTAATCCTCAAGCCTTTCAAACCGGATCTTTGTGAAGCTTTCCGCAACCTGAATCTCCAAGTTGTTCCTCAAGGCTTTCTTGCCAACCTCATAGTATCTCCTACTTTGG
The DNA here is from genome assembly GCF_002575655.3 of Aegilops tauschii subsp. strangulata. Taxonomy (NCBI): domain Eukaryota; kingdom Viridiplantae; phylum Streptophyta; class Magnoliopsida; order Poales; family Poaceae; genus Aegilops; species Aegilops tauschii. Next base: position 467,635,330 of record NC_053036.3, on the reverse strand, counting down.
AAGATCAAATTCGTGAGGCACAACTCCTTGATGCCATGGTGAAGAAGGTGAAATGTGGTATCGATAAGGGTCTTTCCAAATACAAGTGCTATCGCATTGATGACAGAGACACTTTATTCTTCGAGGACCGGATTGTGGTTCCTAAAGGTGATCTAAGGAAAGTCATAATGAACGAGGCGCACAATTCTCTCCCTTCCATTCATCCTCGAAGTACGAAAATGTATCATGACCTCAAGCAGTCGTATTGGTGGACTCGAATGAAGCGAGAAATTGCTCAATTCGTGAATGAATGTGATGTCTGCCGAAGAGTGAAAGCAGAACACCAACGACCAGCTGGTCTCCTCCAACCTCTTGCTATCCCGGAGTGGAAGTTTGATCATATCGAAATGGACTTCGTGACTGGATTTCCAAAGTCCAAGCGCGGAAATGACGCTATCTTCGTTGTCATCGACAAGCTCTCTAAAGTGGCTCATTTCCTTCCAATCAAAGAATCCATCACAGCAGCTCAGCTGGCAGAGCTCTACTCCTCCAGAATTGTGTCCTTGCACGGCATTCCACAATTGATTTCTTCAGATCGTGGAAGCATCTTCACCTCTAAGTTCTGGGACTCCTTCCAGAAGGCCATGGGCACAAACATTCGCTTCAGCACAGCTTTCCATCCTCAAACTAGTGGCCAAGTCGAGCGAGTCAATCAAATTCTTGAAGATATGTTGAGGGCTTGTGTCATTTCCTTTGGCATGAAATGGGAAGATTGTCTTCCTTATTCTGAATTCTCCTACAACAACAGCTTCCAAGCGAGTTCGGGCAAGGCCCCATTCGAGATTTCCTATGGCAGAAAGTGCCGTACTCCTCTCAATTGGTCAGAGACTGGTGAACGCCAACTTCTTGGCAATGACCTAATCACTGAAGCTGAAGAAATGTGTAAAGTCATCCGTGATAATCTCAAAGCCGCGCAATCGCGTCAGAAGAGCTACTATGATAGTAAGCATCGTGATTTGGCTTTCGAGATCGGAGACCATGTCTACCTCCGCGTCTCTCCAATGAAAGGCACTCGTCGCTTCGGTATCAAAGGGAAGCTTGCCCCTAGATACGTGGGTCCTTTCAAGATCATTGGCAAAAGAGGCGACCTCGCCTATCAACTTGAGCTTCCTTCCAACTTCGCGAACGTGCACGATGTGTTCCACGTGTCACAGCTCCGCAAGTGCTTCAAGACGCCTGAGCGCACTATCAACTTCGAAGAGATTGACCTCCATGAAGATTTGTCTTATCCTGAGCACCCCGTTGCTATTCTTGAAGAAACTGAGCGCAAGACTCGCAACAAGTCAATCAAATTCCTGAAAGAGAAATGGTCGCACCATTCCGACCGGGAAGCCACCTGGGAACGCGAGGACCATCTCCGTTCCGAATATCCGGAGTTCTTTCAGTCCTAGATCTCGGGACGAGATCCTCTCGTAGTGGTGGAGTGTTGTAACACCCCGGATGTAACTTGCCATATTTGTAACTCTGACTCTTGCCATTTCCGGCTATGTGTTATGTTTTTCCCTCCGTTGTCGGGTTTTGTCTTTCGTTTTTTATTTTGTCATGTCATGCATTTTCATATCATGTCATCATGTGCATTGCATTTGCATACGTGTTCGTCTCATGCATCCGAGCATTTTCCCCGTTGTCCGTTTTCCAATCCGGCGCTCCTATCGCCTCCGGTGCACCCCTCTTGTTTTCTTTCGTGTGCGTGTGTCAAACTTTCTCGGAATGGACGGAGGCTTGTCAAGTGGTCTTCTTATACCACCCGGAGACTACCGGTCAAGTTTTGTTCCATTCGGAGGTCGTTTGGTACTCCAACGGTTAACCGGGCATCCGCAAAGTCCATTTAAGTGTCCAGCAAAAACCCCCTCCAAAACCAGCTCAAAACCCACCAAACTCTCTTCCATGCTCTAGGTCGTTCGATCACGATCGTGTGGGCGAAAACCGCACCTCATTTGGAGCCTCCTAGCTCCCTCTACCTATAAATATGTGGGCATCCCGAAAACGAAATCACAGACGAAACCCTAACCCTCTCCCTCCGCGCCGCGCCGGACGCGTCCGCTCCGGCCGGACAACGTCCACCGTGCCGCCCGGCCAACCGCAGCGCGCCACGTCGCCTCCTCCCTCTCTCCTTGCCGCCGGCCCGATCCGCCGCCGCCGGCAGCCGTGCTGCGTCCCGCCGGCGCCGCCGCCCGCCGGTGCCGCGCCGCCCCCGCCGGCGACCGCCGCCTCCGGGCCCCCTCCTCCTCCGGCGTCGGCCGCCACCGCCGGCCCCTTCTCCTCCTCCGGCCGACGAGCTCGAGACCCACGGGCTCAGATCCGATCGGTAACTGTCCCGTTGACTTTTCTCGCGACCCCGAATTTCTTCCAAGTCTCTAAATTTCATCAGCATGTGCCCCTGTTCCCGATGCCTTAACTCCGTGCATGTAGCTTCGATTCGCGCGTGTAATATGTCAAATTGTTCGTCTCGTAATGCTCTTCATTTTGTTCAATTGCACCATGTTCATTAGAGGTCAGCTTGATGCCCAAATCTCTGTTGGAAGAGGGCTAGTTGCTGTTATTTTCTGTTTCTTAGCAGAACAGGGAGATTTGTCATTTTTGTATCATTGAATCTGTGCATCTTTTGAGTATGAGCTCCACATGTGTTTTGAAGTATGCTATGCCATCTTTCCAGTGGTGTAGTCCATGTATTTTTGTGATTTCTGTGGTGACTAGCACAAGCATGCAAAGTAGGCCCCGTAATAATTCTGATTTCAGGGACTTGGTGATTTCTCCAAGTCCTTGTCTGCTGTAATTTTGTTGCCATGTAAACTTGATGCTACAGAGAGATCCATGCATATTTTGAAGTTTTTCAGTAAGGATATTTTGTAGTTATATTTGTGATTCATCCACTCCTGCAATTTTTTGCAATTATGGAGTGCCATAGCATGACTCTGTCCTGCTCCACTTTTGCTATAAAATATTTCTGGCAGATTCTTAACATGATTTGCAATGTTGCCAAGCTTTTTGTAGTTGATCCATACATGCTATGAAATTGTTCTTGCCATGGATAGCTTCATAAACACGCCATCTTGCTGTAGGGATGCTTGGTTTGTAGTGAATTGCTCTGTAGTGAGTGCATCAAGGTCACAAAGAGGCCTACATATTATTATTTCTGCCGTACTCTGTTTTCTGCTAAGTCTGAAACCTGATAACGAAACTTGCTATGTTTACATGCTTGCAACCATATCTTCTGATCCTTTTTGGCTTATGGTCAGTAAGGGACTTTTGTTATGTGCTTTTAGTACAACACTACCATGCCTTGTTTTGCTACGTTAAGTTCCTGTAGTATGTTGATTTCGTGCTCTGAACTTTGCTACCTGACGCTGTTTTCTGCCATGTCCAGCTTTTCACCAAGTCTGTGAACCTGTCATCTTTTGCACTTTTGCCATGCTTGTTTGAACTTGATATGTTGTGAACTAGCCGTAGCTCAGTGTTCATCTTTTGTCAAGCATCTCTTGTAGATTACTGCCATGTGCTTTGTTGCTATGTTGGGGTGCTGTAGCATTGTTGCTTGTTGCATTTTAAGTGCTATCTTGCTGTTTATCGCAGATTAGTGTCATTCTTGTTTTGCTTGCCATTTGCAAACCGTGCATCCGATTCCGGTGATCTTTATATCGATTTCGACCGAAATCATCTCATCTTTCCAGTGGCATGCTTGGTTTGCCAAGTTACTGCCATGTTCATCATTTTCCTTCCGTAGCACGCATATGCATCGCATATCATACCTTGCATATCATACATGTTTTGCATCATGTTGCTTGCGCATTCCTCGTTGTTGATTGTGGTTCCGTTTGTTTGTGTTCTTGTCTTGGGTAGAGCCGGGAGACGAATTCGTGAACGGGGAACCTGTCGAGTACGCGTACGAGGATCAAGCTTTCGACAACTCTGAGAACCTTGCAGGCAAGATGACCACCCCTCGAAATCACTTCTATCTTTGCTATGCTAGTTGTTCGCTCTATTGCCATGCTACGCTACCTATCACTTGCTATATCATGTCTCCCATTTTAGCCATGTCAGCCCTAACCATCCTTTCCTAGCAAACCGTTGTTTGGCTAAGTTACCGCTTTTGCTCAGCCCTTCTTATAGCGTTGCTAGTTGCAGGTGAAGTTGAAGTTTGTTCCATGTCGGAACATGGATATGTTGGGATATCACAATATCTCTTATTTAATTAATGCATCCATATATATTTGGTAAAGGGTGAAAGGCTCGGCCTTATGCCTGGTGTTTTGTTCCACTCTTGCCGCCCTAGTTACTGTTATACCGGGATTATATTCCTTGAGTTTGCGTGCCTTACGCGGTCGGGTGATTTATGGGACCCCCTTGACAGTTCGCCTTGAATAAAACTCCTCCAGCAAGGCCCAACTTTGGTTTTACTACTTGCCGCCTAAGCCTTTTCCCCCGGGTTTTCGCGAGCCCGAGGGTCATCTTTATTTTAACCCCCTGGGCCAGTGCTCCTTCGAGTGTTGGTCCGAACCGAGCAGCCTGCGGGGCCACCTCGGGGAAACTCGAGGTCTGGTTTTACTCGTAGCTTGACTTATCCGGTGTGCCCTGAGAACGAGATATGTGCAGCTCCTATCGGGATTTGTCGGCACATTCGGGCGGCTTTGCTGGTCTTGTTTTACCATCGTCGAAATGTCTTGTAAACCGGGATTCCGAGACTGATCGGGTTTTTCCGGGAGAAGGTTTATCCTTCGTTGACCGTGAGAGCTTATGATGGGCTAAGTTGGGACACCCCTGCAGGGTATTATCTTTCGAAAGCCGTGCCCGCGGTTATGAGGCAGATGGGAATTTATTAATGTCCGATTGTAGATAACTTGTCACTTGACCCAATTTAAAATACATCAACTGCGTGTGTAGCCGTGATGGTCCCTTCTCGGCGGAGTCCGGGAAGTGAACACGGTCTGTGTTATGAATGACGTAAGTAGGTGTTCAGGACATCTTCTTGGTCATTGCTAGATGACGTCCGTTCCGTTGTTTCTCTTCTCGCTCTCATTTGCGCACGTTAGCCACCATATATGCTTTTGCCGCTGCAGCTCCACCTTATTACACCCTCCTTTTCCTATAAGCTTAAATAGTCTTGATCTCGCGGGTGTGAGATTGCTGAGTCCCCGTGACTCACAGATTCTACCAAAACAGTTGCAGGTGCCGACAATGTCAGTGCAGATGATGGCGTCGATCTCAAGTGGGAGTTTGACGAGGAACGTGGTCGTTACTTTGTGTCTTTTCCTGATGATCAGTAGTGGAGCCCAGTTGGGACGATCGGGGATCTAGCATTTGGGGTTGTCTTATTTTCATCTGGATTTGACCGTAGTCGGTCTATATGATTGTATTTTGGATGATGTATGCATAATATTTATGAATTGTGTGAAGTGGCGATTGTAAGCCAACTCTTTATCCCATTCCTGTTCATTACATGGGATTGTGTGAGATCACCCTTCTTGCAACAAAACCACTATGCGGTTATGCCTCTAAGTCGTGCCTCGACACGTGGGAGATATAGCCGCATCGTGGGCGTTACAAAGGGCTGGTACGACGAGCTCCAGTCCGTGCTGTGGTCCATCCGCACCACTGCCACCAAGCCAACTGGCGAGACCCCGTTCTTCCTCGTCTATGGAGCAGAAGCGGTTCTCCCTCACGAGGTCAGGAGTCGCTCCATGCGGGTACTAGCCTTTGAAGAGGCGCAATAGGACGCCATGCGGGGGATGGACCTCGTGTTGGGGGAGGAACGCCGCCGCGAAGCTATGCTACGGGCCGCCAGATACCAGCAGGCGCTGCGGCGGTATCACTGTCGCAACATCCGCCCCAGGACTCTCGAGGTAGCTGACCTCCTACTCAGGAGGGTGCTCTCCAGGGAAGGGCTGCATAAGCTTTCACCCATGTGGGAGGGCCCGTTCAAGGTTGTCCACGTCTCTAGGCCTGGCACCGCGCGCCTGGAGACTCAGGATGGGGTGCCCATCCCGAACGCCTCGAACATTCAGCACCTCCGGAAGTTCTACCCCTGAAGAAAGGCCCAGTGCCTGTGAAGAAGGCCCGGTGCATGTGAAGCTCGCCGCCCGAAGAAAGGCCCGGTGCCTGTGAAGAAGGCCCAGTGCCTGTGAAGCTCGCTGCCCGTGACACTCTCATGTAATAATGAGTTGGGGCTGTACACGCCCCGGAGTCTCCGGAGTGCCGCCCGCTCCCAATGGCAGCACTTAGCTCCGCGCTGGTGAGAAGACGTCGAAGACTAGACTAGGTGCCGGACGCGGCTTTTCATTTGCTTTCTGCAGTTGGGTCGCTTTTCTTTGTTTGAACCTTGAGTGAAGTTGCTTCTGATGTTATTTGCCGGCTCTGACCGTCGTCTTCTGCCCCTGTTTTTTGTTTCTAGCCCCTTTTTGTCTGGTTCGTTCTCTCTCTCTCAAACCTTTGCGCGGGTGCCCTCGTGAGCCTTTCCTCTCCTGATTTTGGTGAGGCTCTCTCATTCGAGTTCGCAGCGGGAGCACCCCTCCCAGTCTGTGCCCCTCGGGCATCGCGACACGAAGCGCCGGGCCATGGCCAGCAACCCTCGTGACCAAGGTTCAGAAATGATCCTCCCAACAAATTTTTGCAGCTCTTAAGGCGCCCTGCAAGGCCTGAAGCAGACACCTCGCGGGGCGGAAACTACTTCAAACATCCCAAGCTAAGTTGTTCCTACTCGCAGACGCATAACAACAACACCATAACACAGCATAGGAACAATAAATGCAGTACGATAATTAGGGAATCATAGTCTGTTGCACGCCCCCACGGGGCGCCATGCTTCTCTCTCTCGATGCAGGAAAAGAAGGAAAACAAAACAAAAGCGGCACACGCCATGCAGCACCTCGCGAGGAAGGATCCGTGGCGTCCTCCTGATCTCAGTCAGACTCCGCCTCGCGCTTCACGGGAGCGCGGCGACGGGACGACCCGCCACCGCCCTCAAGGCGGGCACGGCGACGTGGTGGTTAATCGTAGCCACCGCTGGAGGAGCCGCTGAAGCTCGGTGAGCTGCGGTCGCCACCAGGAGCAGGTTCGCCTTTGCCCTCGTCACGGCCGTCGCTAAGGCCGAGCACCTCGTCACCATCATCGTCTTCAGGGCAGCACCCAATACGGCAACCATCTTCTCCGAACACCCTCACGTAGAGGGTCGCGTCACCGTCATAATTGAAGTGAAGGGTGCACCGCCTGCCCAGGCCACGCGCATGGGCAAACGTCTGCCAGCCCTGGGCAGGGCGACGTTGCCGGCGATGGAAATCTCCACCGCGGCCCAGGAGGCCCGGCTGTAGCAGCCATCCGTCTGCAACCAGAGCCCGCCGGGGCCAGCGGCCGGCAGCTCGCCGGTGAAGGAGCGAGGGAGCTGAAGCCAGTTGCCGGCCGGGTTATCCGACCACACAACGAACTCCGGCAGCACCTCCGCCGAATGGAAGCGCGGCCGGGGAGGCCGCGCAGCCACGGCACGCCTTCCCCCACCAACTAGGCTGCCTCGACAAGGGCGGCCACCACCGCGCGAAGGGCCGCCGCCACGACCACGGGAAGCCACGACAGGGGTCGCGGGATGCTTGCGAGGACGACCGCGGCCGCGCTTGGGTGGGGGAGAGCTAGGCCCTTCCTGGCGAGCCTTCCCCTTCTCCGCGGCAGAAAACTTCTTCACGGGCGCCATGGGGGGCGCAGCAAGTAGCAGGAGCGAGGAAGAAGAAGTGAGCAGGCGGAACAAGGACAGATGGGCGACAGGGGCTATCGCCCCCCTCATTTATAGCCCAAGGGAGGCCAACCGCCGACCTCCATGATCGCAGGTAATGATGGCTCTTCTTGCATGCAGCAGGGACTCGTCAAATCGGGCAGTTCCCGAGGCAGCATGGGGAAGCGGAGACCCCCACGTCCAATCAATCGCCACGCCTCGACCGAGGCCGCAGGCTGTGGGGGCCCATGACGCTCCGCACTTGCCCCTTTGGCTTCGCCGCTAAGCCAAGTCCGAGCGCGCCTTGGGCCCGGGGGCTACTGTCGGTGTTGTGGGAACGGGGGTCCCCAGACTTGCCTATCTGCGGCCTGTTGCGTGGCTCGACCAGTGGCCCAGTACGGCCCATCTTCATCAACCAAGCGCTCAAGACCCTCGCGAGGGGCCATGCCTCGCGGGGCGGACGACACAAGACCTCCTCAGGGGCGGCCTCACCAGGCAGGCTCTCGAGGAGGCAGATAGATCAAGGCAAGGGGTACCTCGCGAGGTGCCCATGAGGCAAGCCATGACGACCAAGGCAAGGCGGGCGCCAGGCGGGCGCCAGCCCGCGTAGTGTCCTCGTTTCCTCTTTGGTGCAAAGGGGGCAAGCGCAGGCGCGGAGTACCGAGGCATCAGGCAAAGGTTTCCTTATCGGTGCAACGAGACCAAGACCAGCAGGACGGCAGGACGGAGGTCACCGTGGAGCCCAATACAGCGTCACCACCAGTGTCTTTGGCAGGCGAAGACCACCTTTAGTCAGGATAGCTTGTACTAGCTGTCCCCTTTCAAAATTGCTGTTGTTGGATCCCTTCCTGCTCAATATTTGGGAAGAGGACGAGGGCCTCTATAAATAGGGCTAGCCACCACCGTAGAGGGGACGGATCCATTCCTCCCCAAGCACACCATCAAACACAAGAACACCTCTCCTCGCGAGGCTGTTCTTCCTCTGTACTGTTCATCATCAGCCCAAGAGGCAGTCCACCACACCACACATAGGAATAGGGTATTACAACACAACGGTGGCCCGAACCTGTATAAATCTTGTGTCTCTTGTGTTGTTCATCGATCTAGCTTAGGGATCGCGGCGAGGCTGAGGGCGAGATTCGGTAGGAGGAGATCTTCGTGCGCACCCCAGTGTTCGAACCTTAAGCGTTTTGTCAGAACCCGATATCCGACAGAGCCGGCCGAGGCCCTGGGTGCGGTCACCAGCGCCGGGCATGACTGGTGTGGCTCCTGAGGAGGCAGCCTCAGGAACGCTGGGCTGTGCGGGGACCCTGGTCTCCGCCTCGTGGCAACTTGCTGGGGCCTTAGGGGCTTCGGCCTCAGGAGCATCAAGCTGCACCGACCCCTCGGCTGCTTCCTCAGGGCGGCTCTCTTGAGCCCTAGGAGACGGCGCTTCAGGAGCCCGAAGAGACGCCGGCGCCTCAGCAGCCGCATCGCAAGCACTCGACAACGATCGCACCCCTACGCCCCCTTCTGGGGCGAGTGCCACGCTGGTGGCGGGCAAGGGAGCCATGCAGACAGGGCTCTCGCGAGGCCCCTCAAGGCAAACCGGGCAAGGGCCCATTCATCGAAAGGGGGCATCTGCTTCCAAACTCCACGTTGTTCGAGCAGCAGTATAGAAGACAACCTTCCTCCGGCAAGCTGGCTAGCGCTGGGTGGCCTATCAGGAGCTCAAGCACCATGCAGCACGCCTCAAGGGGAAGAGCAGGCACTTGAAGCCTCATGCAATCCCCATAGCCAGAGAAGGTCCACATCGGCTGAGATTGGCACTGAAGCGGAGCGATGCGGCACTGGATGTACTCCTTCACCACCATAGGCGCCGTCACCCCAAGCTCCTTCAACCTGGCCAGCAGGTGCCAGACGTCGGCCAGCTGCCGGTCGATAAGCTTCTCGTGTTCCCAGCCGAAGCTCGGGGCAGCCGGAATCCGCGGAAGCAACAGCAGAGAGCTGCGCACACCAGCATCCACAAACACCCACCGCTTCCTAAAACCTCCAACGACCGGCGAGAGTTCAAAATCAATCCCTGAGCCATCCGTTGCCATAAAGGCGTGGAAGGATACACACCCTGAGCGCTGGAGGGCATTTGTCAGGTGCAACGAGAAGAAGTGGCGTAGCAAGACCACGGAGGGGGCAATGCCCACCATGGCTTCACAGACGAAGAAGAAGACAACAAGGAGGATGATTGGATTGGGGATCGAGGTGCGGGGCGATGATCTGGTAATGCGAGAGCACCGCATTGAAGAAGTCGGAGAAGGGAGGAATCAGGCCTGCGCAGAGGGCGTGAAGATGGAGGGGGACCTCAGTAGCCGTCCTGTCAATTTCCGCGCGGGAAGCGGGCCAAGCCACCGTCCCCCCCACTCATTGGAATCAGCGGCGAGCGCTGGGCGCACCTTGTCCATCGCCTCTTGGTTGAGCACCACCGACCGCTCGATGGCGGGCTCGAATACCGGTGGCGTGGGGGCCGAGGTACGGGACTCTTTCTTCCCCTTCTTCTTTTAGCTGGGCGTCATGGTGGCCGAGGGAGTTGGTGTCAGGTCGAACTAGGAGAAGGGATCCGCTGCTTTCCAGAAGACGAAGGAGCTGCAGGGCGCACTACCGATAATGGAGGCGGAGTTGTGTGGACAACGGTGGCCGCCTAGCCAGGCGGAAATCGAGGCTGCATGGGGAAGTGGAGACACCCACGACCTGTCAGTCGCCACGCGTCAATCAAGGCCGCACGCTATTGGGGCCCGCGGTGCTTCGCACTTGCCCATTGGCTTCGCCCCAAAGCCAAGTCCGAGCGTGCGTTTGGCCCGGGGGCTACTATCGGCGTGGAACGGGGGTCCCCAGACTTGCCTGCCTGCGGCCCGAGGCGTGGCTCTGCCAGGGGCCAAGACTCGCGAGGCGGATGGCAAAAGACTTACCATGGGGCGGCTTCACTAGGCTGGCTACCGAGGAGCGGAGATATGAAGGCAAGGGGCACCTCGCGAGGTTCGCGTGACGTGAGCCATGACAACCAAGGCCAGGCGGGGGCCAGCGGGCGCAGGGAGCTAGTTTCGTCTTTGGTGCTAAAGGGTCAAGCGCAAGCGAGGAGTCCTGAGGCATCAGGCAAAGGTTTACATATCGGGTCAACAAGACCAAGACCAGCAGGACGGCAGGACGGAGGTCACCATGGAGCCCACGACGGCGTCACCACCGGAGCCTTTGGCAGGCGAAGACCACCTTTTGTCAGGATAGCGTGTAATAGTTGTCCCCCTTCAAATTTAGCCGTTGTGGGATCCCTTCCCACCTAATATTTGGGAAGAGGACCCAGGCCTCTATAAATAGGACTAGCCACCTCCATAGCAAGGGAGATGGATCCGAACCTTGGCTAGCTGACCGAACCCATGAACACCTCTCCTCTTGAGGCTGTTCGCCCATTGTACTAGTTCATCCTCAGCCTACAAGGCAATCCACCACACCACACTGGAGTAGGGTATTACACCACAACGGTGGCCCAAACCAGTATAAACACTCGTGTCCCTTCTTCTTCGGGTTCGTCGAGCTTGGCCTTGGGATCGTTGTGAGGGCGAGCGAGAGGGAGAGAGAGATCTTCGCGCGCACCCCGGTGTTCGAATCTCAAGGATTTGCCGGAACCCAGAATCTGACACTTTTGGTTTTCAATATTATGAATATGTGTATCACTACGATTGAGATTCAACAAACCATTTATATTGAGTGTATGACCATAGATGGTTTTATTCATGTAAATAGAACAACAATTATTCTTTGACTTAAATGAATAACCGTATTGCAATAACCATGATCCAATCATATTCATGCTCAACGCAAACACCAAATAACATTTATTTTAGGTTCAACACTAATCCCGAAGGTAAAAGGAGTGTGCGATGGTGATCTTATCAACCTTGGAATTACTTCCAACACACATCCTCACCTCGCCCTTAACTAGTCTCTATTTATTTTGCAACTCCTGTTCCGAGTTACTACTCTTAGCAACTGAACTAGTATCAAATACTGATGGGTTGCTATAAACACTAGTAAAGTACACATCAATAACATGTATATCAAATATACCTTTGTTCACTTTGCCATCCTTCTTATCCGCCAAATACGTGGGGCAGTTCCGCTTCCAGTGACCAGTCCCTTTGGAGTAGAAGCACTTAGTCTCAGGCTTAGGTCCAGACTTGGGCTTCTTCTTGAAGTTCCCCTTCTTACCTTTGCCCCTTTTCTTGAAACTAGTGGTCTTGTCAACCATCAACACTTGATGCTTTTCTTGATTTCTACATTCGCCGATTTTAGCATCGCGAAGAGCTTGGGAATTGTTTTCGTCATCCCTTGCATATTATAATTCATAACGAAGTTCTAGTAACTTGGTGATAGTGACTAGAGAACTTTGTCAATTACTATCTTATCTGGAAGATTAACTCCCACTTGATTCAAGCAATTGTAGTACGCATACAATCTGAGCACATGCTCACTGGTTGAGCTATTCTCCTCCATCTTGTAGGCAAAGTACTGTCAGAGGTCTCATACCTCTTGACACGGGCATGAGTATGAAATACCAATTTCAACTCTTGGAACATCTTATATGCTCCGTGGCATTCAAAACACGGGCATAAGTCCCGGTTCTATGCCGTAAAGTATGGTGCACTAAACTATCAAGTAGTCATCATACCGAGCTTGTCAAAACGTTCACAACATCTGTATTTGCTCCTGCAATAGGTCTGTCACCTAGCGGTGCATCAAGGACATAATTTATTATGTGCATCAATGAGGAAAATCCTCAGATCACGGACAAAGTCCGCATCATTGCTACTATCATATTTCAACTTATATTTCTCTAGGAACATATAAAAAATAAACGGGGAGCTACATCGCGAGCTATTGATCTACAACATAGACATGCTAATACTACAACATAGACATGCTAATACTACCAGGACTAAGTTCATGATAAATTAAACTTCAATTAATCATATTACTTAAGAACTCCCACTTAGATAGACACCCTCTAATCATCTAAGTGATCACGTGATCCAAATCAACTAAACCATGTCCGATCATCACGTGAGATGGAGTAGTTTTCAATGGTGAACATCTCTATGTTGATCATATCAACTATATGATTCACGTTCGACCTTTTGGTCTCAGTGTTCCGAGTCCATATCTGCATATGCTAGGCTCCTCAAGTTTAACCCGAGTATTCTGCGTGTGCAAAACTGGCTTGCACCCATTGTATGTGAACGTAGAGCTTATCACACCCGATCATCACATGGTGTCTCGGCACGACAAACTGTCGCAACGGTGCATACTCAGGGAGAACACTTATACATGGAAATTTAGTGAGAGGTCATCCTATAATGCTACCGCCGTACTAAGCAAAATAAGATGCATAAAGGATAAACATCACATGCAATCAAAAAATATGTGACATGATATGGCGATCATCATCTTGTGCCTTTGATCTTCATCTCCAAAGCATCGTCATGATCTCCATCATCACCGGCATGACACCATGATCTCCATCATCTTGATCTATATCAACGTCTCGTCATATGGTCGTCTCACCAATTATTGCTTTTGCAACTATTGCTATCGCATAGCGATAAAGTAAAGCAATTATATGGTGCTTGCATCTTATGCAATAAAGAGACAACCATAAGGCTCCTACCATAGTACGATAAATTTAACAAAACATGATTATCTCATACAACAATTTAAATCTCATCACGTCTTGACCATATCACATCACAACATGCCCTGCAAAAACAAGTTAGACGTCCTCTATTTTGTTGTTGCAAGTTTTACGTGGCTGCTACGGGCTTAGCAAGAACCTTTCTTACCTACGCATCAAAACCACAATGATTTTTCGTCAACTGTGCTGTTTTAACCTTCAACAAGGACCGGTCGTAGTCACACTCGATTCAACTAAAGTTGGAGAAACAGACACCCACTAGCCACCTGTGTGTGAAGCACGTCGGTAGAACCAGTCTCATGAACGCGGTCATGTAATGTCGGTCTGGGCCGCTTCATCCAACAATACCGCTGAATCAAAGTATGACATGCTGGTAAGCAGTATGACTATTACCGCCTGCAACTCTTTGTGTCTACTCATGCATATAACATCTATGCATGGACCTGGCTCTGATACCTCTGTTGGGGAACGCAGTATTTCAAAAAATTTACCTATGATCACGCAAGATCTATCTATGTGACGCATAGCCACGAGCGGAGAGAGTGTGTCCACGTACCCTCATAGACCGAAAGCGGAAGCGTTAAGTAATGCGGTTGATGTACTCGAATGTCTTCGCGATCGAACCGATCAAGTACCGAACGCATGACACCTCCGCGATCTGCACACGTTCAACTCGGTGACGTCCCTTGAACTCTAGATCCACCTGAGGCCGAGGGAGAGTTCCGTCAGCATGACAGTGTGGTGATGGTGTTGATGGAGTTACCGACGCAGGGCTTCGCCTAAGCACTACAATGATATGACCGAGGTGGAAATCTGTGGAGGGGGGCACCGCACACGGCTAAACAATCAACTTGTGTGTCTATGGGGCGCCCCCTCCCCAATATATAAAGGAGTGGAGGCAGGGGCCGGCCGGCCTCCTATGGCACGCCCCAAGGGGGGGATTCCTACTCCTACTAGGAGTAGGTTTCCCCCGTTTCCTAGTCCAACTAGGAGGGGGAAGGAAGGGGGAGAGGAGAAGAAGGAAAGGGGGTCGCCCCCCTTCCCAATTCGGATTGGGCTTCGGGGGGGTCTCCCCGCCTCTTTGCTGCCTCCTATCTCTTCCACTAAAGCCCATGTAGGCCCATTAAGCCCCCGGGGGGTTCCGGTAACCCCCCGGTACTCCGGTAAATGCCCGAACTCATCCGAAACCATTCCGGTGTCCAAACATAACCTTCCAATATATCAATCTTCATGTCTCGACCATTTCGAGACTCCTCGTCATGTCCGTGATCACATCCGGGACTCCGAACTACCTTCGGTACATCAAAACACATAAACTCCTAATAACGATCGTCATCGAACGTTAAGCGAGCGGACCCTACAGGTTCAAGAACTATGTAGACATGACCGGGACTCACTTCCGGTCAATAACCAATAGCAGAACCTGGATGCTCATATTGGTTCCTACATATTCTACGAAGATCTTTATCGGTCAAACCGCGTAACAACATACGTTGTTCCGTTTGTCATCGGTATGTTACTTGCCCGAGATTCGATCGTCGGTATCTCAATACCTAGTTAAATCTCGTTACCGGCAAGTCTCTTTACTCGTTCCGTAGTGCATCATCCCGTGACTAACTCATTAGTCACATTGCTTGCAAGTCTTATAGTGATGTGTATTACCGAGAGGGCCCAGAGATACCTCTCCGAAATACGGATTAACAAATCCTAATCTCGATCTATGCCAACCCAACAAACACCATTGGAAACACCCGTAGAACATCTTTATAATCACCCAGTTACGTTGTGACGTTTGATATCACACTAAGTGTTCCTCCGGTATTCGGGAGTTGCATAATCTCATAGCCATAGGAACATGTATAAGTTGTTAAGAAAGCAATAGCAATAAACTAAACGATCATAGTGCTAAGTTAACATATGGGTCTTGTCCATCACATCATTCTCTAATAATGTGATCCCGTTCATCAAATGACAACACACGTCTATGGCTAGGAAACTTAACCATCTTTGATTAATGAGCTAGTCTAGTAGAGGCATACTAGGGACACTCTGTTTGTCTATGTATTCACATAAGTTTCCGGTTAATACAATTCTAGCATGAAAAATAAACATAATTTCAGACAGCATGTCCGAAAAAGGAAAGTTTGCAACACAAACCAACGAGATGGCGTTGCAAGATTCTCAGGAGATGAACTTTGGTAGCAAGCTCCAAAGCATGAGCGGGTTCTGCTACAAACATGTGAACACGCTGTCCCAGACAAGCATGGCCACAGAGTAGTCTTGCAATAAAACACTACAGAGTGCTGGTTGGGAACCATCATCGAGGATAACGGAATCTAGTGCATTACCATGGATTAGCACTTAACTCCTTTTCCTCGAACAAATCAATCAGTGGCTTGGTGTGCTAGGAACACATATGTAGTGGAGGCGGCCAACCTATCAAACCATAGAGCACTTCGCACGTGCATGACTAACTTGGGATGATCCCAAAGGAAGCAAAACAAACTCTCTCGAATTCACCATGGCAACTTGCATCAAATACACGTGAATTAGAGGAAGTCACTTCTCTCATCCAAACATATACCTCACGGACGGGGCATGAAGAAAATGCTTACACAAGTTTCCAACACTAGCTGGATGTTCAACACAAATCATGGAGGAGGCAAAATGCTGCTGATGGACTCAACAGCAACTCATCGGAATTCCCATATCACTGGACTTCCACCATTATGTGAACAATGTGATAGTATTGGTCAGACCAAAGATGTAATGGTGTATGATCGAGGAATCAACCACGAGTAAGACAACATTATGAATATCGTTGGTTCTATCTTGATTTGACGATGGCCCACACTCAAATCAAGGTTTTGGACAAGATGATAGATTCAACAACTCATCACGGGGGTCAATCGATGAAGATATCATCTTTCTTCAACACACACACACACACACACACAAAAGGATATCCCTTAACATGAACTAAGTCAGACAAGCTTTTATCTTCCAACTCTCCAAGTTGTTGTTTAGCCTAACCAACTAGCTCATGGATATCCAACACATATTCCTGGAGAAAGAGTGGTTTATTGGAAAACCAACTTGATCACGAACTCAACATAACGGCCAGGGGACAACCTGGTAATGCTTCCGAGAAGATATTCGGAACATCACGAACCACCCATATGTTACTAAGCTCGAGAACAATCTTGCTTTTCGGAGCAAGACGATATGATCAAATAAGAAAGGGATTGAATAATCCTAACTCATTAATCGAAGAGTGGACCAGAAATAAGGACAAGGTAGCACAATCAATACTAGTATAGTGATTCGATAACGAACACGCTAAGAATGATATTAATGTCCATTAACTACCAAGCAACACCGTTGCTAGGAGTATTGACTTCACACATCATGGTTCACTTGTCGGCATTCTGGCTGTGACAACACGGAACCGAGGAATGAATAATGATGGCGAGAAGTATCACTGTATCAAGAGTTCATAGGATGGTGTGAAGTTCCCATGATATTCTTGATATAAAGATGGTAACACTCCAGGGTAGAACAGAACAAAAGCTGGATTAGCATTTTGATATGTGGAATACAACTACTTTGACCCAATCCCAGAGATGGATGAGGTACTGGAGTTTGTTTCTCCTAGTCATTTCGGATTAGAATGCCTTGGCGGGCCACAAGATTAATAGGCATTGATGAACACGAATGCACAACTATTCCTGACTATCTATTGACAGACGAGGGCCAGAAAATAACTAAAGAGGGACAACTCAAAGGAACATATAACTTTCTGAGTTGTGGATGCATAGATCAGTATGTCGAGCAAAGTTCAACATATTTCTTCCGGATAACCCGTGCAGAAAGGTAGAACTGGCAGAGTCACAACATAGAATCAGGAACTCATCAAGAGCACTCTGGTGGTGATCTTTTGGTACAAAGAACTTCCGCCATAAGCAGTTCATGGTATTTGGAAGAAGGAAATACCGCGGACCTCGAGGACTATCGCAAAGGTTACTAACATCCTAAAGGAACTAGCAAACACTATCAACATGAAATAAGTAGGGTGAATCTCGGGTTCAGGAACTCAGGAGTAGAATACCTACTACTAGGTAGCATCACAGGATGCTTTCGAGAATAATGGCCAGAATCATCACACTGAGATACAAAGCATTGCTAGATTACTGAGTGGTTCTCTAGGATGCCTAGGGTCATAATACTAGCTCCAACATATATGTCGAGGCAATAGAGTACCTCAACTCACTGATTAGTGTGGTTAAACTGGCCCAAAGGAACATTGGGAACAGAAAGGAGGGATTTGCAAATGCATCAGACTAATTAGAAACCTGGGATGACTCGGACAGCATAACGGCTGTAAAAGCTCAAAAGGATTTGAGATATCCTGCAAAATGGTGGCATAACCACTCAACATCATAATATCAAGGTTCCGAGATCAACTATCACCACACGGAAGTAATAGGAACTGAACGGGGGCTTGAATCCATCAATCCTAGAAGTCTACGGATTAGTAACACGCGATCCTGATAGATAGATGAGAAGGCCTAGTTTTTAATCCCCGTAGAAGAGAAGAGGTTGACTCAGATCAGAAGGGCATAAGGTAAAGGAGTAATAAGAGCCTTACGTTCCCTTCCACAATCAATTCCCTTACATAACTAAAGAATTTCTAAACTCAACTTCGACCAGTTTGGCTTGGGAATCCTATAGGCAGTCAGGCTCTGATACCAATGCTGTCAGGACACTACTGGAATCAGCTATTTTTCCGTCTACCACGGAGGACGGCAAAGGCACGAATGGCGGACGACAAAGGCCTTGGCCGTCAGCCGCGGACGGCAACAGGCTCCGGCAAAGTAGGCTACGGTAAACAGCTACTTTGTCGTCTGCTTCCTGGCGGCTGACGGCAAAGGCCCTTTGCCGTCCGCCGCGGACGGCAAAGAGAGCAGACGGCAATAATTGTGCCTTCAGTCCGTTAAGTGGCTAACGGCAGGCCTTTGCCGTCCGCCGCGGACGGCAAACTTTCTAGTGCCTTTGCTGTCTGCCATATGATGTCATCTACACGTCACTACATGGCAGGCCTTTGCCGTCCGCCGCTGACGGCAAACTCTTTTACTCTTTAACGTCTGCCACTGTAGGCAAATTGACCAAATGGGTCAGCTCCCAGGAAGCACAGCTGGATGCCACGTGGCCTCTTTGCCGTCCGCTGCAGACGGCAAAGAGCCCGTTGCCGTCGGTGGCAGACGGCAAAGAGCCTGCATATTGGCTCTTTTTTCTGTTTTTTATTAAATCCAACAATTTTCATCACAAATATATATGACATATATAGATATATTTCACAGCAAAGATATAAGATATATATGATATATATGACAACAATTTTCACAGCAAACATATAAGATATCCATCCGACATGCAGAGTTCCATCATACATAGTTCCATCACATATGTTCCATCCAACTACCAAGTTCCATCATACATAGCATAGTTCATCCAACTACCAAGATACATGCATAGTTCAACGATACAAAAGAAACAGAGAAAGGGATAAGGAGCACTCCATCTATGCAAGCTTTCGTCAAGTGAATGAAATCTGCAAAATGAAAAATAAGAAAGTTAGAAATAGGTGACTAGAACAAGAAGAAGACTAGAACAAGAAGAGTATGTCATTTATGGGCTAACTTACGTGAAATGGATCATATATGAGCTAACTAAGTTGAAATGGGTCGTTTATGAGCTAACTAAGGTCAAATGGATCGTTTTTGAGGTAACTAAGGTGAAATGGATCGTTTTTTAGCTCACTTAGGTCAAATGTATCATTTATGAGCTAACTTAGTTGAAATGGATCGTTTTTTAGCTAACTTTGTTGAAATGGATCATTTATGAGCTAATTTAGTTGAAATGGATCTTTTTGAGCTAACTTAGGTGAAATGGATCATTTAAGAGCTAATTTAGGTGAAATGGATCGTTTTTTAGCTCACTTAGGTCAAATGGATCATGTATGAGCTAAATTAGTTGAAATGGATCGTTTATGAGATAACCTAGGTAAGATGGGTCATTTTGGAGTTAACCTAGGTGAAATGGGCCATTTTAAAGCTAACGTAGGTAAAATGGATCATTTAGGAGCTAATCTAGGTAAAATGGGTCATTTTTTAGCTAACTTGGATGAACTGCATCATTTATAAGCTAACCTAGGTAAAATGGGTCATTTTGGAGGAAAAGAAGCTAACTCTAGGTCATTATGGTAAGCATATTGGAGGAAATAAAGCCAAGTCTAGGTCTTTATGCATTTGTTAAGCAAAACACTAGAGAAACTTACCGTGATCAGGGAGGTGTAGGAGCGGGGTGGCTAGTGCCGCTACCTGGAGAAGGATCGTGCGATGCGTTTCTGGAGTTAAACTGCACCAAAGATCATTTCCAATGTCTCGTTAGCATTATGACACTCAAATGTTAAGACTAGCAAGTAATGTCCATTCAAATTAAACTCACCGTGCTCCCAGGAGCAATCACTGGCATCGGCGGAGCGGGCTGACCAGACTTCTCGCACACAGACTGCACATTTGGTTTTCACAACAGAGTCATACTAGTTAGTAATGAGACTCAAATGTTAAGACTAGCAAGTAATCTGCAGAAGAAACTTACCACAAGGAGCTCGTACATGGCCCTTGCCTGCATGTCATTCCGTGCCCTCTCCTCCTCCATCATCTTTCTCGTCCTCTCCTCCATCTCCCGCTGCCTCTCCGCCGCCTCCGCCAGAAGTTTCTCCATTCTATCTCTCTCAGTCTATATAGCAGCCTGCAACACCACTCACATGACCATTTGTAATCATTGATGGAAGCGCACACAATGTAATGGAGAAAGATAACTGAGTACGTATCACTAACCTTGATGGCGAGTTGCACTGGCCGTTCACGAGGCCTTATCTCAGGAGCGGAGCTCGACTGGCGCGCCTTGATCTCCGGGAGAGTGCTAGGACAACGGATAAGTCCATCTCCAATGGCTATGGAGCCATGGGACCTCCCGCCACCAGATATCATCACCAGCTCTGGATCAATGGGACCCTGGCTCGGGTTAAAGTCCTCCCCTTTCCTCGCCTTCCCACACCGTATAATCGGGCGTAAAACCACTCTTCTGCAGGTGTTTGCCCATTTCAGCCTCTGTCCTCTTTTCCCAATTGTCGCACCGTAAACAGGGGCACCAGGTTTTCCTCTGGCCATTTGCAAATGCGGCTCGCACAAACCGCTTGGTTTTTGTGAACCATTCAGTGCTCCATTTGTTCTGACCAGTGTGACCGGTGTACATCCACGCACGATCACTCATCTTGACTTTCAGAGCTACTAGACACACAACAAATATATATATATAATTCACCATGTATATATTCATCAGTTGATCTACTTTGTCAATTTTATTACATCCATGCAACCTACACTCTAATAGGTAATGATAGGTCCTAATCCCACCCGAGTATGTTTAGATTGGGTTCATTTTCCCATGCTATGCTCCGGATCCTACGCAAAATTTCGGCAGCACCTCCCCGCTGTTCTCCTGATACACGTCTCTGCAATAAACAGAGAGGATGTGTACCCGGAGAACAACAGGGGAGGCACTGACGAAATTTATGCGTCGGATCCGGAGCAAAGCATATGGGAAAACGAACCCAATCTAAACATACTCGGGCTGTCCATGGATAGCGTTGGACAATTCAAAAGAATCAAGGTTATAAATATGCAAATGCATCCATATTTATAACTATGACGCTTTCGAACGGGAGACACATATTGGTTACGCATACTGATGATTCAAGACACATATATAGCTAGCTATCAAGTTTCATCGGAATAGATCAAATAATTAATGGGGGGGAGGACATGTCATTTGTGCTCACCCACGAACGAAGGGGCAGAGCTCGTCAAACGCACGGCGAGGTCGTCGAACACCAAACCTCGCAGTGATGAAACAACTGCACATTTAAAACTACCCGATCAACACAATTATATATGATGTTTTTCATAACAAAATCGAAAGATATATGACCTAACTAATAATTCACAAATATATGACCCCATCGGCTTCTGGAAGGCCAAAGAACACCTTTTCGGGAGGTGTCGGGGGTCGGGGTGTCGTGTCGGTCTCGGGGTGCCGTATCGGGGTCGGGGTCGGGGTCTCGGGGTCGGGGTGTCGGGTCGGGGTGCCGGGTCGGGGTCGGGGTGCCGTGTCGGTGTCGGGGTCGGGGTGTCGGGTCAGGCTCGGGGTCGGGGTGTCGGGGTCGGGGTCGGGGTCTCGGGGTCGGGGTGCCAGGTCGGGGTCGGGGTGCCGTGTCGCTGTCGGGGTCGGGGTGTCGGGGTCGGGGTGTCGGGTCGGGGTGCCGTCTCGGGGTCGGGGCGTCGGGTCGGGGTGCCGGGTCGGGGTCGGGGTGCCGTGTCGGTGTCGGGGTAAGGGTGGGTGTGGTGTCAGGGTGTCGGTGTCGGGGTGTTGTGTCGGTGTCGGGGTCGGGGTCTCGGGGTCGGGGTGTCGGGTCGGGGTGCCGGGTCGGTGTCGGGGTCGGGGTGTCGTGTCAGGCTCGGGGTCGGGGTGTCGGGGTCGGGATCGGGGTCGTGGTCGGGGTGCCGGGTCGGGGTCGGGGTGCCGTGTCGGTGTCGGGGTCGGGGTGTCGGGTCAGGCTCGGGGTCGGGGTGTCGGGGTCGGGGTTGGGGTCGGGGTCTAGGGGTCGGGGTGTC
This sequence comes from Aegilops tauschii subsp. strangulata, assembly GCF_002575655.3. Classification (NCBI taxonomy): domain Eukaryota; kingdom Viridiplantae; phylum Streptophyta; class Magnoliopsida; order Poales; family Poaceae; genus Aegilops; species Aegilops tauschii. The sequence continues at coordinate 467,613,141 of NC_053036.3, read as the reverse complement.
GTGTCGGGGTGCCGGGTCGGGGTCGGGGTGCCGGGTCGGGGTCGGGGTGCCGTGTCGGGTCGGGTTTTTTTTCTCCTCTTTTTTCCTTTTCTTCTTCTTCCTATTCTTCCTTTTCTTCCTCTTCTTCTTTTTTCATCTCCTCCTCCTCTTCTTCTTCTTCCTTTACTTTTTCCTCTTCTTCTTCTCCTCCTCTCCTCTTTTTTCTTCTTCTTCTTCTTCCTCTTCTTCTTTTTTCTTCTCCTCCTCCTCTTCTTCTTCTTCCTTTCCTTTTTCCTCTTCTTCTTCTCCTCCTCTCCTCTTTTTTCTTGTTCTTCTTCCTCTTCTTCTTTTTTCTTCTCCTCCTCCTCTTCTTCTTCTTCCTTTCCTTTTTCCTCTTCTTCTTCTCCTCCTCTCCTCTTTTTTCTTCTTCTTCTTCCTCTTCTTCTTTTTTCTTCTCCTCCTCCTCTTCTTCTTCTTCCTTTCCTTTTTCCTCTTCTTCTTCTCCTCCTCTCCTCTTTTTCTCTTCTTCTTCTTCTTTCCCCAAACTAAACTAAACCTAAAACTAAACCTAAAACTAAAACTAAACTAAAACTAAACTAAAACTAAACCTAAAACTACAACTAAAACTAAATCTAAACTAAAACTAAAACTAAAAAGGAAAAAAACAGAAAAAACAGAAAAAAACAAAAAAGGAGGGGGGCTCACCTGGGCGCGGGGCGGCGGGGGGCCGGGGCGCGGGGGGGCCGGGGCGGGGGGGCGACGGGGCGGTGGGGCGGTGGGGCCCCGGGGCGACGGGGCGGCGGGGGCGACGGGTGGTGGGGCGACGGCGGGCGACGGGCGGTGGGGCGGCGGGGGCGACGGGCGGTGCGTTGGCGGGGCCCCGGGGCGGCGGCGAGTGGTGGGGGCGGCGGTGGCGGCGGCGGCGGGGTGGGAGGAGAGAACGGCGAGAGAACAGAGTAACGGGCGGGGGGTACGGGCCGTTAGGTAGTGCAATCTTTGCCGTCCGCCCTTTTGCCTCTTTGCCGTCTGCTGGCAGACGACAAAGGGGTGGGCCGTTAAGTTTTTTCCAAACGGGCGGGGGGTGGGGGCCACCTCTCTCTTTGCCGTCTTCCAGCGGACGGCAAAGATTCTTTGCCGTCTGCTGGCAGGCGGCAAAGAGCCCGCAGATGGCAAAGAGCTTCTTTGCCGTCTGCTGTTTCTTTGCCGTCTGCTTTTGGCTAGCTGATGGCAAAGAGCTTCTTTGCCGTCAGCTAGCAGACGGCAAAGAGCTGGCAGATGGCAAATTAGCTGATTCCAGTAGTGGGACCCCGATTCCAAGTCACACCGATCCAGCCGGTAACACCTCATATCACTTTGCGGCCTCACGCACGGTATTCCCATGGGTGTCGCCTTACCATGGACCAAGACCGTTTGCGCCTTTTGGCTCACGTATATGATAGTGTTGCTAGCATCCATATGATAGAGAACCTGGGCCGACATGAATAGTCGTGAACCCAAAGTGGCAGTAACTTACGGGGACATGCATACATGAATCATCATAGAGCATGTCGGTCAGCAGCGTGCGAATCCGGGCTATAGCACTGGGCTAATAGGACTCCGGGAACCCGGGCTATAGCAGGCTAGGCAGGACTCCGGATGTCACCGCGTGACATTTCCCCGAAGGGACAGACACAGGAACGAAGTGAATCACATGCCGGCCAGTCTAAGTGTTCCGGAGCAGTAGTGCTGGGCTAACAGGACTCCGGTAAACCGGGCTGTAGCGGACTACCAAGGCTCAGTGGAAGCACCAGACTACATTTCCCCATAAGAGAGGCTACCAAGGATAAACAACTAGATTGTCGGATCCCAGACATACCAAGCATTTCAAAATCATACACACAATATGCTCGATATGTGCAAATACAACATGACATCACAACAAGACTCTACGACTCAGAGTATTTATTCATTAGGCTCCGAGGAGCCAAGTATTACAAACATGGGTCTCATGACCCCAACATACAGAGCATACAAGCAACAAGCACATGCGGAAGCTTAACTTGTCTGAGTACAGACAACTACAAATGAACAAGGCTGAGAAGCCTGACTATCTACAAGACCCTGCCGAGGGCACAAGATCATAGCTGAGGTAACAAGCTAAATGTCGAAGTCCACGCGGAACTACATAGTGAGACTGAAGTCTCTCTGCAAAAGAAAAATTAAGCAAACGTGAGTACAAATGTACCCAGCAAGACTTACATCAGAACTAGCTACATATGCATCGGTATCAACAAAGGGGGTGGTGGAGTTTAACTGCAGCAAGCCAGCTTTGACTCGGTGGCTATCCTAAACTACGACTACAAGTAACTCTTTTGAGGTGGCGCGCACGAGTCCACATATTCACCATATCAATACACCACTATGGATCCGCTCCCGTCTCCCTACGAGAACGCCATCCATAGCACTCACGGTTATCTTGCGCATTTTAGAGTATCCACTTTCTCTTGTCTATGAACTGTACAGGCAACCCAGAAGTCCTTTACCGCGGACACGGCTATTCGAATAGATCATTTATAACCCTGCAGGGGTGTACTTCTTCACACACGCTCTCGCCACTTACCACCATGTACACGACGTGTATCTCGGCAACCTTCAAGCGGAAGCCTGGCGAGGGAGTCGGCCACGACCTGACTAACCACACAAGTCTCTAGTCCAGGTTTATCGCCTATTCGGGTTCCATCCGCAAGGAGATCCATCCAGGGTGTCGCTCACGGCCCCAAAAGATGTGTGCAGGGTTCCCAAGCCCACCTCGACGGATGGTTCTACGCTTGGTACACCATGCCACGGTGCCTAGTATGTCCCAAGCCCACCTATACCGGGTGTCACTTGGTAGACTACTAACACTACCTACAAACACCAAAAACTAGTTGCAACTCCTGGACAGAGATCGAGTTGATTAATAAGCCGAGAGAGTCAATTAAGGATCCCAATGTGTGGTAGTAACTGTTCATGGATCACAAACACAGAACTCAGTTCCTGAGGACGGTTTCAATGAGACAACCCACCATGTACTCCTACATGGCCTCTCACCACCACCTTAATTTACCAAATCGTGTTTTCACACTTAGCTCACACACAGTAGGACATGTTCATCACCATTCCAATTCATCCCCGATGAATCAGACCTGACTCAACTCTAAGCATAACAAGCATGACAAACAAGCATGAATGAGTAGGCAAATCAGGGCTCAACCAACTCCTACTCATGCTAGTGGGTTCCATCTATTTACTGTGGCAATGACAGGTCATGCAGAGGAAAGGGGTTCAAGTACCGCAGCATGTAACAGTTGAAACGTTGTTGTCCTAATGCAGTAAAGGAGAGCAGGAGCGAGAGAGTGGGATTGTATCGGAATGAACAAGGGGGTTTTTCTTGCCTGGCACCTCTGAAGATAATATAGCTCTTCATCTGTGTCATCGAACTCATCGTTGGAACATCGTCTACCGAGAGGGGACAAATACCGGCAACAGAGTAGAAACACAATCAATGCAATGCAACAATATGATGCATGATCATCACATGGTAAAATGAGTGTGCTGGGCTAATGCAACTACAACCAGATGGGTTTCAGCTATTTTGAACCAAAGATTCAAAGTTCAAACTCACTTGTGATCTTAAATAGTGATTTATCATGTTCTGCACTAAACAGCAAGTTAACTTCTATAAACATGCATGAAACCAGTACAGATGGATATATTGGATTTTTCTTATCATTTTTCATATATAATTTGTTTCATTTGGAGTTATGGTTGAATTTCTATGAATTTTAGAAGTTTAGGGCATTTTCTGGAATTACCTGAATAAGATTAAATCCAGAAAAAGGTTAACTGCGTCAGCATGACGCCGGGGTGACGTCAGCAGGTCAAAGGCGCCAGCCCAGGTCAAACCTGACGGCTGGGACCCACATGTCAATGAGTCAACTAATTAAATAAGTTAATTAGTGCTAACTAAACTAACACCTAAACTAAACAGGGGCATGGCCCACACGTCAGTGACCCTGGGGGGGTCAAACCCCAGGTCAAACGAGGTCAACCCCGCCAGTGTTGAGTCACCGGCGAGGCCAAATGCGGCGGAGCGCGTCGGAAATCCTCCTCCGGCGACCAAATGGCCGGCGGAGGGCATCTACATGCTGCTGGCGAACTCGCGCATCGAGTGGTGGCGGCGGCTGGGCCTCGGGTGGCCGGAGTTGTCGCCGGTGTTGACCTCGGCAGGCACTGGAGCTCGGGTGAGCTCGGGGTCGATGCTACGGTGGCTGGGAAAGCTCGTGCGGGGCACCTATGAGCTCTACGCGGCGCGGGAAGGGAGATGAGCACAATGTCCGGACCGCTAGGTGGCTGGAGGCATGTCGGCGGTGGTCACAGGCGGCGGCGCGTGCGGGTGAACAAGGTGCGGCGGCTACGGCGCACGAGAGCAAGAATGGAGAGGGGGGAAAGGCTTAGTGGCTCATGGCGGTTGCAGCAGGCGTGGAAGCAGGCTCGGGGACGGCCGGACGGCGACGAGTCGTCGATGGAGATCCACGGCGGCCGACGATGAAGAAGAGGTCGGGGACGGCGTTTTGAGGCATTCGGCATCGGGTGAGTCGACGGGGAGGACGAGGGCGTCGTGGTGGAGGCCATGGACACGTCGGAGAGGCGAGGGACGGCCTATGGGCGTGGCCACGGCGAGCGGTGACGCCGGCAGCGCTCGGGTGTGTTCGGGAGAGAGCCAGGGAAGGGGATGGGGTCGAGGGAGTGAGCGAGGGGGTTCCAGGGGGGTGCGTGGTGATGAGAAGGAACTCATCCACGCGTCCAGCTGCTCGGCGGCAAGCAGGTGACGGCGTGGCGAGCTCGGGCACGCTGGCGCTCACCTCTCTGCCTGCCTGGCGAGAAGAAGCAGCTGACTGGCCATGGGCCAGCACAGTGCTGGGCCGGCCAGTGGGCTGCCAGGTGGGCTGCGCCAGGTAGGTGGCCAGGTAAGTTTCTCCTTTTCTCTATTTTGTTTCTGTTTCCTATTTTCTGCAGGTTTGTGGCTTTTCTAAAAATGCTTAGGCACTTTCAAAAATCACCAAACGGCTCATGCCCACGGTTTAGCATATAACCAACATGGAACATTTCAGTTTAGGATTATTTGGAAATTTAAAATATTTTATAGCATTTAAATGCCCAAATGCAATTAACATATGATTTAATCCAGTGACCTTAGGATTACCTAGAAAATTGTGCACCATTTTTGTCAGAGGTTTAAGACCAAGGCAAATATGATGAACATTTCAGAAGGGCATTTCAGGCTCATTGAAAATAATTTTAGTAAACCCTAGTTGGTTTAGGGGGGTGCTGGGGGTTCTGTCATCCCCATTTCAAGTTTCTGAGAATTTTAAAGATGATGCACACATGAAGGGCTAGCCTAGTGCATACCAGAACTAGGGTGTGACAAAAAATGTGGCATATATTTAACCATGTTTTCTAGAATGTACAGTCCATTTGCTGGGCTGGGTGAACAAATAATTTCGCGTCAATGCGGCCCATTTAATATTTTCTAAGAAACCCCAGCCCATTTGCACTTTCTTGAAATACACGAATTAGCTGGGCTTGTTCTATATGTAATGTTAGGTTAGAAGGAGCAATTAATATCAAAAAATAAACCGGAGCGACACATTTTATATATATAAAATTAACAAATTAGCGAGTTATTGCTCGAAATAAAAATGACCGCGGTATTATTACATTGGTCCTTAAAATCGTCGCAAGCTTTTGTACTCAATCACCAAGATTTTCCTTGCCTGTGAGTAAAAAACAACCATGATTTTCCTTGCCAACTTATGTTAAACATTTACTTTTATAAGTTAATAACACGTGGGATGTTTTTATAATGTATATATAAGTCTCTATAAAAGATACGATAATAATAATAATATAAATATATATAATGTGGTTAGAAGGGAAAACATAAATTGGACACAACACTATTATTCTTATATATAGATAAATAGAACAGAGATCTGCCTTTTATTAAAAAAATACATTGGGCTGCCGATCTTTAAGAAAAATTAAAACCTACGCTTGGAGGCCCATAGGCCGGTAAGGACCTCAAAAAATAAGTTGAAACCACTGTCTCCGTATGTCGTGGGCTACACATGTTAAAAAACAAAACCTAGGCCTAGCTGATACTTATTCGCCCTCTGGATAAAATGATACCATGTAGATCCCCGAGCGAACTGCATTAAAGAGGGGGCCAGCGGCGCGACTGAAGAAGCACATCAAACGCTATTTTTTTTCTTCAGTGGATGGCTCTCGATGGCATTTTTTTACTTGCCTCTGCACCATACAACTTGTATTTTTAGCCTCCCAGTCCGTGGTGGACCAGCAGCCCATTTGCTAGGCGGGCCAACCTACAGAAACCAGCAGTCGATTTTCATCAAGCCCCAAAAACAACGCAATACTATGTTTGTTTTGAGGCCAAAAACATTACGGCAGGGGTTGAGCGGGGGAGGGGGGAAGAGAGAGCAAAAATAAAAGAGCTGATGCGCTGTTACTACCCTAACAAAGCAGGTGCAATTCTTCTCGGGAAGAATGTGTGCAGTTGACACCCACACGTCACAAATCCCACAGTATACATACTAACAAGTTCACACACAAGTACAACAGAACAGGTAAACATTCATATCAAACTCAGGTTCACAGGACACATTCATATTCATAGCCAACATTCACAATCAACAACTCAAAAGATTCATATATACACAAGTTCAGCATGTCTATGCATCCAAATGATTGATAGATCACACGGCAATATTCATAGATAATTCACAAAAAGATTCAGATATACACATGTTCAGTATGTTTATGCAACCAAATGATTGAGATCACAGCCAATATCATCCATGGACGAACTTTAATTACCTAGGGTACAGACTGGTAAATGGTGTTCAGTCAGAGGTACTTCTTGCTAAAATTAATGCTTGTACGAATAAACTTTCGAGTACATAAGAGGCAACATAGAGAATCTGAACTTTGCTTGTAGGTTTATCCTCAAATAGTGGCCTCATGCCCAAGGAGGTTTGAGCAACTTGGCCACTACTTTCATCCAACTAGTTTACTGGCTCATCTTGGTCCTGTAGCTTGCCAAAATTCTACATTGCAGACAAGAAAGGAGGCGGTTGAGAAAATGAACAACCCAATTTTTTTTTGCAGTTCAAATGAAATGGAGCATCCCTGGCGTGCAGACAGATTAAGTCCCAGATGAATATATGTGTCAACCAACTTGTTTGGAATCTTTAGAATCCATGCCATACAGTTCGCTACCATATGTGCCGATAACCAAAAGGCACAAGTTGGAACCAAAGACTGGACTGTGTTTTTCTGGGCTATGCGCCTAGCAATATTTTTGGCGTTCACTCTCCTAATACTTGGAGTTTGACAGCTGGTTGACGCCGGTGATACTCGAATGAATATAGGCACTTCTTCTTGTCAACGTCGATGCTTGTCTGAGTGAACTTTGGAGTACATAGCAGCAACATATAAGTATCTGTCCATCTGATCTTTTTGTGCAGTTCTAATGAAATCACCCAATTTAATGATTTGCCTGCGAGTTCAGGCTCCAAGTTACTCCTTTATGAAATCGGCAAATAGTAGCACAATACCAAATTACCAATACATATGACAAGCACAATAATCAGGATAAAGACCAGTACCTACCTGTGTGAGGTAGCATATCAATTAGTATTTCCTTTGACTGGAAGACGAGATAAGCAAAGCGACTGATAGCAAAGGAAGGAAGCAAGCCCAGATTAGCGACTGACAGGAAAGGAAGGAAGGAGTCGAGGCAATGAAGCACCCAAAGTTTTTGTGCAGTTCCACCAAAATCGAGCATCCCTGTTGGCACATATATTGAGAGAGTGAGATTATTGTAATAGTGGAACTAGTTGATGAAACATACACTAAAAAATAGAAGCACCCTCATTATCTTAATGGGTAAAGTTAGCAACATAGTAGTCTTGCTTAAAGAGAGGTATTAGTTTATTTAATCAGTGCCAATTATCTCAACACTCAAAGCATTGCCATGTATCATAGGTTGTGAAACTTTAACATGCAAACATAAAGGAGTTTCTCATGATAGTAGCATGATACAAATAGAGATGACAACAAACTAATATGGACGAAGGCCTTAGGCCGGTACCAACCTGAGCAAGAAAGCTTATTCATGTAGTCCCAGAAGAGATGATAAAGCACTCACTGGAATCACTCAATAGTATATATTTTTGTGCACTTCAAATGTATGGTTGAAATCACTCTTGTTTACCAGTGCTGAGATTATATCGAAAGATTATCAAGACGTTCCAGTAGAGTTAATGCATTGGCTGGGATACAGTTCATTGTATTGTCTTGTGTAGTTCCACAAATATGTATGATTGGCACAACATGATCCCTGTTTGCACAAGTAGGAACAAGGTGAAACCTTCATTAGCTTAGTGAGAAAGGATAGAAAGACATTAGCATATTACTCTAACAGTAGCATCAAACTCATGATGGACAATACGCAAAAAATTGCCTCTTGAACCAATGGCAATAAATTGACATGCAAAACAATAGCACTATTATGTCACGACACTACCAAGATTCCCTCCCTGCTCCACAAAATGATTCACCTCCACAGACAAACAGACACACGTACATGGTTCAGCATAGGGTGCTACTAAAGATTTTTTTTACTCCGACTGGAAAATTAGGCAGCAATAAAATAGTGGTACTTAAGTACTCCTAATTAATTAAGTGACCTTGCAGGAGAGACAGCAGAAGTGGAATGGTTCCCTAGAGGATCGTCTCACATGTAAGGTAGACGTTGCCGGAGCCCTTGAATGGCCTCGACTGAGGCCTCAGCTTCAGCAAGATCACCTTGGCACTGTTTATTCTTCTTCTTCTTCCTCCTCTTCATGCTCTGTTTCTCTTTCTCATCACCAGTTGGTGAAACCAAGTACATGATTGGCCTTCTATTTCAGAATTAGTTTTGTCAGTGAGGTAGTACAAGTGTACTAGTAAACAATAGCATTATTTTCTCATGGCAGTCGCAAAATAGAGATGAACACATGCATTAAATATCATTCTTACCTAAAGGAAGGTTATGGTGCCAATATGGATGATGAGGATTGGAACATAGATCTCCCTTTGTGTAGTTCCACCGAAATGAACCAACTGTCCCATTCTGACATTCCAGGTAAACAACACAAAAGTCACTTCTTCTAAGAAGTGTTTTGTGTAGTGCACAAAAAGGTCACAACAGCAACCAGGTGAAATGGATATCCCTATTTGCACAAAAAGATACAGAGGAAACAGTCAGACTCTCAATCAATTACAGGCAAAAACATTTGGCTAAACTTGTCCTGGCTTATAACAGTGGCATGTCTTCATTTTACCAGGGGCATTAGATTCAGAACAGCTAAATATTTGGTATAAGGGCATGGGACAGTGGGTGCACCAGCAGTCCAGCACCATGTACCTAAACCGGGGAATAAAGTGGTGATTCAGAGTTTGTTGCCCCGAGAAACAAACACACAAGAAACATATCTGGGTTGGTCCCATCACTACAAAAAAAGACACACCCGTGACATTTTGGGCCGAACAAATGTTTTTCTGTCATACTTATGACACTTCTATGACGATAATTGTGACAAAACCCGGTATCATCATAGATGTGGTGGGCTCCTACTTCTATGACAAAAAATCATGACAGAACATGGGCTTTTCGTCCTGGGCGGGCCGGAGACGCAGCTGCATGACATTCTTTGGGCTGTCCATGACGGAAAAAACCATGGTAGAAGCGAGGGCGAGGAAAATATCGGGGTGTTCCCGGTTACAGTGGGTGGTCGGGGCCGAGCGATGCACATTTCTCTCGTACACGTATGCGCATGTGTGCGAGGCATTGGGCTCTAACTAAACCCGAGCGAGGCGTTGGGCTCTAACTGAACCCGAGCGATTGCACTGCAGGCTACGCGTTACTGAACCCGAGCGATCGATCGATGGCTTTAACTGAACCCGATCGAGCGATTCCTTTGCTACAGCTGCTAACTGAAGCCGGTCGATGCTGCCTCTGGATGAGCAGTGAGCGCTGCGCGGGGGGGGGGGGGGGGGTTGGACGAACAGTGAACGTTGGGGGTGGATGAACAGGACCCCGTGGCGTTGCCTCTGGATGAACAGGACCGCGATCGATCAAGCCGGTTGGGGCTGGATGAACAGGACCCCGTGGAGGGCTGGATGAACATGACGACCCCGTGGAGGGCTGGATGAACAGTAGATGGTGGAGGGGTGGATGAACAGTAGCCTGTGGAGGGGTGGATGACTAGGAGCCCGTGGAGAGGGGTGGTTGAACAGGAGCCGGTAGAGTAGCGCGCGGTGGAGGCTGGATGAACAGGAGCCCGTGGATGAACAGTCGCAGGTGGAGGCTGGAGGAGGTCGACGGTGGATGAACAGTAGCCCTTGGAGGCTGGAGGAGGTCGATGGTGGAGATGAACAGTATCCCGTGGAGTCCGTTTTGCGGTACGCCACACCCCTCCCGATGAACAGGACCCCCGTTTCGACCATAGCGCTCCAACACAAGTCCGTTTCCTCTGTTTTGCGGTATGCCACACCCCTCCCGATCAACAGGACCCCGTTTCGACCGTAGGAGGTCCAAGACAAGTCCGTTTCCTCCGTTTTGCAGTACGCCAGACCCCTCCCGATGAACATGATCCTGTTTCGAATGTGGCCGGTCGAACACAAGGCCGTTTCCTCCGTTCTGCGGTACGCCAGGCCTCGTTTCCATCGCCTGTTCCGTCCAAGCCCTCCCGATGAACACGACGACGCATTCCGTTCCGACCCAGCCGGTTGGCTCCCCATGAACACGATGACGACGCTGTTTCTCCGTTCCGACCCAACCACGTACACGAGCCCTGGCCGTACGTATGCGCGAGTAGGCGTTCGAGACCCTGCCCGTATGTACGTACATGGTAGTATTTACTTTCTTGCACCCTGGCCGTTGTACGTACGTGTACATGCTAAGTGCGCACCTCTACTACGACACGTGCACGCCTCTACTATGACACGTGCGCGCCTCTACATCGACCAGTATGTACGTACACGTTCGCGAACAGAATGACAACGCTACGTACGCTTCGACAAGGTCGGTCCCGACTGTCAGGCAATTCCTTGCGTGCGAAGATGTAGCTGGTGGGTCCCAGCAGTCAGGGGGGCGAATCATTTTTTTTCCTGGACGCACTTCCTTGCGTGCGAAGATGTAGCTGGTGGGTCCCAGCAGTCAGGGGGCGAATCAAATTTTTTTTTGCCCGTAATATGGACGCACTTCCTTGCGTGCGAAGATGTAGCTGGTAGGTCCCAGCAGTCAGGGGGAAACGTTTTTTCCATGAAATACGGTGGACTGTCCGGTGGGTCCCTGCTGTCAGGTGGAGGAATCATTATTTTCCGCGTAATAAGGAGGCACTTCCTTGCTGCGGCCGTGGACCCAGCTGTTAGCCTCTCCACGTATTGTCCACGTCCGATGGAAGTCGTTCCTTGACCACGCCGCGCCGAGAGCACCAGGGCGGTGGATGACGGCGAGGCCTAGGAAGGGGACGACGCGGAGCCGGGGAAGACGCGGTAGTGGAAGCCCGCGCAGAGAGGAGTACGAGGGTTCACTGGTTCGGCTGCAGTGTGAGGCTGCCGTCGCCGCAGGGCCTGGCCAGCGGTGGGAATAGTAGGGGGCGGTGAGGCCTCCGCGGCAGCACAGCCGGCCATGGGAGGCAGGAGCATGCGGCACGACCGGCGCTGCTTTGGGCGGCTGGAGCAAGAAGACTAGAGGTTGAAGAAGCACTACGGCCGTGTGATGGACATCGTACGGTCACTGGATCTAGAATCATTCATATTAACTAAGTTGACAAAGCACTCCGTCCCCGTCAACTAAGTAGGCCCACAAGTCAGCCTGCCACAAAGGTGGGTCCCAGCTAGCAGGGGGTATTCATTTTTGTGTGCGTAATAAGGAGGCACTTCCGGTGGGTCCGAGCTGACAGCGGGGGGAACGTTTTTTTTTGCAAAATACGGTGGCCCGTCCGGTGGGCCCCAGCAGTCTGGGGGGAAATGTTTTTTCATGAAATAAGGTGGCCTTTCCGCTGGGTCCTAGCTGTCAAGTGGAGGAATAATTATTTTGCGCGTAATAAGTGTAACGCCCACGATGCGGCTATATCTCCCATGTGTCGAGGCACGACTTAGAGGCATAACCGCATTGTGGTTTTGTCGCAAGAAGGGTCATCTTCACACAATCCCATGTAATGAACAAGAATGGGATAAAGAGTTGCCTTACAATCGCCACTTCACACAATACATAAATAAATCATACATCATTCAAGATACACACATAGGTCCGACTACGGAACCAAAATAAAAGAAGACAACCCAACTGCTAGATCCCTGATCGTCCCAACTGGGCACCACTACTGATCAAAATGAAAAGAAACAATACAACGAACAAGATCTTCATCGAGCTCCCACTTGAGCTCGGTTGTGTTGCCTGCACTGGTATCATCGGCACCTGCAACTCTTTTGGAAGTATCTGTGAGTCATGAGGACTCAGCAATCTCACACCCGCGAGATCAAGACTATTTAAGCTTAAAGGAAAGGATGGGGTAAAGTGGTGTGGTTGCAGCAGCGACTAAGCAAGTATGGTGGCTAACTTACGCAAACAAGAGCGAGAAGAGAAGCAAAGGAACGGACGTGAACTAGCAATGATCAAGAAGTGGTCCTGAACTCCTACTTACGTCAAACATAACCCAGAAACCGTGTTCACTTCCCGGACTCCGCCGAGAAGAGACCATCACGGCTACACACGCGGTTGATGCGTTTTAATTAAGGTCAAGTGTCAAGTTCTCTACAACCGGATATTAACAACTTCCCATCTGCCTCATAACCGCGGGCACGGCTTCCGAAAGATAATACCCTGCAGGGGTGTCCCAACTTAGCCCATCATAAGCTCTCACGGTCAACGAAGGATAAACCTTCTCCTGGAAAGACCCGATCAGTCTCGGAATCCCGGTTTACAAGACATTTCGACAATGGTAAAACAAGACCAGCAAAGCCGCCCGAATGTACTGACAAATCCCGATAGGAGCTGCACATATCTCGTTCTAAGGGCACACCGGATTGTCCAAGCTTCCGGTAGGCCAGCCCACAGTTGCCCCTGGTGGCCACCGGCGACTGACGGGTTGGACCAACACTCAGAGGAGCACTGGCCCGGGGGTTTAAAATAAAGATGACCCTTGAGTCTGCAGAACCCAAGGGAAAAAGGCTTAGGTAGGCAAATGGTAAAACCAAGGTTGGGCCTTGCTGGAGGAGTTTTATTCAAAGCAAACTGTCAAGGGGGTCCCATAAATCACCCAACCGCGTAAGGAACGCAAAATCAAGGAACATAACACCGGTATGACGGAAACTAGGGGCGGCAAGAGTGGAACAAAACACCAGGCATAAGGCCGAGCCTTCCACCCTTTACCAAGTATATAGATGTATTAATTAAATAAAAGATATTGTGATATCCCAACATAAACATAATCCAACATGGAGCAATCTTCATCTTCACCTGCAACTAGCAACGCTATAAGAGGGGCTGAGCAAAGCGGTAACATAGCCAAACAACGGTTTGCTAGGAAGGTGACAAAGGTTAGAGGTTCATGGCAATTTGGGAGGCTTGAAAAGCAAGTGAATAGGTAACGCGGCATAGCAATAGAGCGAACAACTAGCAAGCAAAGATAGAAGTGATTTCGAGGGTATGGTCATCTTGCCTGAGATCCCGCAAGGAAGACAAGCGAGTCCACGAAGGAGACAAACGGATGTAGTCGAACGAATCCTCACAACTTCGGAACGAAACCGAAGCTAACGGGAGAAGCAGCCCGGAACGAAACAAACAACATAGTAAACAACCACCACATAAACATGGCATGATGCGCAAACAAGTATGATGCATGTCCGGTTTAAATATGCATGGCATGGCAAAGTGCAACAAACAATACTACAAGTTAAATGGAGCACAATATGCAACGAGTTGCATATTGAAGAAACACCACATTTAATTATTTAGTTCTCTCTCGTTTATGGAACCAACAATATTAAATGTTATTAACCATGGCAAGAGGTGAAGCATATGGAAACTACCTATTTAGGCAATTTAAATGAGGCCGGAACAACAAACAATAATTCCGGAAAATCCTCATGCCATTTAGCAATTTTAATGCGAACATCAATTTTGGACATTTTAAATGTTGTTAACATGACGCGAATGACATATGCAAGGTATATGCCATTTTATGAAAATGTTGATATGAGCATGTTATGAAGCATTTGTTACCGTGGTGGAACGAAAAAGGGTGCCACGGCAACGAATCCGAGAATGATGCCATGGCAACATATCGGTTCCGGTAGTTCACGGAGATACCGGTGCAAAAGGAAGTGTGGTGTGAGCGTGTCATGCAAGATGGTGGGGTGATCCCGGTTACCGGGTGTCCCACAAGACGGTGGCAAGGAAACGAGGAACGCGCAAGCGACAACTGGGACACGGTTCGAACACGAGCAACTCATACATCACAATCATTCGTTCACGGGCGTCGTCTCGGCGGTTATACCTTTGAAGCGTGCATTTTCGGAGTGGCTCGGGTTCGACGGTAGTGGGAGTAGTTGTTCACGGGTCGCCGAGGGAAGTAGTGGTACACGGCGACGGTAGTGGTACACGTTTTCGTAAATGTTCGGGGTCGTCGGTATAGGTACTTGACGTCCACGGGGTCGACGCTAGAGTTACCCACATTGTCGGGGTACTTGTTGTTCCGGGCTTAGCGTCCGTAGATGTACACGGCAATCGTAGTGGTACTTGGCGGTTTCGTGTAGTCGAACTTGATGATCCAAGGGGTACTTGGCGCATCACCGGATAGTTGTACACTTGTTGGAGAGAATCTTGGCGCAACCAAAACGAAGCAACACAAAACATCACAAGGCCTCGGGATGCCAGCAGCAAGGAGGCGACGGTGGTCTAGCAGCAGCAGCAAGGGCGTCGGGGAGGTGATGGCCGGGACGGAGGGAAGCGTGCGGCGGAGGTTCACCGACGAGAGGGTGCTGGTCGTGGTCGCCGGCGATGGAGGCGGAGCAGAGGACAGGCGAAGCAGGAGGTTGGGCGCGCTGCGCTCGCCCGCAGAAGCGACGGGGCCGCCGGAGTTGGTCGCACCGCAGCTCAGGGCGGAGCAACACCTGCAGAAGGGAGCAGGGCGCGGCGAGGGCAGGGCCAAGACGCGGTGGTGGAGGAAGGAGCTGTAGAGGAGTGGCTGGAGATGGAAGGGGCGCGACGGCGGCGAGGAGGCCGACGGGGCTCCGGCCTGGTGCTGCAGCGGGAGGCGCGGCGGCCATGGAGGTGGGGCGCAGCACGCTGCAAAACGGCGGCGGCTGCAGGGCGTCGGGCGCGAGGGAGAGATCGAGTGAGGAAGATGGCGGCGCGAGGGAGCAGCAAGGCAGCGCCATGGAGGGTGCGAGCAGAAGGGAGCTCCTCTCCCTGGCTCTATGCGTGCGTGTGTGTGCATGACGGCGCAGGGAGGGACGAGAGGGAAGCGATGGGGATCAGGAGAGAGCGAGAGGAGGGATGGGCTCGGTCCCTGGCGGCTAGGGTTAGGCTTAGGTGGGCCGCGGGGATGGGCTGCGGGAGGCCGTGGTGGCCTGGGCCGACTGCTGTTGGGAGGCCCAGCTGGGCCGGCTGGGGTCTCTCTCTTCTCTCTCTCTCTCTTATTTCTTTTAGCAGAAAAGAACTAGAGAGAAGAAAAAGAAAGATAGGGTTAGGGAAAGAATTTGCGCATGGGGATTATTTTCCCGGAATCACAAAAATGTGCTTGATCCAGGAAAATAGAAGTGGCCTGATTGGACGATGTAAATTCAAATGCATTTGAATTTAATTCAAATGATTTAAAGGAAGTGAGGGTTGGGAAGGTCCAAAAATGTTCGGATTTTTGGTGGAGCTCCGGAATAGATGAAAAAATATAATGCGAGGTTGGAGACCAAGAATTAAGATAACAAAGGCATTGGGATATTTGCAAGTGTGTTCCGGTTGATTCCAAACTAATGGAATATTTATAATATAGCTCCCTAATATTGGGAGGATATGTTCTAAAGAGAAGTCACCCTTCCCTCGATTTAAATAGATCGAAGATCCATACAATTTATCTAGTTGAGTTTTTATGCAAAGATTAAAGACATGAAGGCATGATGACATGATGCAATGCAAAAAATAAAAGAGCAAGCACCAGAAGAAACACACGGCGATCACGAAAACAAGGAAGTCTTCTGAAGCGTCGGTCTCGGGGCGTTACAATAAGGACGCACTTCCTTGCGGCCGCCGTGGCCCCAGCTGTCAGCCTCTCCACGTACAGTACTCTTCCGATGGAAGTCGGTCATTGACCATGTTGACCACGCCGCGCCGAGAGTTCCAGGGCGGTGGACGACGGCGAGGCCTAGGAAGGGATGACGCGGAGCCGGGGAAGACGCAACAGTGGAAGCCCGCGCGGAGAGGAGTACGAGGGTTCACTGGTTCGGCTGCGGTGTGAGGCTGCCGTCGCCGCAGAATAACAGCGGGTGTGGGTGAGTAGAGGGATGGCCTGGCCAGCGGTGGGAGTAGTATGGGGTGGTGAGGCCTCCGCGGCATCACAGCCGGCCACGGGAGGCAGTAGCACGCAGCACGACCGGCGCTGCTTTGGGCGGCTGGAGCAAGAAGACCAGAGGTTGAAGAAGCACAACGGCCGTTGGATGGACATCGTACGGTCACTGTAGCTAGAATCGTTTATATTGACTAAGTTGACAAAGCCCTTGGTACGCGTCAACTTAGTAGGCCCACAGCTCGGATTTGGCAGAGAACATATAGCCCATTTGCGATTTGTAAGAATGCACAACCCATTTTTTAATTCTAATGGAATTTACTACAGCCCATTTACAGTTTGTTAAAAGTACAACCCAACTTCTAGCTAGGACAAACAAGCACTCAAAACAGAATTCTAATTTCAAACAAGCGCTCGAAACAGAATTCAAAAAAAATTCCCACATTTTGATGGGATCCAAAATATTTTTATCTGAAATTTCTAGTGAGGTTAAATATAATTTCAAAATAAAGTTGTATTGCGTTAAAATCCAACCAAATATTGCGCGCGCAACAACTAATGAAATTAAAATTTTCAAATTCCAAAAATAATATATTTTTAAACTAATTACGTGTTTGGTGCAAAGTTACTGCCCAGTTATCATAATTACATCCCATTTATTATTTTTTAAAGTCCATTTTCTTGTTAAGCCTAATACATACCTCCTAGGAAAGTTTGCAGCCCAGTGGGGCGGAGAATAACAAGTTGACCCGGATATTGTGTACAACTTTCGACCCAGTTGCATTGCTGATGTTGAAAAAAAGGCCTGTGTAGTACATTACAACCTAACATGGCTACTCAGCCCACATTCAGCGACGCCGGAAAGGCCCAAACAAGTCTTATGTACAACTTTTTGAAGTCACTGAGCTCAATTAATAACTTAAGAAAAAAGTTAGATTACAGTGGAACCTACTTAAAAGCTGTCACGAGCAAATAAATAATTCAACGGGTCCCACTTGTGCGTGTGTGTGTGAGAGAGAGAGAGAGATAGAGAGAGAGATAGAGAGAGAGACCCATCGGTCGATGCTTGTAAATACATCTTTCAGCCATATGCATTGCTGATGCTCAGTAAAAACTTATATAGTACACACATTCATATAGAACATCATAGCACACTGAACTTGCATACAAAAATTTCACGCAGGCGGCACAATCAGGATGGAAGCAGTGGATCGCTACGGGTAGGGCTATGTTGAAACCAACGAAGTCGTACATAACGGTTTATCGTCTTTATCAATGATGGGGACATATCTTGAATGTTGTGCAAAGAAAATAGACAGACAACACAATAAGTTCTGCTAGCACATTAAGTTGACGTACAACCCTTTCTAAAAAAGGTTCAGGTACAAAATTAGAACAGGTCACAATCAAATGTACTGGCATATCAGTGCTTCACACCCATAGCTCGGATTTAACTAGTATCTAAGAAGATTCAGTTGTTACCTCAAATTAGAGCACATCCAGGCAGCCAGCTATGCCTCTTCTCCCAAAGAAGCAGTGGCCTTCGCCGCGCGATGGAGTAGGCCCTGTGCCATCCATCGTTCCGAGCAACACGGGGAAAGTCTAACGTTGACTCCTGTAATGGACGTCGTCGACGGACCCTGGCACCAGCGGTGGCGGCAGGACTTCGATTGATGGATTGACCACTACTTCGACATACACGAACACTCGATACAGGTACATCAATAACGTGGTCCGCGGCGGCCTTGGTGGCGACGAATAGTACAACCCCAGTTCCTGCACCGGTATCTCAACACCAATCACCTTCGTTATGGTGGACGGCTTCTTCATCCATGCCATAACCGTCAGAGCCCAGCTATCTGGAGGAACAAACATACTTACGAGCTCACCTCCAAGGTCATTGATAAGCTCATTCACGGACTCGCTGTTCCAAGCACGTCGAGGCATGCCGTGGAAGGTAAGCTTTGTTAAAAACTCAAGCTCAGAGGGCACCAAGCCCAGTCCTGGGTGCCACCGATCAAAGCTGACCAGCGCGCCATCGCAGAACAAACGCCGGGAAGATTCGAACACACGACTGGAGTCGAAAGTTGTCCGAAACCCGACGAAGAAATCAGCCGGTGGCAGAGAGCAGACTTCGACGAGCAAGTCACTTATTTGGATGCCGTGTGCAATGCCAAGAGCTTTGACAAGGTCGTCCAGCGAGACGGGAGGCCGGTCGCCGTTGATGGTTACCATCAGCACTTTGCCGGCAAACTGGTCGTAAAGCGCTGCCATGCCACTGTTAAGCGACAGCACGCAGCGACCAAAGGCAGGACGGACCTCAGGATCTCCGGCTCGGAGATCCGCGTTGACCGGAGACATGATAGTGCGCTTGAGTACAGGGAGTACAGGAGGGGGATTTGGGGGAACCGGAGTAGGAATCGAGATTCCAGAGGTGGGGGAGGGGCGGGAGATTGGGGATGAAAAGGTAGCATGAATTTCGAGCACGTGCCAATGTGCTCTCGGCGCGCAAGTGCACGAAAACACCTGTGGCGCCCACATGTCGGCCTAAGAGTCCTTATTCTTTCTTTTTTCGAGACCCCGGCCTTTTTTTGAGGATCTTTTGAGAGCCCGGCCTGAGAGTCATAATTGACCTGTTTGGCATTGCGTTACTACATGGCCCATATTCAACGACACCTCACTGGCCCAAACAAGTGTACATCATCGAAAAGACACTGAGCTCAAATTATATAACTTGAAAAAAGGAGGTATACTCTGAACACTTGAGAATGGTGATGCCCTCATTTAGCCCACCAGTAGTTCGAGACAATAAACAGTTCAAAACAACGATATATACAACATTCAAACACTGACTAGTGACTACTACTGACATAAACAACAAGACATGATAGTTCATAAGAAGTCTTCCTACACCACCAAAACGCACCCATCTGCAGTGCTCAGACTCTTGTGATCCAGACAAGAATGACAATCTAAACAGAGGAAACTATTACATAGTAAGAGTGACATAGACGAGGATGACCAAATGACAAGGAATATGCATAACAAAAGAAAGAACTACCCATCCAGAACCAGCAACAAAGACAACAAAGTCATTCAAAGAGATGATCCAACACCATCATAATTTGCAGCCCCGCTTCAGCGACCAGTGATCCGGAGACACCAGTACTCCACCCTTTCGATGCAACAGCCCAATTACCTATCAACCTGAAGGCTTGAACCACATCACTGCCTGTCGTAATTGAGACATCCAAGAATCAAAGTTAATCCGGATGCCTTTATCATTCTCACCTTCTTTTGGCTGCAGGCTGTATCGTTGACAATCAGGGGAGTTTGCTCCCGAACTCCTAGGGCTCGCCGTGTAGACACAGTTTTCCATAGCAAACAGAGCCTCTCTGCCATCAAGTTCCTTGCCAACGGTGATCTCCTGGTTAATCGGATAATTGAGTCTGAGAAACAGAGAGTGTGAACCAAGGCTATTTACCCACCTCCAAGTAAAAAATTCTGAAGGCCCCAACAAGCTGGTATCCTGCTCATAGACGTAACAGCCACTGTCCGGATACTCACGTATTTCACGGTGCTTATATACAGTGGGGTTTTTGCAATATAACTTTTCCGGCTCATGTGTCCGAATGATCATCAGTCTTTTGCCGTCGTCTGATCGAGCGAGGAACCAGTTGTGCTTCCCTGTTTTTGGCAAAGGTGGTGTGATTACAAAGGGCAGTAACTATAGGGACACTACATCATATCAAAAAGGACAAGCATTGTTAATGTAAGATCAGCATTGTTCAGAGTATGAGTAGGATAATGCAAGAAACAACATTGATATGTCCCTGTTGGAACTAGGAGGAAAATACAGGGAAATGTCTACTGGGTTCGAAAATATAGAAGTGCCATGCATGGTTATACTCATGTTATCTCGCAATCGATTCTTCACAGGAAACTACCATGTGATGCATGTTATGTAATCATGTTCTGTCCTCACAAACAAATTCTTCAAGGTAACTAACAGACCATGCATTGTTATATACTCGTGTTCTGTGGGCAAATTTTTTGTGAGGATATTATTCTAGCCATTGATTGCTGAAGGGCGAATATAGGTATGTACACATGGTAAGCATTGCAGGATTTCACTACTTCCAAATATAGAGTTCTCCATATGCACATTTACTTCCCTAATGTATGGTTAGATGAAACCAATAGTGTGGTGCATGTTTCTATATCATGAAAATGAGGAAACTAGCATGGCCATTGATACACACTCATATTTAGTATAGTATATAGATTACTGTAAAATAAGGATAATATCCATATATTCCTAACCGTTTGATTATTCAGGGTTACAAATTGGCTGTAATGACATGGTCCCAATCGCATGAATTAACTCATTCCAAATATAGCTGATTTACGGTGTCTCTAATGCATTGCCATACTTCTACTCAAATTCTGCTCAAACAGGGATATGCCAATCATCACAAAAAGTTCAAACAGTGTCATGGCGTCAACATTAACATGAGACGGAAACAACTTACACGCGCCGTCCCAGCAATACGTGGTGCCATCTGCTTTGTCGATCCCGTAGATGATGCCATTGTGTTCAATAGCATCACAGAAGTGTGTATCAGCTTTGACGATGATCCAATACGAGCTGAGTTGTCTCCAGCTAAAGAAGGCACCGGCGTAAAGATAGGCGACTCCACGGTCAAACAAGGCAATTAGCTTGAAGTCTGCGTAATTCGCATGTCGTGTGGGCACTTGGCAGATTACAATCTTCTGCAAAACAAGGTCCGTCCAACTGACGTGGTAATCTAGATGACTGGGACCGCGATGGTAAAACTCTATATAATCCAACAGAGGAAGGATAATCTCATGGGAGGTCCGGAAGTTCAGGAGCACCAACTTTTTACCGTATTCTCTGAAGGTAGCCATCCAGTGGGAGTTCATGCCGACCCAGTACATACCTTCCAAGAAGTTTCGGACGATGGTGATCGGATCGAAGTAGAGGGAAATGATGTACGGCGACCCACTACATACCTGCAAGGAAGTTTCGGCTAATGGAGATTGGATCGAAGTCGAGGGGCATCATGTACGCCTCCGTATCATGGTGAGCCAATCTCGCAAGACCAGATAGTAGCAAGCAGGGTGTCTTGAAAAGCTTAGGCCTCGCTTCGATGATGGCCATGTGCATGTCCCTCGAGCATGCAGCCAGCCGCAGGGAGCTCAACATATCCATACACGAACAACAGAGGTCGAGGATGTCACTGGGGAGATTGCTCCAATCACGGCTCATATGGATGCTGCGCGGTTCGTGTTCGGCCATGGTGGAGTTTGGAAGGTGGGGGTTTTGGGGGGCTTGATTTATGGGGGAGAAGGTTGTCGGTGCTGGAGCGGCTAGCGAGGGAATAGTGGTACTAGGGGAGGCGAGCGAGGCGACGGTACACGGGGGCATAGTGAGATGGAGACGGAGACGGAGAAGGAGATGGAGATGGAGTGGTGCTATGTGTGACACCCTAAAATTTTGACCTTGTTTTACTTATTAAAATGTTGCCAGGAAATAAAACTTTTCCATTTTGTCAAGATTTACCCTTTGTGGTTTTGGATTTTTGCCTCTAGTGGAAAAAAACTTCAAAGAGTATTGTTGGACTTGAATACTCTCTTTAATAAAACAATTCTTTATCAGTGGATTTAAATTGCAAGATTTGTTTTCTCAGAGCTTTATTCTTTTAAAATGATTTCCTTTGAATTTGGAGCCTGTTTTGCACTACAACCATTTGACAAATGCATTTAAAATTTCCACCAAAATTTGGGGATGTCATGTGATGTTTCCTCATCACTTTTATGCAAAAATACCTTTTGGCCATTGGAGATGTTGAGCTCTACACCAACTTTTCCAATCTGGTCCAGTAGGCACTTTTGCACTACAACCCATTTAAATATTTCTTCAAAAATTCTTGAAAGTGTTCGGAGATGTTAGTGGATGCATACAATTCAACTCTATGCAAAAACCCAATGATGTTCTTTGAAAAATTTGAGTGAATCAACCTCTTTTTCATTCTGGCCCAGTTTGGTGATTTGAACTGCAACTCTATTTTATTTTGCTCTGGTGCCCATGACCCTTTTTCCTACTTGTAGCCCTCCCTTCAAAACCCTTAAGTCCAGAAGAGTGGACTCATTGGAGGTTTTGAAGTGCATGCAATAAACCCTTTTTCTTTCTGTCCAAAACTGGAGTTTTGCAAAACCTACACTAACAAGTTTCTGGTTTTGCCCATATGATCTTGCCTTCATCATCCACACCTAAAGAGACCCTGATCTGGAGATTTTGGCCACTCCAAGAGTTGCCTAAGTACACTTGGCATTCTGTCGAACACTTGGTGTGCACAGTCTGTTTTGGCATGAGTTCTTTGTTTGCACTGTGATCTTGTTCTAATGACCCAGCAACCTTGTCCACTGAACTCCTGGCTGTCTCTATCCTAGTCCTGTTAATTGCCAGCCCCAGCCTCGCGCTCTAGACAGCCCTGGCATTTCGTCGAGCAGGTTCCGTGCGTGCTTTGGGCGCGCCCAGAGCGCACGTTTTCCACGCGCGCGCACTGAGCCGCCGCGCCGCACTGCCGCACTCAACGCGACCCGTCCCTGGCCCCTGCTCCACCGCTGAACCGCGCACTAGCTCGCCCCCTCTCCATGCCATCTCTGGCGCCCTGCAGCGCCACTGGCAGAGCCCTTGGCGGCACGCCGGCGTCGGCAGTGAGCCTCTGCCATGTTCGGCACCGCCCAAACCACACCAGCGCGCCAGCTACCCCAATGAACAGCTCAGTCTTATCCCGAAGCTCGTTGACACGCGCTCGTCGCCGCCACGTCGCCGGCGATCTTATCCTCAGCCGCCGCGGTCCAACCTCGAGCACCTATTTAAGGGATCCCCGAGCTCGTTCAAGACCTCAGGAAACCTCAGACTTTCCCCCTATTGCTCCCCAAGCAGTGGATCGACCCGTAGTGGCCATCTTCCTCGTCTCCGGCCAGCTCGGCCGCCGCCAAGTTCCGGTGTGATAAGTTGCAGCCAGTCACTCCCTCGCCCAACCAGCGCCACCAGTAGCTTCCCCTTGTCCTTGCGGAGCTGCCCAACTACCCAACCTCGATCGGAGACCACCGGAGCCCAAAAACCACTTCACCACCGTAGCCCCCTCCGCCGCGGAGCTCGCCGCCGGTGACTCCTTCCACCTCCGACGACCCAGTGACCACCAAGGGGATGCCTCGGTCTGGCCAGTCCATCCCTGCCCTCAGATGCCCTCGAGGAGCCGCCGTTCATCGCCGGCGATCGCCGGAGTCCCGCTCCCGTCGGGCAGAGAAGAGGAGGGAGAGGGAGGAACGGTCAAACCTGACCAGTGGGCCCTCTGGACCCACTGTCAGTGACCCGCGCGCCGTCTCCTCTGTTTAAGTGAAGGCACATAAGTCCCGAGTACGTCTCCTCTGCTGCGAAAGCGTATTTCTCCCGAAACGTTTTCTTTTCTGGTTTTATTTAAAAACAGAGATTTGACCAAACTTTGACTGGCTATAACTTTTAAAATAAAACTCCAAATGAATTGATTCTTTTTCCTACATCTCTCAAATTCCACCTAGTTTGTTTTAAGATTTATTTCAAAAATATCTGAGACAATCTTTTGTACTGTGTTTGAAATATGTGTTGTTTGGATATTTCTCAAAATAGGATTTTTGGAGAAAAGGGAAAGCTTCCAAAAAGTGCATCCCTTGCATACTCTTGAAGGCAAGCATTTCTGAACTCTGGCATAATAATTTGTTCTGGTGTTCTGATACGATTACAACAACATTTGGCTTGGAGTATGCGTTATCTTTATGTAACGATAAGGTCTCGTGCATGAGTGCTTTTTTTTTGGAGATATTTTGTGGTCAGCAATGGATACGCTAGTGATTTGGATCATCCTCGTGAGCTCCTCATGCATACCGGAAGGAAGCCGGGAAAGTCATGGTCTTCGGTAGACACGAGCTTGTCCCTAGTCCCCCGTCGAGACGAGTATGTCCGGCATGGCATGGTGAGGCTTGATGAGTGGTGATTTATTCCACTAATGGTAATATTGTTGGAGGATACTTGTACCACCTGAGTCGGTCGTAGATCGAGTTTTGATCAGTAACTTCCTTATTTGTTGGTACTACCACTTGTCCCTGTCGCAGACGGGGTATGGTTCAGTAAGTTGTCAACCCCTTACCAAAACACACACCGTACAGAGAGGCCATGGTGGAAGATACCGGAGGCATCCGGTAGGCATGCCACCTGGTCCGGGGGCATGGGTATTTCGGTTGTAGCCGAAGGGGTAGCTCCCCTAGTTTGCGCGCGGTATAAATTTTGTGATCCCATGCTACGTCGAGGTTGTAGCCTCCCCACTTAGAGTTTTGCTTGGCAGATGTCGTGGGTGATTCCAGACACCGGTGAGTTAAGCTGGTGCGTGCAGGTCAGGCGTGTTTTCAATTAAAAGGCCGTAGGCGGAATTAGTCCCGATGGACTAAGTAAAACCGTTACTCGTGGGAAAGTAGTACTCCCTCTGCAGAGGATACATCCTGTTGGACAGCCATGTTCACAGGTAAGGACCACAGTCTGAGTGGAATCTAGTAACGGTATTCGGATGGAGAACGAATTAGCTAGAACCCAGTGACGGTTTTCGGATGGAGACACGGCTAACTGGATCATAGTAACGGTATTTGGATGGAGAACGAATTAGCTAGAACTCAGTGACGGTTTTTGGATGGAGACACGGCTAACTGGATCATAGTAACAGTATTCGGATGGAGAACGAATTAGCTAGAACTCAGTGACGGTCTTCGGATGGAGAAACGGCTAGACTAGACTTTTGTTTATGACCTGTGACATCTGAGGATCATGTTTTAATTTTGTTATCATTATGGACTAACCATTTACATTTTGTATTTTATTGAGTGTCCCTGGGATGGTTCTACCTCCTGGATACTCACTGTGATTATTCTTTTATAAGCCCTTTATGTGGTGTCGCTCAGACGCCCGACTGCGGCATGCTTGTTGTTTGTTTATCTTTTATAAGCCCTTTATGTGGTGTCGCTCAGACGCTCGGCTGCGGCATGCTTGTTGTTTATTTATCTTTTATAAGCCCTTTATGTGGTGTCGCTCAGACGCCCGACTGCGGCATGCTTGTTGTTTATTTATCTTTTATAAGCCCTTTATGTGCTGTCGCTCAGACGCCCGACTGCGGCATGCTTGTTGTTTATTTATCTTTTATAAGCCCTTTATTTGGTGCCGCTCAGACGCCCGACTGCGGCATGGCTACTCTTGCATTTTCCTCTCGAGGAGTCATTCAGACACTCGCTTGGCCCTCAGTATTTTACTTTGGGATTTCGGGAGGACTACCGCCCGACTTCTCTTTTGTTTCCCGTGCATCATTATCTCTATGTCTGATTGCACTTGTTAATCTGTTCTCATGCATCGTGTTTACATTTGTTATATCTTATGTTTGAACTATCTTGCGAGTACTTTCATAGCACTCACCCACGTACTGCATGTTCATATTATCTCTGCATGCGAGCAGTGCAGACTTTCATGGCAGACGTTGTGATCATAATTATTTCGGAGCAGGAGTGTCCCTTATTATATTATACCCGTGTTCTTAATGTTTGTGAGTACATTCAAACGTACTCACTGGCTTGTCCCTGGCTATTGTCTTGGCCAGATTCCTTGCTTGGAGATAAGCACCGCGATGACGGCCCCGGTACTTGCGCAACGACGATAGCAGCCTTGCGAAGATAGGAGTTATCCTGGTCAGCTGTTCTTGTGGGAAATGGAGTCCCATAGACGCAGATGTATCCAACCGCTTCCGCCCTCAACCATTAGAAACCAAATGTTGTACTCCTAGGCCACAATGGTCTTGTACTACATATTTTTGTACCTTGCTTGGAATTCTTGTATCAAGTTGGTGCCTCATCAGCTAACAGTAATCCTGGGGATGGTGAGCACAAAGGCCGTTTTTCTGGGAAATTATTATCCCAAAAATCCGGTCGTGACACTATGGGAGGGGAGAGGGAGACGAGGGCATGCACCAATGTGCTGTACAACGGCGGTGACAGACTGCATAGTGCACAGGGTGAGGCTGACTTTGGTAACCCGAACACGCCGCTTGGACTAGTGTGAGGCGCAGGGTGTTGTCACTTCACTGTGAGGACCGAATGAATAGTATTTTGACCATCAAGTGTACCATAGTTGTACTACTACTACTAGTAGGAACATGAGTACTCCAGTATTGTATAGCGGAAATAGGTCTCCCGTGCTAGCATGCCTGTTCACTTCATCCTTCAGGTATCATCCATATTGCGAGCAGAACCAAATTCTCGTGCATGCGAAAGCGCGAAGATGGGCCTTTGATGAGGATAACCGTGTACTCCCTCCGTCTAGGTGAGCGCAACCTAGGTGGCTGTAGATTGGACGAGAAAGAGCACCGGGACGAGCAAAACTTCCAACCACGGCAATGTTACAAATGGAAGCAAAATCAGCAATTAATACGTAGTTATAAGGATGCCATTTCAGCTCTCCAGTCAGGCCCAATCAACGCCCTGCCGCGATGCATGCAGTGGTCGTTCTGGTGCATCAAGGACGGCATGCAGATCGTTCCACACTTGAGAAGAGGAAAAATGGAAAGGTAGAACGGGCAACAGAGGAAGAGAACGCTGGCTAACGAGGCTGGGAGGGGATCGAGCAGGAAGTTAATGCTCCACGCCTAAAGGTTTTGGGAAAACCTGATTTTCATAAGGTGACTTACTCACCTAAACGGAGGGAGCATTCCTTAACAAGAGAATGTTGTGTCTCCCACTCACGCGCCAATATCCATCTGAACCAGCTACGACACATTTTTTTTATCTGTTTGCATAGGTCCCAGCTATCAGGAAGGATGGGCACGTACACGAACAGGTACGACTCATCAGTCTACCCGCATAGCTTTTTCGTTTAGTCTACCTAGCCGTCTAATCAACTGCCTGCACGCCACTTCTCCCATTTACTTCTCCATCGGGAACCGATTTTCCTCGGCTTCTTCACCTCCCCTTCGTCTTCATTTGCATCCAAACCCCACTGCGTTCACATTGTTTTAACCTCTTTAAATAATCATCTACTACTTCAGTTAGACTAGCCATCTAATCCTAATTCTCCAAACCATAGCCCTCCGTTCCAGTGGTTCCAAATGGCGAAAGAGATCGAGATGCAGGTTTTTAGCATCCAACATGTCCTCGTCGAAGGCTCGTTGAGCATAGTTGCCACCGTCACCGACCACCCAAGTGTTGTTCGGTAGTGGATCAACAATGTATCCAACTCCCTCGAAAAGGTAGAGACGAGGGTCATCGGTCTCGACGCAGAGTACATGGAGCGTGCCACTGGGAAGATCCAACGCGCCGCCATCCTTCAGCTGTGCCTCATAGATGATGTTTTGGTGTACCACATCATACACTCGCCCTCCATACCAGGTGAGCTTCACAATTTCTTGTCTCGGGAGGACGTATACTTCTGTGGGGCAGCCATCGAAGGGGACAAACAGAAGCTGGAGCCATACAACCTTGATTTGAAAAGCATCGCTGACCTACAAACCAGAATCAAAATTCCTGTAGAAGATTGTGGTCAACAGACACCATCCCTATTCGACGTGCCAAATTTTGTGCTCGGTAAAAATCTTCAGAAGGGTGAAGAGACGGTGGCATTAAGGTCATCTGGATGGGAGAATTATCCCTTGACGTACGAGCGGATAAAATATGCTGCCCTCGATGCCCGTGTGAGTTTTGAGATAGCTGCAAGGTCCAAAGAGCTTGTTGCGAAGCCGTCTCCCACAGAAAATGAGAACAAGAAGAAGAAGAAGAAGAAGAAGAAGAAGAAGAAGAAAAGGCCGCACCACCAGGAGGGCATTATGGATGGATGAACTATTTCCTCTCTTGTAAAAAAAATTATTCCCTCTCGGTGTATATTGATATGGATGGACTATTTCGATGGTGTGCATGTCTTTGGAACAAAGTAGTAGCGTGGGTCTGCTTGACTATAAGGAACTATTTATCCGCATATATAGCTTTCTCTGCTACTCCTTCCAGTGACCGGTATGCAGTGCATGTGTTCGTAGACATGACAGCTTGTCCATGGAAGTTCAACTACGGCGACCATCACATTTCATCCACTGCCACTCGCGATTCCCACGACGCCGCTCCAACCCACGGCACCACGTTCGCCTCACCCCACTCGGCCGCACTGCCCCTCTGCCTTTGTGTGCATGACATGTGGGCCACCTAAAATGCGGCAAGCATCAAGTTTCTACCACAGCCACACACGTTTCCCACGACGCCGCTCGAACCCATGACACCACACGTCCCCCGACCTACGGCTGACCCCTCTTGGCCCCACTGCCCCTCTGCCTTCGGGAGCATTACATGTGGACCAGTCACCTATCGGGTCCACATGTTATTGACTCAAAGGCAAGTGTAGTAAGGCGCTGAAGCTCAGTTCCGATGGCCCTGAGAGGGAAATGTAACTCCTGCGGCAGGCCTTGTGGTGCTACCGCTACACGAGCTCGTCCCAAACTCAAGATTTGTTTCTTTACTATACATGCACGCAACGTTTTAATGGACATTGCAATCTCAACATGTGATGGGGAGCTCTAAATTTGAATTTCAAACTTATAAAACGAAAAGATTCAAAACAAATAAACTGGGAGAGAGGGAGTATATCATAGGATGTGTCCCATACGAAATAAGTCCCCTGATTTGTCACCGCAAAGATGCGGTTAGAAAGGAGCACAGCGTCTTCGTACTCGTACGGGAACAAATCGGCCGCAGACAGCATGGTCCGCCTTTGACCGCCATGTGCAAGGTTCGTGCTATCTTATTCAATCTCACCGTGGTTCCATCGTACCAATTCATTCGGTGGCCCGTTGCATGGCTGATCCCAATGTTGGACAAAGGTTCTATGGGAACGGTGTCACCATTGTAAATGTTGTGCAAATTGATGTTGGTACCCCCCCGTACATATGCAAGCCAATCTCCACTCGCACCGAGCCTAACCTGTGAAACAGTGGGCAGGGGGAGAATTAGGAAATGGACACGGAAGTAGTCTTTAGAATGCATTTACTACATGATCAAACTCATCTTACCTGCTCATCGGAGGAAATCCGAGTGCCGTCGGCATCTCAAGCGGCGTCAACTTGCAACTACGGCCACGCCGCGCTGGAGAGACCCCCAAGGAAACATCCTTATGCGTTCCACGGAACATCAAGGCCTTCCCTCGTTTAGCCTTTTCTCTCACAAGATAAACTACTCATACAAATATACCCACACGTCCCTTCATGAGCGGGCCGGAATTAAACGAACACCGGCCGAGCTCCTCCCGTCCGCCCTCAGTTTAAATGAGGCCAGACGCTGGCCAAGCTCCTACCGTCCGCCCTCTATTTACACGAGGCCAGACACACAGCGGGCAAGAATCGCACCCCTCCGCCGCTCCCCCATCTCCTCCTTCACCATTTTCTCCACTCTCCCGATGGCTTCCGAGGAGCCGTTCTCCAGCATATTACCCGGCTGGGTGGCCCGCCGAGCCCTCCGGATACGGGAGAGGCCGCTCGGTGCTTCACCAACCTCGCTTGGCCCGACGGAGCTAGTTGCCGCCCCAAGCAGGCGCGTGGTTTAGCAACTCGCCGCTCCAGTTCAGCTCGATGAGGAGTGGCGAGTTGCTCCACGCCAGCACGGCGGCGAGCACGCCGGTACGGGCGTCGTCGCTGCCGCGTCGTACCGCGCCACGAGTGTTTACAGTGGCCGCGCCTCCCGTGTCTGTGGGCACGCCTCCCGTGCCTGTGGCAGCTCCATGCAGGCAGAGACAGAAGCCGGGTGCGTGGAGAGCGATGAGTCGGTGGCCAGCTTCTGCGTGTCCGCCGCCATCATCAAGGAGAAGTAGAACACGGGAGGCCGCCTCCACTTGGGACCCATGAAGGCCACCGCCAAGGCGACGACTGCGCATTCAGGTGGTTTCTTTGCTGCTTCGTCTCTTCCGAGGACCTTCGTCAACCCCCCAAGTGTCTGACGGACATGAGGAAGACAAAGGGATCCGCGGGTGGCCATTTAGATTATGTACTCCCTCTGCAGCTGGCGGGAAATATTTGTTCTAAGAATGGATAAATTGTATGTATCTATAACTAAAATAAGTGTAGATACATCCATTTCTAGGACAAGTATTTCCGGACGGAGGGAGTATTAATTATACCAAGAGAGCCGGATTGGCACCGCTTAGTTCATGTAAATGTAATGAAATCCATCATGTTTATATGAAGATCCCGCTTTTTTTATACGATATCCTTCATGCTTATATGAAATCAGTCCGTGTTTGCACGAATTTCACCTGGTTGGTTAGAGTTGTGAAAATGTATGCTGCTGGCGTTTAATGTCGTCCTCCGCGGAAGGAAGCGGGAGGAATTTGCCAGCTACCGTTGGAGATGCTCTTATGCTGGAAATAATAGAGTGACATCCAATCCATTTGAGTTAATTTCCTATATGATTGTCCCTCTATAAAAAATTAATTTCATGTACAGTGTACACGTGACTTGAGGGTCGCTACAGCTTCGTACAGAAAGTTCAACAGAAACAAGTCCATCCTTAATCTTGTATTCTAAGTACTCTGTTGGTTCCATTGTTAGTACAGTAGCGAAAGAAGTATATATTAAATAAGTAATATATATAATATAAAAATCTAAAGTTAAAAGACAGAATTCGAACTCATGTCATCGCGTTGCGAGCATCCGGCGCTAACTAGTCCAGCACATTTTTGTTGTAGACCATGCTGGAGATAGATCTCCATGTTTACTCTTATACTCCATTCGTTCCTAAATATTTGTCTTTTTCAGATTTCAAATGGACTACCACATACGGATGGGTATGTAGACATATTTTAGAGTGTAGATTCACTCATTTTGCTCCGTATGTCTTTTTAGGAAGGGGTCAGATTTCTCCTTGATTTATTTATGAGGTATCCAGATGGCACTGCACCGCCAAGAAAAGAGGGTAACATCAAAATTATGGACTACTTTTTTCAGTATGTTGGTAAGGTCCGGTCATAGTCACTTGTTGAAATCTCTAAAAAAAATACTCCCTCCGTCCGGAAATACTTGTCATCGAAATGGATAAAAGGAAATGTATCTAGACGTATTTTAGTTTTCGATACATCTCTTTTTATCCATTTTGATGACAAGTATTTTCGGACGGAGGGAGTATTTAGAAACGGAGGGAGTAGAATATAGAGTTGGTGATGATGGTGTGCGTGCCATCCTGCAATATAGGCCGTCGGATTTATATCTAACAGACAGGAAAGAAACTATGGCAATTTTGCAAAAATATACCCACACGCCTCTCCACGATCGCAAATAAGGCCTTCCCTCGTTTAGCCTTTTCTCTCACAAGATAAACTACTCACGTACGACCTCCTCCTCCTCAATTTAGTGCACCGGGCCACCGACCGATGGCTAAGGAGCGGCGGCTTTTGTGGCGAGGTCGAGGTGCTTCTCAGCAAAGGCGTCCAAGGCTTCTAGCCGGTTGAGGAAGGCCAACGTCGTAGCGTCCTCACTGGCCTTGTAGATACCTATGTACACGATTTGCTCGTACATGTGGATGTGTAGATCGACGAATTCTCGCAGGGCGAGGCGCCTCGCGGCGAGCGCGACCTCCAAGTGGACATTCTTCGTGGCGTTGGCGGGCAGTCGCAGGGCCACCAGTGCTTGAAAGAGGTTCCGGCCACGGAGGCCGATTAGGGTGGCAGACAATGAGGAGCCCGGGCGCGCGGGCTGGAGGAGTATGGTGATGTCGTCCGCGAGCTTCTTGAGGATGGTGAACTTGTTGCTGGTGGCAACGATCATCTGGTCCAACTGAGAGTCGTAGTTGGCGTCGACGGCGGCCATCCAGCAGCCGGTCTCCAACACCGTCTGGAGATGATCCTCGGCGCCATGCCGCAGGCCGGCATCGTGGACCATCTATCACAGCCGCTGGCCGCTCACGCGCATCGCCGCCATGGGTCTGGAGTGAGCTCTTTTGCGCTTAGTGTAGGTGCTTAGGCAAATGCTTAGCTGCGTACGATGTGGTAGATGCATTGTAATGGAGGGGCGCCTTTATATGAGGGCAATGAGGGAAAACTACGTTGCATTCACATCGTGCAGCCTCTTTTCCCGGACATCCTCCCATTACTTCCCTCATGCATTAATTGAAGGAGGATGCATTGGCCGTTCAACATTTCGGGAACCGCTACTCCCTCCCTCGTCTGCATTAAAGCCGTATCGGGAACTGCGCCGCCCGCTGTCAAATCGAATACCCCCTCCGTCTAGGTGAGTAAGTCATCTTACGAAAACCAAATAGTAAACACATAGGCGCAGTGCATTAACTCTCACGTTGTTTCTTATTTTTTGACATAAATAGAGGAATCAACCAAGAAGAGATGTGGGGCTTGCATGCTTTTAATGACTTGAGACTATCAAACATGACATGCAGTGGTCAGTTCGTTGCACGCAATGATATTAATAATGCTTAGTATCATATATTAGTATCATGTAGTGCTTTATTTATTGCCATGTATGACACATAGTAGCATAGCATTTATTATGATACGGTATCATGATATGATACTCAACTCTCTCTTTCTTCATTTAATTC
Source organism: Aegilops tauschii subsp. strangulata (assembly GCF_002575655.3). Classification (NCBI taxonomy): domain Eukaryota; kingdom Viridiplantae; phylum Streptophyta; class Magnoliopsida; order Poales; family Poaceae; genus Aegilops; species Aegilops tauschii. The sequence goes on along the minus strand of NC_053036.3, from coordinate 467,579,833 downwards.
TATGACACCTCATCAAAATTGCCTAGTTGGCATGCATGATATAGCTATGATACTACCATTACAACCAACCTTAGAAAATAAACATTAAGTTCTCTTGTTTTCCTCTCCACCTTGGTCACCTAGATGGAGGGAGTATATTGTACTATTTAAAAGTCAAGGGCGGGGCTTTTCCTACACGGTAGGCGGGGCAGTTACGCCTAGTCAGTTCGACAGAGACGGGAGAAGACGAGGGAGTAGGCTGCTGCAAACGTAGGGTTGTGTGATTTGACAGCGAGTTACTGCTGGACAGGTGGGGCCCCGAGATTTGACTTGCCATTATCATTTTAACTACGGCACTACGACAGGCGTGAGTCTCCCGATTCCTGACCACCTCCATACAGGTGCCTCTCCCAATGCTCCACCATGTAGTAGAGGCTGGCTCTTGCATGAGAGCCCACTTCTCCACTTTTTCCTTGCCTCTCTTTCCTCCACATATAGCCCACTATTGTACTACTTACTTGCTCCTACAGGTGCTAAGCTTGCCACATAGGCATAAAGTCTGATGTGGCAAGTTAATTAAGAAGAGTGAGACTAAGTTTGGTGACCCAAGGAAGAAACGGTGCTAAGCGCGTGTACCTAGGTGAAAAGACAATTTTGAATCTATAGCTAATTAAATGAAGCAAACTTAGCAACAAAAAACTAATAAGGACCTATGCATTGGGGACTTGATTGCTAAGCCATTTAATGCCCTTAGCACCTCATCTAAAGCACCATTTCATTGGAAGAGGTCACTCCTTGGCAAATGGAATAAATACTACAGTATGAAGAAAGAGATAGAGAGAAGTAAAAAAAATACACTTATAGCCAACCTTAGAGCTATCCTTGTTGTAGTATGAGTTACTAAGTGATGACATGGCAACATCAGATAGCCTAATGCACCATGTTAAATCTCCAAGGGCGCGACCGCGCGAGCGACGCGACGGTTGTGGTAGGCGCGACCATGGCTGCTGGCAGCCCTTGGATCTGAGATCGAACAGTCGCATGCTAAGTTGCTGAAAATTTGCAGAATAACCCTCCAGGATAGGATATTCACCCATAGGTCTAGAATGACGCCATGCAACCGTTCGATCTCAGATCCAAGGGCTCTCGGAAGCCCGTATCATGGGAGAATGGAAAGCCACTACCCTGCCGTTCGCACGCTGGCAGTTCGCTCCTACTCGTCCCCGCACGTCCTTTAATATTATGGCGGTTCGCTCCTAGTCATCCTGTCCTTTCACATTACGGCAGTTCCACTAATCCTAACCCTCCTCCCAAATCCATGGCGTCCCAAATCTCCATGATCGGCGGTGAGTACAAGGTTAGAACCATCACCGGCAATGAGTTCGACGTCATCTACAACTGTTCTTCCGCGACGGTGAAAGGATGCCTTTCTCGCTTTAGACGCATGTTCGAAACTCAGATGATGAGTGGGTCGCTGGGCTAGATGTTGAGTACACCACAGTCTTGGGACGAGAGAAGGATCTAAAGGAGGAAGAGAGGAAGAAGCCCGCCATGATCCAGGGTTGCGTGCATGACTTATGCTTGGTCTACCACATATGCCATGCCGACGTTGAATGCCTGGATTTTAAGAACTTCCTCGAGGGCAACCTAGTCAAATTCGTTACTGTAGACTTTACGAACGACAAAAGAGTCCTGGGTCGGATAGGCCTCGTTGTAGGCAACCCCTGCAACCTCCAGAAGAATCGGCTGCTGCCCTCCAGTGTCCAGCCTTCAATGCTGACCCTGGCAGGAGCCATGGTTCATCCTTCGTACGGTAAACTGGAGAAACCTCAATACACGTTTCATCGTCATGCATGGCAGCGGAATGTACTAGATATAGACCACATCCACTACGCTGCAATGGATGGCTACCTTTGTTTCAATATCTACAAGGGTTGGATGAAGAGCAAGAGCCAAGTGTACGGTTCAAGCAAAGAAGTATCGGCCAAGAGGAAGAGGGACAAGGACGAAGTCGAGGACGTGTACGAGGACTCCGAGTAAGGTGGCAGTTTCATTGCTCATGGTGGTTCTAATGCAGTGTCTACCAGATTAGTTGCAAAGTTTAATTTCAGGTGTGCTTAGTTTAATATGAGGGGTGTGTTGTGCTGAGCCCCCAGCAGAACTATGTTATGTTTCTTCTCGTTACTTTAACTCTTCAGTATGTACATACTAGTATTTCTTACGTTTCATCTTTTAGTTGTTATAGTACTACCACTCGTTTCTTCACATTATATACGTACAATATATACGGCCAACATCATATAGCCAGCAGTTTAGTTGTCAAAGAATTTCAGGGTGCTTAGTTTTGTCAAAGAATTCCAGGGTGCTTAGTTTTATTTGAGGGATGGGTTGTGCTGGACACCATTATTGTGACTATCCTTTTTAATAGTACTATATGCATAATTTGGCGACGAACGCTCTCTATATGTACCACTTTTTTTTAATTTCAAGTTTTGCTCCATGGCGCAATCCATCGATACTACTACTGTACAAAAGTGGAGTATATACATTTTTTTAACGGCTAGAGGGCGGGGCAGTCTAGCTCGGTCGGTTTCACGAGAGGCGAGGGCCTTTGTGATTTGACGGCTCATTACTGCTGTCAAATCGAATAGTACTGCGCCGCTTGCTGCATGCCCCGCTGAACACGCCTCCTCGCCTCCATCAAACCCCTCCGTTAAACCCGCATGCAAATAGAGAATCCTACTCCGGCCACACGTCCCTTCATGAGCGGGCCGGAATTAAACGCAACACCGGCCGAGCTCCTCCCGTCCGCCCTCAGTTTAAATGAGGCCAGACGCCGGCCAAGCTCGTACCGTCCGCCCTCTATTTACACAAGGCCAGACAGACAGCGGGCAAGAATCGCACCCCTCCGCCGCTCCCCCATCTCCTCCTTCACCATTTTCTCCACTCTCCCGATGGCTTCCGAGGAGCCGTTCTCCAGCATATTACCCGGCTGGGTGGCCCGCCGAGCCCTCCGGATACGGGAGAGGCCGCTCGGTGCTTCACCAACCTCGCTTGGCCTGACGGAGCTAGTTGCCGCCCCAAGCAGGCGCGTGGTTTAGCAACTCGCCGCTCCAGTTCAGCTCGATGAGGAGTGGCGAGTTGCTCCACGCCAGCATGACGGCGAGCACGCCGGTACGGGCGTCGTCGCTGCCGCGTCGTACCGCGCCACGAGTGTTTACAGTGGCCGCGCCTCCCGTGTCTGTGGGCACGCCTCCCGTGCCTGTGGCAGCGCCATGCAGGCAGAGACAGAAGCCGGGTGCGTGGAGAGCGATGAGTCGGTGGCCAGCTTCTGTGTGTCCGCCGCCATCATCAAGGAGAAGTAGAACACGGGAGGCCGCCTCCAGTTGGGACCCATGAAGGCCACCGCCAAGGCGACGACTGTGCATTCAGGTGGTTTCTTTGCTGCTTCGTCTCTTCCGAGGACCTTCGTCAACCCCGCAAGTGTCTGACGGACATGAGGAAGACAAAGGGATCCGCGGGCGGCCATTTAGATTATGTACTCCCTCTGCAGCTGGCGAGAAATATATGTTCTAAGAATGGATAAATTGTATGTATCTATAACTAAAATAAGTGTAGATACATCCATTTCTAGGACAAGTATTTCCGGACGGAGGGAGTATTAGTTATACCAAGAGAGCCGGATTGGCACCGCTTAGTTCATGTAAATGTAATGAAATCCATCATGTTTATATGAAGATCCCGCTTTTTTTATACGAAATCCTTCATGCTTATATGAAATCAGTCCGTGTTTGCACGAATTTCACCTGGTTGGTTAGAGTTGTGAAAATGTATGCTGCTGGCGTTTGATGTCGTCCTCCGCGGAAGGAAGCGGGAGGAATTTGCCAGCTACCGTTGGAGATGCTCTTATGCTGGAAATAATAGAGTGACATCCAATCCATTTGAGTTAATTTCCTGTATGATTGTCCCTCTATAAAAAATTAATTTCATGTACAGTGTACACGTGACTTGAGGGTCGCTACAGCTTCGTACAGAAAGTTCAACAGAAACAAGTCCATCCTTAATCTTGTATTCTAAGTACTCTGTTGGTTCCACTGTTAGTACAGTAGCGAAAGAAGTATATATTAAATAAGTAATATATATAATATAAAAATCTAAAGTTAAAAGACAGAATTCGAACTCATGTCATCGCGTTGCGAGCATCCGGCGCTAACCAGTCCAGCACATTTTTGTTGTAGACCATGCTGGAGATAGATCTCCTTGTTTACTCTTATACTCCATTCGTTCCTAAATATTTGTCTTTTTCAGATTTCAAATGGACTACCACATACGGATGGGTATGTAGACATATTTTAGAGTGTAGATTCACTCATTTTGCTCCGTATGTCTTTTTAGGAAGGGGTCAGATTTCTCCTTGATTTATTTATGAGGTATCCAGATGGCACTGCACCGCCAAGAAAAGAGGGTAACATCAAAATTATGGACTACTTTTTTCAGTATGTTGGTAAGGTCCGGTCATAGTCACTTGTTGAAATCTCTAAAAAAAATACTCCCTCCGTCCGGAAATACTTGTCATCAAAATGGATAAAAGGAAATGTATCTAGACGTATTTTAGTTTTCGATACATCTCTTTTTATCCATTTTGATGACAAGTATTTTCGGACGGAGGGAGTATTTAGAAACAGAGGGAGTAGAATATAGAGTTGGTGATGATGGTGTGCGTGCCATCCTGCAATATAGGCCGTCGGATTTATATCTAATAGATAGGAAAGAAACTATGGCAATTTTGCAAAAATATACCCGCATGCCTCTCCACGATCGCAAATAAGGCCTTCCCTCTTTTAAAATAGTTGCTGCGATAATTGGGTTGAAGTGATATATTTTATGTCTGCCCCGAATGATTTCAGATTCACTAGTAGTAACAAAGAAAAGGTTGCCTTGTTAATTAACATAAAACAGGGTGAAAACTATCACATGAGGCCGGTAAAAACAAGGCACGCTGGGTTCAGCATCATCGTCACTACAGCTGTGCGCGCACGAGAAGTCGACATACACTACTAGGGAAAAGCCTAGCAGTAGCGCTGGTTTTTGGCCTATCAGTAGCGCGGGAAAGCGCGCTACTGATAAGGCGCTACAGCTAAAGCTTAGCAGTAGCGCCTGCTGGCACGCGCTACTGCTATATCTACTTAGTAGTAGCGCTTTCTCAAACAAGCGCTACTGCTAATTACTAGTAGCGCTTTCGAGAACAATCGCTACTATTATTATTCCTAGTTCCATTTCTTTTTTATTTTAGGTCGTATTCATACACCTGTATACAGTTTTTCATACAGTAGCAATTTAGAGATTGTTTTAACATCATAATGAGTTACTAAATCACTAGGTGAAAGAACTTTGGATTAGTTTCAAGTGCATGGATCCAAAGTAACCCATGGTCACTTTGGATCCATCCATTTGAAACTAATCCGCGGTTCTTTCACCCAATGACATAATAACTTATCATCATCATCATCATCATAATATCATTAACAATTTATCATCATAATATATCATTGTCATATAACTCCTCACAATCATAGTTTTCGTCCATGATGAGACATCATATAACAACTTCGTCACTAGTTATAATAACAACTCCTCATCATCATCATCATAGTACTCATAATCACTACTCCTACTCAGCATCACCATCAAGTCTAAGACATTGTAGTCATATGTAATCAACACTAACTAATTGTTCTAAATACTTAGGACCTACTCCTCTCTCCTAGCTAAAATACCGTAAAATAGATAAACCGGTCCTTCACCATAATGGAGAATGGACATAAACCTATCTCTACTTGTGGCTTGCGCTCATTCATTTTGTCTCCAATTATTTGCGTGTGCGCATTCATCACTTTGCTCCATTCTTTGATTTTGAGCCTTCCATCATTTGAAGAAATCGAGTATGCAGTATGGTAAGCCTCCGAAGGAGTTCGTCGTAAGATAACCATATGCATATCACCTTCGGTACATAGCATGTCAGGCACAACCTGCTTCAGGAGCCTCTGTTCAAAACCGAAATAGTAACATATATAGTTAGCAATGTAGTTTACTTAAGAATAATGTATGCAATGAAGTTACCATCATTAACAAAATCTTACCAAGTTTTTGGCAATGAAGTTACCATCAAGCAATTTATGGACTAGTGGCACCTATCTAGTATAATTTGGGCTGATAGAGTGACTGGTTTTGAAGGCCTCAACATGTTCTATGAATGAGACAAGATAACCTTTCTCCTCACAATTAAGCTTGGAATCATAGCTATAGTATGTGTTGTCTACTACGTTCCTAGTATTTCTTGAATATAAGAAATAAGCTGACAATTATAAATAAATAAGTTTAGTACGGACGAACACCAAATATTTTTAAAATTAACAACATAAATTATGTGCCGGCGGAGGAGGGAGGAGGGGGCGGCCACAGGCGGAGGGACGAGGGCGCGGTGGGAGGAGGAGGAGGGACGAAAGGAGGGAGTACCTCGGTTGCGGACGGACGACGGCGGCGGCGGCGACGGACGATGGCGGTTATCGGCGCGGGCGAGAGTGAGGGGGGGAGTGAGTGAGCGAGAGGGGTCGGCCGCGCGCGTGGGGATAAGGTAGGGTTAGTAGTAGCGCGGGTAGAAAAACGGCTGCAGATAATGAGAATAGCAGTAGCGATGCGCTGGGATGAATGCTACTACTAGGTTGGACTAGCAGTAGCACTTTGCTACTAAAAGCGCTACTGCTAAGTTGTCTGTCAATGCAAAAATACATTGGCCATCAATGATCTTTTTGTATACAATCTGAATTGTCAATATGAGTCCTCTCCGGTAGGAACCGGAGAAGACTCATATTGCGGCCACAAATTCTACACATAGAGTTCAGTGAAGACCAAGTGGTTGTGATAGTTTGAGGAGTAACATATTTAAGGTGGTAAACACCCTGCTCGCGGATCGAGGTGGGACTAAACTTGTGGGCTGAACTTAGCAGTAGCGAGTTTCGAAGAAGTGCGCTACTGCTAACATCTGTAGCAGTAGCGCGGTCCACTATAGGGCGCTACTACTATAACTAGCTGGACGACCAGGTCATGGCAATTGCAGCAGTAGCGCTATTTTGTGGGAACACGCTACTGCTACTTTTCTTTCAGCAGCGCGTTTTCCTTGAGCGCGGTGCTGCTAAATAGCAGCAGCGTTGTATTTTGAAGATCGCTGCTGGTAAGATTCTGTGTGTAAGGTTTTCCCTAGTAGTGATATCGAGGGAGCTACCGAGCGAGGCACCGAGACACAATGTTTGAGAGAGAAACCAATTGACAGATTATGATTAGATCGAGTTGTCACCCTTCTGCTGTCATTGTTGGGGGGAGAGAAAGACGTATCGAGAGTGTGCGCGGTAGGCACAGAGGCACAACTAGCGAGTGTGTGTATGTGTGTGTGTTTGAAAGAGGAGTAGATAGATTATTATCAAGATCGAGGTGCCACCCTACTCCTTCGGTGTTGGGTAGTGTGTGTGTGTGTATGTTTGAGAGAGAAGCCAGTTGATAGATTAGTATCAAGATCGAGGTGTCACCCTACTCCTTCGGTGTTGGGAAGTGTGGGTGTGGGGGTGTGGGGGGGGGGGCAGTGACACTCACATTTTTCGTTTAGTCTACCTAGCCGTCTAATCAACTGCCTGCACGCCACTTCTCCCATTAGTTCTCCATCGGGAACCGATTTTCCTCGGCTTCTTCACCTCCCCTTCGTCTTCATTTGCATCCAAACCCCACTGCGTTCACATTGTTTTAACCTCTTTAAATAATCATCTACTACTTCAGTTAGACTAGCCATCTAATCCTAATTCTCCAAACCATAGCCCTCCGTTCCAATGGTTCCAAATGGCGAAAGAGATAGAGATGCAGGTTTTTAGCATCCAACATGTCCTCGTCGAAGGCTCGTTGAGCATAGTTGCCACCGTCACCGACCACCCAAGTGTTGTTCGGCAGTGGATCAACAATGTATCCAACTCCCTCGAAAAGGTAGAGACGAGGGTCATCGGTCTCGACGCAGAGTACATGGAGCGTGCCACTGGGAAGATCCAACGCGCCGCCGTCCTTCAGCTGTGCCTCAAAGATGATTTTTTGGTGTAGCACATCATACACTCGCCCTCCATACCAGGTGAGCTTCACAATTTCTTGTCTCGGGAGGACGTATACTTCTGTGGGGCAGCCATCAAAGGGGACAAACAGAAGCTGGAGCCATACAACCTTGATTTGAAAAGCATCGCTGGCCTACAAACCAGAATCAAAATTCCTGTAGAAGATTGTGATCAACAGACACCATCCCTATTCGACGTACCAAATTTTGTGCTCGGTAAAAATCTTCAGAAGGGTGAAGAGACGGTGGCATTAAGGTCATCTGGATGGGAGAATTATCCGTTGACGTACGAGCGGATAAAATATGCTGCCCTGGATGCCCGTGTGAGTTTTGAGATAGCTGCAAGGTCCAAAGAGCTTGTTGCGAAGTCGTCTCCCACAGAAAATGAGAACAAGAAGAAGAAGAAGAAGAAGAAGAAGAAGAAGAAAAGGCTGCACCAGCAGGAGGGCATTATGGATGGATGAACTATTTCCTCTCTTGTAAAAAAAATTATTCCCTCTCGGTGTATATTGATATAGATGGACTATTTCGATGGTGTGCATGTCTTTGGAACAAAGTAGTAGCGTGGGTCCGCTTGACTATAAGGAACTATTTATCCGCATATATAGCTTTCTCTGCTACTCCTTCCAGTGATCGGTATGCAGTGCATGTGTCCGTAGACATGACAGCTTGTCCATGGAAGTTCAACTACGGCGACCATCACATTTCATCCACTGCCACTCGCGATTCCCACGACGCCGCTCCAACCCACGGCACCACGTCCCCCGACGTTCGCCTCACCCCTCTCGGCCGCACTGCCCCTCTGCCTTTGTGTGCATGACATGTGGGCCACCTAAAATGCGGCAAGCATCAAGTTTCTACCACAGCCACACACGTTTCCCACGACGCCGCACGAACCCATGACACCACACGTCCCCCGACCTGCGGCTCACCCCTCTTGGCCCCACTGCCCCTCTGCCTTCGGGAGCATTACATGTGGACCAGTCACCTATCGGGTCCACATGTTATTGACTCAAAGGCAAGTGTAGTAAGGCGCTGAAGCTCAGTTCCGATGGCCCTGAGAGGGAAATGTAACTCCTGCGCCAGGCCTTGTGGTGCTACCGCTACACGAGCTCGTCCCAAACTCAAGATTTGTTTCTTTACTATACATGCACGCAACGTTTTAATGGACATTGCAATCTCAACATGTGATGGGGAGCTCTAAATTTGAATTTCAAACTTATAAAACGAAAAGATTCAAAACAAATAAACTGGGAGAGAGGGAGTATATCATAGGATGTGTCCCATACGAAATAAGTCCCCTGGTTTGTCATCGCAAAGATGCGGTTAGAAAGGAGCACAGCGTCTTCGTACTCGTACGGGAACAAATCGCCCGCAGACAGCATGGTCCGCCTTTGACCGCCATGTGCAAGGTTCGTGCTATCTTATTGAATCTCACCGTGGTTCCATCGTACCAATTCATTCGGTGGCCCGTTGCATGGCTGATCCCAATGTTGGACAAAGGTTCTATGGGAACGGTGTCACCATTGTAAATGTTGTGCAAATTGATGTTGGTACCCCCCTGTACATATGCAGGCCAATCTCCACTCGCACCGAGCCTAACCTGTGAAACAGTGGGCAGGGGGAGAATTAGGAAATGGACACGGAAGTAGTCTTTAGAATGTATTTACTACATGATCAAACTCATCTTACCTGCTCATCGGAGGAAATCCGAGTGCCCCTCAACGTCGGCATCTCAAGCGGCGTCAACTTGCAACTACGGCCACGCCGCGCTGGAGAGACCCCCAAGGAAACATCCTTGTGCGTTCCACGGAACATCAAGATGCATTTGTATGAGTAGTTTATCATGCGAGAGAAAAGGATGAACGAGGGAAGGCCACTAGAGATAGAGATAGACACTACTACTACCTATGTGCTGGCCCATGCGTTGCAATGGATCCAAAGTAGTACTCCCTCCGTCCCAAAATAAGTGTCTCGACTTTATAATAAGTCTAATACAAAGTTGTACTAATGTTGAGACACTTATTTTGGGACGGAGGGAGTAGAATAATACTTGTTCACGTGCTTGAAATATAAACACTCTAGTTTTGATATACATGTGTCAGTAGACATGACAGCTTGTCCATGGAAGTTGAACCACGACGACCATCACGTTTCTTGTTTCTACCACTGCCACACCCACACGCGATTCCCACGACGCCGCTCCAACCCACGGCACGACGTCCCCCGATGTGGACATGGATCCTCTGACGTGGCTATCACTGCCTTGCCCTGCCTTTCCTTCGCTGATAGGTGGGACCCACGCTTGGCGGTCCCACATGTCAGTGACAAAATGGTAGGACTATTCGCGTCAGGGGATCCTTATCCCCCTGACGTGTGCCTCATCCCTCTCGGCCCCACCGCTCCTCTGCCTTTGTGTGCATGACATGCGGGCCAGCTGAACTGATCAACTTTCTACCACAGACACAGCCGATTGGAAGCGGTTTGCCTACTCCGCTGCTGTGCTCCGATCCGTACTCCTGCGCCATCGAATTTTCATCCAGCGGCTGTGAAACATTTTGCCCCGGTATCAATCCTCGGCTGGAGTACTTCTGTACTACAGGTAGTACTCGCTGGAGTGGCCATCTACGCCTCGTAACGCCCCGACGCCTAGCTGTGGCACGCTCGCCACGGCCACGCCACCATCGGCCGGTTCATCTCGAACGAGTGAGTCGCGAACCACGCCACCACCATGAGAATGACATGTGGGCTAGCCGCATTTAAGGTCCGCCTGTCATTGACTCATAGGCCAGGCACTAAGCCACTGAAGTTCGGTCCCGTGGGCCCCGAGAGGGAAATGTAACTCATGTGGCAGTCCTTGTGGTGCTCCCGCAGTATGAGCTCGTGCCAAAACCGGAATTTGTTTCTTTCTAGTACCAACTAGTTCTAGTAAGGTACACGTTCATTTCACGCATGAGATTCTGGTGGTTTGTGCATTATGCTTCTACATGTGAAGTTTTCTAGATTCTACATGTGGCAAAATCTGGTGGAATGTAGATCGTATCCAACAACAAGTTGTGCTTGGATTTGCCATCTTTGTACCGTTGGATTGGCTTCATCCAACGACCAACTTTCAAAGTTATTCACACACATATAGGGGTATAGATATATAGATGTTTGGTTTGCAGCCTAAGGTTGCCATGCCTAAGCTTAGGCGTGCCACAATATCTTAGGCATGTGTTTGGTTCATTGCTACACTTGTGGCTTGCCACACTTTTCTAGCTACATGGTCCACATGTCATAGACTCAACTTCTTGGCTTCCGTGCTACAGCTCCTACTCTATCAACGAGCCCCATCTGACACCAAATTTCTTGGCTTCCGTGCTACAGCTAGATCTTCCCTCGTTTCTGTTTTCCAACCCGGTGGCGGGCGGGGTGCGGTTTGCCAATAGTCGGTTTGCTCAATGGCGGTCCCACATGAAAGTGAAAATGCTAGGCAACACGCCTTCCCTAAGCTATGTGTCGTGCCGGACGTGCCGTGGAGTACTCCCAATTCCCGGGCGTGTGGGGGTGCGCCGCGAACGTGGCAGGCCTTTTCCTTTTACTAGCAATGTGCCCGTGCGTTGCGACGGATCCAAAGTAGTAGAATAGTAGTACTTGTTCAGAAACTTGAAAGAAATCACTCTTATTTTGATATACTCCTAATATATTACTCCCTCCGTACCTAAATATTTGTCTTTTTAGAGATTTCAAATGGACTATCACATACGGATTATATAGACATATTTTGAAGTGTAGATTCACTCATTTTGCTCCGTATGTAGTCACTTATTGAAATCTCTAGAAAGACAAATATTTAGGAATGGGGGGAGTACTTTTCACTCAAAATATATTTCTCAGGCTGTTTTGATTAGGTGAGGGAGGGATGTGGTTGCTTTCAAGATAATAAGGGGTTTTCTACAAACTGGAGCAGAGAAGTGGGCTATTGTTGCAAAAATGCCACAACTTACCTCACAGCCGTTAGATGCAGATCTAATGGTCAGAAACGACGGATGACAGACACACCACCATCACCAACTGAGTCTTTTATAAGGAAGTAGGAGTAGAGAAACATGGATAAATTGTAACATTTGGTTCCGCTCCTTGGCAAGATCGATAGATAGAAATAACGATTGGAAACACTAGGGAGGGACTATTTCCGCCAGATAAGCAGGGTACGTAGTACTAGGTTGGCGCATGTTGGTTTGGTCACACGCGGCCCGACATGTTCTAGTGTTTCTAGCAAGATGCCCGCGCGTTGCACGAAATTGATGGAAAAGGTAAGAACAACTTCTAAATTGTCGGATGGAGTACTAGTTACAGTGATGCATATAATTAAGCAAAGGGATCGCACGTGTCGGTATTGACTGGAACGAGAATGCAACATCACAATAAGAATTAAGTCCACGATGATGCGATCGCAGTGGTGGTTAAAGAAGGCAAGAAGAAAGATGGATCCATGAACGTACGACCTCCTCCTCCTCAACTTAGTGCACCGGGCCACCGACCGATGGCTAAGGAGCGGCGGCTTTTGTGGCGAGGTCGAGGTGCTTCTCAGGAAAGGCGTCCAAGGCTTCCAGCCAGTTGAGGAAGGCCAACGTCGTAGCGTCCTCACTGGCCTTGTAGATACCTATGTACATGATTTGCTCGTACATGTGGATGTGTAGGTCGACGAATTCTTGCAGGGCGAGGCGCCTCGCGGCGAGCGCGACCTCCAGGTGGACATTCTTCGTGGCGTCGGCGGGCAGTCGCAGGGCCACCAGTGCTTGAAAGAGGTTCCGGCCACGGAGGCCGATTAGGGTGGCAGGCAATGAGGAGCCCGGGCGCGCGGGCTGGAGGAGTATGGTGATGTCGTCCGCGAGCTTCTTGAGGATGGTGAACTTGTTGCCGGTGGCAACGATCATCTGGTCCAACTAAGAGTCGTAGTTGGCATCGACGGTGGCTATCCACCAGCTGGTCTCCAACACCGTCTGGAGATGATCCTCGGCGCCATGCCGCAGGCCGGCATCGTGGACCATCTGTCACAGCCGCTGGCCGCTCACGCGCATCGCCGCCATGGGTCTGGAGTGAGCTCTTTTGCGCTTAGTGTAGGTGCTTAGGCAAATGCTTAGCTGCGTACGATGTGGTAGATGCATTGTAATGGAGGGGCGCCTTTATATGAGGGCAATGAGGGCAAACTGCGTTGCATTCACATCGTGCAGCCTCTTTTCCCGGACATCCTCCCATTACTTCCCTCATGCATTAATTGAAGGAGGATGCATTGGCCGTTCAACATTTCGGGAACCGCTACTCCCTCCCTCGTCTGCATTAAAGCCGTATCGGGAACTGCGCCGCCCGCTGTCAAATCGAATACCCCCTCCGTCTAGGTGAGTAAGTCATCTTACGAAAACCGAATAGTAAACACATAGGCGCGGTGCATTAACTCTCACGTTGTTTCTTATTTTTTGACATAAATAGAGGAATCAACCAAGAAGAGATGTGGGGCTTGTATGCTTTTAATGACTTGAGACTATCAAACATGACATGCAGTGGTCAGTTTGTTGCACGCAATGATATTAATAATGCTTAGTATCATATATTAGTATCATGTAGTACTTTATTTATTGCCATGTATGACACATAGTAGCATAGCATTTATTATGATACGGTATCATGATATGATACTCAACTCTCTCTTTCTTCATTTAATTCTATGACACCTCATCAAAATTGCCTAGTTGGCATGCATGATATAGCTATGATACTACCATTACAACCAACCTTAGAAAATAAACATTAAGTTCTCTTGTTTTCCTCTCCACCTTGGTCACCTAGACGGAGGGAGTATATTGTACTATTTAAAAGTCAAGGGCGGGGCTTTTCCTACACGGTAGGCGGGGCAGTTCCGCCTAGTCGGTTCGACAGAGACGCGAGAAGACGAGGGAGTAGGCTGTTGCAAACGTAGGGTTGTGTGATTTGACAGCGAGTTACTGCTGGACAGGTGGGGCCCCGAGATTTGACTTGCCATTATCATTTTAACTACGGCACTACGACAGGCGTGAGTCTCCCGATTCCTGACCACCTCCATACAGGTGCCTCTCCCAATGCTCCACCATGTAGTAGAGGCTGGCTCTTGCATGAGAGCCCACTTCTCCACTTTTTCCTTGCCTCTCTTTCCTCCACATATAGCCCACTATTGTACTACTTACTTGCTCCTACAGGTGCTAAGCTTGCCACATAGGCATAAAGTCTGATGTGGCAAGTTAATTAAGAAGAGTGAGACTAAGTTTGGTGACCCAAGGAAGAAACGGTGCTAAGCGCGTGTACCTAGGTGAAAAGACAATTTTGAATCTATAGCTAATTAAATGAAGCAAACTTAGCAACAAAAAACTAATAAGCACCTATGCATTGGGGACTTGATTGCTAAGCCATTTAATGCCCTTAGCACCTCATCTAAAGCACCATTTCATTGGAAGAGGTCACTCCTTGGCAAATGGAATAAATACTACAGTATGAAGAAAGAGATAGAGAGAAGTAAAAAAAATACACTTATAGCCAACCTTAGAGCTAACCTTGTTGTAGTATGAGTTACTAAGTGATGACATGCCAACATCAGATAGCCTAACGCACCATGTTAAATCTCCAAGGGCGCGACCGCGCGAGCAACGCGACGGTTGTGGTAGGCGCGACCATGGCTGCTGGCAGCCCTTGGATCTGAGATCGAACAGTCGCATGCTAAGTTGCTAAAAATTTGCAGAATAACCCTCCAGGATAGGATATTCACCCATAGGTCTAGAATGACGCCATGCAACCGTTCGATCTCAGATCCAAGGGCTCTCGGAAGCCCGTATCATGGGAGAATGGAAAGCCACTACCCTGCCGTTCGCACGCTGGCAGTTCGCTCCTACTCGTCCCCGCACGTCCTTTAATATTATGGCGGTTCGCTCCTAGTCATCCTGTCCTTTCACATTACGGCAGTTCCACTAATCCTAACCCTCCTCCCAAATCCATGGCGTCCCAAATCTCCATGATCGGCGGTGAGTACAAGGTTAGAACCATCACCGGCAATGAGTTCGACGTCATCTACAACTGTTCTTCCGCGACGGTGAAAGGATGCCTTTCTCGCTTTAGACGCATGTTCGAAAACTCAGATGATGAGTGGGTCGCTGGGCTAGATGTTGAGTACACCACAGTCTTGGGACGAGAGAAGGATCTAAAGGAGGAAGAGAGGAAGAAGCCCGCCGTGATCCAGGGTTGCGTGCATGACTTATGCTTGGTCTACCACATATGCCATGCCGATGTTGAATGCCTGGATTTTAAGAACTTCCTCGAGGGCAACCTAGTCAAATTCGTTACTGTAGACTTTACGAACGACAAAAGAGTCCTGGGTCGGATAGGCCTCGTTGTAGGCAACCCCTGCAACCTCCAGAAGAATCGGCTGCTGCCCTCCAGTGTCCAGCCTTCAATGCTGACCCTGGCAGGAGCCATGGTTCATCCTTCGTACGGTAAACTGGAGAAACCTCAATACACGTTTCATCGTCATGCATGGCAGCGGAATGTACTAGATATAGACCACATCCACTACGCTGCAATGGATGGCTACCTTTGTTTCAATATCTACAAGGGTTGGATGAAGAGCAAGAGCCAAGTGTACGGTTCAAGCAAAGAAGTATCGGCCAAGAGGAAGAGGGACAAGGACGAAGTCGAGGACGTGTACGAGGACTCCGAGTAAGGTGGCAGTGTCATTGCTCATGGTGGTTCTAATGCAGTGTCTAGCGGATTAGTTGCAAAGTTTAATTTCAGGTGTGCTTAGTTTAATATGAGGGGTGTGTTGTGCTGAGCCCCCAGCAGAACTATGTTATGTTTCTTCTCGTTACTTTAACTCTTCAGTATGTACATACTAGTATTTCTTACGTTTCATCTTTTAGTTGGTATAGTACTACCACTCGTTTCTTCACATTATATACGTACAATATATACGGCCAACATCATATAGCCAGCAGTTTAGTTGTCAAAGAATTTCAGGGTGCTTAGTTTTGTCAAAGAATTCCAGGGTGCTTAGTTTTATTTGAGGGATGGGTTGTGCTGGACACCATTATTGTGACTATCCTTTTTAATAGTACTATATGCATAATTTGGCGACGAACGCTCTCTATATGTACCACTTTTTTTTAATTTCAAGTTTTGCTCCATGGCGCAATCCATCGATACTACTACTGTACAAAAGTGGAGTATATACATTTTTTAAAAGGCTAGAGGGCGGGGCAGTCTAGCTCGGTCGGTTTCACGAGAGGCGAGGGCCTTTGTGATTTGACGGCTCATTACTGCTGTCAAATCGAATAGTACTGCGCCGCTCGCTGCATGCCCCGCTGAACACGCCTCCTCGCCTCCATCAAACCCCTCCGTTAAACCCGCATGCAAATAGACAATCCTACTCCGGCCACACGTCCCTTCATGAGCGGGCCGGAATTAAACGCAACACCGGCCGAGCTCCTCCCGTCCGCCCTCAGTTTAAATGAGGCCAGACGCCGGCCAAGCTCCTACCGTCCGCCCTCTATTTACACGAGGCCAGACAGACAGCGGGCAAGAATCGCACCCCTCCGCCGCTCCCCCATCTCCTCCTTCACCATTTTCTCCACTCTCCCGATGGCTTCCGAGGAGCCGTTCTCCAGCATATTACCCGGCTGGGTGGCCCGCCGAGCCCTCCGGATACGGGCGAGGCCGCTCGGTGCTTCACCAACCTCGCTTGGCCCGACGGAGCTAGTTGCCGCCCCAAGCAGGCGCGTGGTTTAGCAACTCGCCGCTCCAGTTCAGCTCGATGAGGAGTGGCGAGTTGCTCCACGCCAGCACGGCGGCGAGCACGCCGGTACGGGCGTCGTCGCTGCCGCGTCGTACCGCGCCACGAGTGTTTACAGTGGCCGCGCCTCCCGTGTCTGTGGGCACGCCTCCCGTGCCTGTGGCAGCGCCATGCAGGCAGAGACAGAAGCCGGGTGCATGGAGAGCGATGAGTCGGTGGCCAGCTTCTGCGTGTCCGCCGCCATCATCAAGGAGAACTAGAACACGGGAGGCCGCCTCCACATGGGACCCATGAAGGCCACCGCCAAGGCGACGACTGCGCATTCAGGTGGTTTCTTTGCTGCTTCGTCTCTTCCGAGGACCTTCGTCAACCCCGCAAGTGTCTGACGGACATGAGGAAGACAAAGGGATCCGCGGGCGGCCATTTAGAATATGTACTCCCTCTGTAGCTGGCGGGAAATATTTGTTGTAAGAATGGATAAATTGTATGTATCTATAACTAAAATAAGTGTAGATACATCCATTTCTAGGACAAGTATTTCCGGACGGAGGGAGTATTAATTATACCAAGAGAGCCGGATTGGCACCGCTTAGTTCATGTAAATGTAATGAAATCCATCATGTTTATATGAAGATCCGGCTTTTTTATACGAAATCCTTCATGCTTATATGAAATCAGTCCGTGTTTGCACGAATTTCATCTGGTTGGTTAGAGTTGTGAAAATGTATGCCGCTGGCGTTTGATGTCGTCCTTCGCGGAAGGAAGCGGGAGGAAATTTGCCAGCTACCGTTGGAGATGCTCTTATGCTGGAAATAATAGAGTGACATCCAATCCATTTGAGTTAATTTCCTGTATGATTGTCCCTCTATAAAAAGTTAATTTCATGTACAGTGTACACGTGACTTGCAGGGTCGCTACAGCTTCGTACAGAAAGTTCAACAGAAACAAGTCCATCCTTAATCTTGTATTCTAAGTACTCTGTTGGTTCCACTGTCAGTACAGTAGCGAAAGAAGTATATATTAAATTAGTAATATATAATATAAAAATCTAAAGTTAAAAGACAGAATTCAAACTCATGTCGTCGCGTTGCGAGCATCCGGCGCTAACCAGTCCAGCACATTTTTGTTGTAGACCATGCTGGAGATAGATCTCCATGTTTACTCTTATACTCCATTCGTTCCTAAATATTTGTCTTTTTCAGATTTCAAATGGACTACCACATACGGATGGGTATGTAGACATATTTTAGAGTGTAGATTCACTCATTTTGCTCCATATGTCTTTTTAGGAAGGGGTCAGATTTCTCCTTGATTTATTTATGAGGTATCCAGATGGCGCTGCACCGCCAAGAAAAGAGGGTAACATCAAAATTATGGACTACTTTTTTGAGTATGTTGGTAAGGTCCGGTCATAGTCACTTGTTGAAATCTCTAAAAAAAATACTCCCTCCGTCCGGCAATACTTGTCATCGAAATGGATAAAAGGAAATGTATCTAGACGTATTTTAGTTTTCGATACATCTCTTTTTATCCATTTTGATGACAAGTATTTTCGGACGGAGGGAGTATTTAGAAACGGAGGGAGTAGAATATATAGTTGGTGATGATGGTGTGCATGCCATCCTGCAATATAGGCCGTCGGATTTGTATCTAACAGATAGGAAAGAAACTATGGCAATTTTGCAAAAATATACCCACACGCCTCTCCACGATCGCAAATAAGGCCTTCCCTCGTTTAGCCTTTTCTCTCACAAGATAAACTACTCATACAAATGCATCTTGATGTTCCGTGCAACGCACGGGCAACTAGCTAGTTTCTTTTAAAATAGTTGCTGCGATAATTGGGTTGAAGTGATATATTTTATGTCTGCCCCGAATGATTTCAGATTCACTAGTAGTAACAAAGAAAAGGTTGCCTTGTTAATTAACATAAAACAGGGTGAAAACTATCACATGAGGTTGGTAAAAACGAGGCACACTGGGTTCAGCATCATCGTCACTACAGCTGTGCGCGCGCGAGAAGTCGACATACACTACTAGGGAAAAGCCTAGCAGTAGCGCTGGTTTTTGGCCTATCAGTAGCGCGGGAAAGCGCGCTATTGATAAGGCGCTACAGCTAAAGCTTAGCAGTAGCGCCTGCTGGCACGCGCTACTGCTATATCTACTTAGTAGTAGCGCGTTCTCAAACAAGCGCTACTGCTAATTACTAGTAGCGCTTTCTAGAACAATCGCTACTACTATTATTCCTAGTTCCATTCCTTTTTTATTTTAGGTCGTATTCATACACCTGTATACAGTTTTTCATACAGTAGCAATTTAGAGATTTTTTTAACATCATAATGAGTTACTAAATCACTAGGTGAAAGAACTTTGGATTAGTTTCAAGTGCATGGATCCAAAGTAACCCATGGTCACTTTGGATCCATCCATTTGAAACTAATCCGCGGTTCTTTCACCCAATGACATAATAATTTATGATCATCATCATCATAATATCATTAACAACTTATCATCATAATATATCATTGTCATATAACTCCTCACAATCAGAGTTTTCGTCCATGATGAGACATCATATAACAACTTCGTCACTAGTTATAATAACAACTCCTCATCATCATCATCATAGTACTCATAATCACTACTCCTACTCAGCATCACCATCAAGTCTAAGACATTGTAGTCATATATAATCAACACTAACTAATTGTTCTAAATACTTAGGACCTACTCCTCTCTCCTAGCTAAAATACCGTAAAATAGATAAACCGGTCCTTCACCATAATGGAGAATGGACATAAACCTATCTCTACTTGTGGCTTGCGCACATTCATTTTGTCTCCAATTTTTTGCGTGTGCGCATTCATCACTTTGCTCCATTCTTTGATTATGAGCCTTCCATCATTTGAAGAAATCGAGTATGCAGTATGGTAAGCCTCCGAAGGAGTTGGTCGTAAGATAACCATATGCATATCACCTTCGATACATAGCATGTCAGGCACAACCTGCTTCGGGAGCCTCTGTTCAAAACCGAAATAGTAACATATATAGTTAGCAATGTAGTTTACTTAAGAATAATGTATGCAATGAAGTTACCATCATTAACAAAATCTTACCAAGTTTTTGGCAATGAAGTTACCATCAAGCAATTTATGGACTAGTGGCACCTATCTAGTATAATTTGGGCTGATAGAGTGACTGGTTTTGAAGGCCTCAACATGTTCTATGAATGAGACAAGATAACCTTTCTCCTCACAATTAAGCTTGGAATCATAGCTATAGTATGTGTTGTCTACTACGTTCCTAGTATTTCTTGAATATAAGAAATAAGCTGACAATTATAAATAAATAAGTTTAGTACGGACGAACACCAAATATTTTTAAAATTAACAACATAAATTATGTGCCGGCGGAGGAGGGAGGATGGGGCGGCCATAGGCGGAGGGAGGAGGGCGCGGTGGGAGGAGGAGGGAAGAGGGCGCGGTGGGAGGAGGAGGGACGAAAGGAGGGAGTACCTCAATGGCGGACGGACGACGGCAGCGGCGGCGACGGACAATGGCGGTTATCGGCGCGGGCGAGAGTGAGGGGGGGAGTGAGTGAGCGAGAGGGGTCGGCCGCGCGCGTGGGGATAAGGTAGGGTTAGTAGTAGCGCGGGTAGAAAAATGGCTGCAGATAATGAGAATAGCAGTAGCGATGCGCTGGGATGAACGCTACTGCTAAGTTGGACTAGCAGTAGCACTTTGCTACTAAAAGCGCTACTGCTAAGTTGTCTGTCAATGCAAAAATACATTGGCCATCAATGATCTTTTTGTATACAATCTGAATTGTCAATATGAGTCCTCTCCGGTAGGAACCGGAGAAGACTCATATTGCGGCCACAAATTCTACACATAGAGTTCAGTGAAGACCAAGTGGTTGTGATAGTTTAAGGAGTAACATATTTAAGGTGGTAAACACCCTGTTCGCGGATCGAGGTGGGACTAAACTTGTGGGCTGAACTTAGCAGTAGCGAGTTTCGAAGAAGTGCGCTACTGCTAACATCTGTAGCAGTAGCGCGGTCCACTATAGGGCGCTACTACTATAACTAGCTGGACGGCCAGGTCATGGCAATTGGAGCGGTAGCGCTATTTTCTGGGAACACGCTACTGCTAGTTTTCTTTCAGCAGCGCGTTTTCCTTGAGCGCGCTGCTGCTAAATAGCAGCAGCGTTGTATTTTGAAGATCGCTGCTAGTAAGATTCTGTGTATAAGGTTTTCCCTAGTAGTGATATCGAGGGAGCTACCGAGCGAGGCACCGAGACACAATGTTTGAGAGAGAAACCTATTGACAGATTATGATCAGATCGAGTTGTCACCCTTCTGCTGTCATTGTTGGGGGGGGGGGAGAGAAAGACGTATCGAGAGTGTGCGCGGTAGGCACAGAGGCACAACTAGCGAGTGTGTGTGTATGTGTGTGTGTTTGAAAGAGGAGTAGATAGATTATTATCAAGATCGAGGTGCCACCCTACTCCTTCGGTGTCGGGTAGTGTGTGTGTGTATGTTTGAGAGAGAAGCCAGTCGATAGATTAGTATCAAGATCGAGGTGTCACCCTACTCCTTCGGTGTTGGGAAGTGTGGGTGTGGGGGGGGGGGAGTGACACTCACATATCTCTACCCTTATAAAAAATAGAATTGGTGATGATGGTGTTCCTGCCATCCTGCAATATAGGCCATCCGATTTATATCCGACGGATAGGAAGGAAACTATGACAATTTTGCAAAAAGATACCCACACCCCTCTCCGCATTTGCAAATAAGGCATTCCCTCGTTCATCCTTTTCTCCCACAAGATAAACTACTCATACAAATGCATCTTGATGTTCCGTGCAACGCATGGGCATCTTGCTAGTATGGAGAAGGAGTTTGTGTGACACATATCTAGCTATATTAAGGGATAGGTAGATAGCATTTGTGTGAGGCATACTTAAAGCATCACGAAGATAAACAAACAGTGTGCATGCAAGTGCCGGAAAAATGAAGCGAGAAACCATGTGTGTGCGCGCGCGCGCGTGTGTGTGTGAGAGAGAGATAGAGAGAGAGAGAGAGAGAGAAATCTCAAAACAAAAGGTGCTTTGTTGGAATCCCATTGTATGTATTTATATGGTTCCGGAACTCGAGTTAACCTTAGGCATATGTGTGAGAGACATTATTATACTTTGAGACATTAGTGGCTGTGGGTGGGCGGAATTAAAGGGGTGGGCGTGTTAGACAGAGAGAGTGTGTGTGTTTCTGTGTGAGAGACTTGTTGGACGGGGTAGAAAGACGAATTTAACCTTGACGGAGGGAGAGAAATACATGAAGTGCGTGTGTGGGATTCCGATGCCCACATGGAAATGAGATATGTATGCGTGTGAGAGATTGCACAATTCATTCACGTATCACTATCTAGCGATCGTGGACGTGCATCGCTAGAACATAAGTCAATATCTACTTCATATCGTGGCCAAAGGTACAATATCGATTCAACGCTATAAAGATTGGACACTCACATATCACATTTTTTCTATTTAAATAAACTTTTCAGTTGTGCATGCCAAAGTTACAGTGATGTTTCTTCAAACAACCAATGTAGCTATCATGTACATGCACCACTGTTACTCTTGCATTCAAATTCATTAGTCTTGGATGATTTAAGTTTCTATTTTGAAGTAATATATGTAATATTCATGTATGAATTCAATGGGTACGCAATTTATGAAATGGAGGCTATTTAATCATATGAGGTAACACTTTTAAGTAGGGGACTACAATATCCATTTCTTTTTGTGCGCCTCTACACTAACACGACAATGTATTATGTTTAAAGTAAATAACCAATGGCACTAAATTATCTATTTACACGAGAAATACATAGGCTGAGCGTTTGATCTCTTTTTTTATGAACGCGCCACTACACCCGTACGATTTGCCGCGCCCATGTGAACGTCCAAGTTATTGGCGCATCATCCCGAGTTATTGTCTTTTTTTCTGGGGTGGACTTCACACCAGTTATTAACTGCTGACGCGTGCCCCGTGTACACAGTCTAGCATGACCTTCCTGCTAGCACGTTCAAAAATTAGTTGAAACTGGATATGAACAATCCCGCGGGCGGCAAAATCTCCCGTCTCCTTAGTCTTTAGCATGCGAAATGCCCCCTTTGGCCTTGGTGCACGGAGACCAATAGTTACAATACCGCCCTCATCTACATAATAGGTTGGGGCTGCTTTGGTAACTTACGGTTCCCCCCACTACACGGCACCCCCATTTCCTCTCCCCTCCCGCAAAAACGACTAACTCCACAGCACCAGAGCATCTTAATTACATCACGCCGTTGTACTTCATCGCCCTTTCTCCCCTCCCCTCTCGAAGCCCTAGACTGCTCATCCACCGGCGTACCATACCCCATTCACTGCCAGCGGAGTCCACCTCGCCGGATCTGCTTCTGCGGCCGCATCTACCCCTCCCACCTCCCCTAGAAACAAGTAGACTGCTCATCCACCACTGTACCACAGCCCATTCAATGCCGGCCTTGTCCACGGCGCCGGATCTGCTTCACTGGTACTCTCGTCAATCGCCGCGCATCTGCAGCGGCTCATTCGTACTCCCCACCGGAGACGCTTCGTCCACACCCCCCGGAGCCGCCCCACCGACGCCCCCGTCGACGGCCTCTGATCCTCTTCGCCGACACCTTCCTCAACCCTACCGGAGCCGCTTCGTCGACACCATCGTCAACCCTACCGGAGTAGCTTCGCCTATACCATTCTCAACCCTACCGGGGCCGCTTTGCCAACTCACAAGTCCACGGCCTCAGATCCGCTTCCTCGCACCCTCATCCAACCTACCGGAGCAGCTTCTGACGCCCCGTCCACGACCGCAGATCCGCATAGTCGACACCATCCTTAACCCAACCATCGGAGCAGCTTCTGACACCCCGTCCACAGCCGCAGATCCGCATCGTGGACACCATCCTTAACCCAACCACCGAAGCAGCTTCACCTACGCCCTCGTCCACGGCCACAGATCCGCTTCGCCCACACCATAGTCCACCCTACCGGAGCCGCTCCACAAACACCCTACTCGACAGTTCTAGATCTCCTTACCGGACCCCGACAGCTAGCGCAGCGTCATCACCCTTGAAGTCTCTAACCTGATTCCCACCGTCCGGAGAGATGCCAAGCACCCGCCACGGCCTAGGTACTTGTCACCTTTAAACCCGTCCAGCATCACCTGCCTGATCAACTTCAAATATACTAACCGGTCGCTGTTACCTGTTATGCAGCTGGCAAAAACTACAAGGATGATGTTTCTTCTGGATCTAACAGCTTGGCCAACCAAGATCCTGGACTGAGGCATTGCTATGATCTTGTAAGTGCGTCTCTCTCTCTCTTGCATTGTTCTGTTCCTGCCAGCGTGCTTTGCTAGGATTTTTGTAACGCCCACGATGCGGCTATATCTCCCACGTGTCGAGGCACGACTTAGAGGCATAACAGCATAGTGGTTTTGTCGCAAGAAGGGTCATCTTCACACAATCCCATGTAATGAACAAGAATGGGATAAAGAGTTGGCTTACAATCGCCACTTCACACAATACATAAATATTATTCATACATCATCCAAAATACAAACATATAGACCGACTACGGTCAAAATCTAGATGAAAATAAGACAAACCCAAATGCTAGATCCCCGATCGTCCCAACTGGGCTCCACTACTGATCATCAGGAAAAGACACATAGTAACGACCACGTTCCTCGTCGAACTCCCACTTGAGATCGACCCCATCATCTACACAGGCATCGTCGACACCTGCAACTGTTTTTGGTAGAATCTATGAGTCACAGGACTCAACAATCTCACACCCGTGAGATCAATACTATTTAAGCTTATAGGGAAGGATGGTGTAATGAGGTGGAGCTGCAGCGGCACTAAGCATATCTGGTGGCTAACTTGCGCAAATGAGAGCGAGAAGAGAAGCAACGGAACGGTCTCCATCTAGCAGTGACCAAGAAGTGATCCTGAACACCTACTTATGTCATTCATAACTCAGGCGTGTTCACTTCCCGGACTCCGCCGAGAACAGACCATCACGGCTACACACGCATTTGATGTATTTTAATTGGGTCAAGTGACAAGTTATCTTCAACCGGACATTAACAAATTCCCATCTGCCTCATAACCGCGGGCACGGCTTTCAAAAGATAATACCCTGCAGGGGTGTCCCAACTTAGCCCATCATAAGCTCTCACGGTGAACGAAGGACAAACCTTCTCCCGGAAAGACCCGATCAGTCTCGGAATCCCGGTTTACAAGACATTTCGACAATGGTAAAACAAGACCAGCAAAGCCGCCCGAATGTGCCGACAAATCCCGATAGGAGCTGCACATATCTCGTTTTCAGGGCACACCGGATTGTCCAAGCTTCCGATAGGCCAGCCCAGAGTTGGCCCTGGTGGCCACCGGCGACTGACAGTTTGGACCAATACTCAGAGGAGCACTGGCCCAGGGGTTTAAAATAAAGATGACCCTAGGGCTCTAGAAAACCCGGGGGAAAAAGGCATGGGTCTCAAATGGTAAAACCAAGGTTGGGCCTTGCTGGAGGAGTTTTATTCAAGGCGAACTGTCAAGGGGGTCCCATAAATCACCCGACCGCGTAAGGAACGCAAACTCAAGGAACATAATCCCGGATCACAGAAACTAGGGCGGCAAGAGTGGAACAAAACACCAGGCATAAGGCCGAGCCTTCCACCCTTTACCAAATATATATAGATGCATTAATTAAATAAGAGATATTGTGATATCCCAAAATGTCCATGTTCCAACATGGAACAACTTCAACTTCACCTGCAACTAGCAATGCTATAAGAGGGGCTGAGCAAAAGCAGTAACTTAGCCAAACAACGGTTTGCTAGGAAAGGATGGTTAGAGGCTGACATGGCAATATGGGAGGCATGAAATAGCAAGTGATAGGTAGCGCAGCATGGCAATAGAGCGAACAACTAGCAAAGCAAAGATAGTAGTGATTTCGAGGGGTGGTCATCTTGCCTGCAAGGTTCTCAGAGTTGTCGAAAGCTTGATCCTCGTAAGCGTACTCGACAGGTTCCTTGTTCAGGACCTCGTCTCCCGGCTCTACCCAAGACAAGAACACAAACAAACGGAACCACCATCAACAACGAGAAATGCACAAGCAACATGATGCAAAACATGTACGATATGCAAGATATGATGTGCGAAGCATATGCGTGCTCCCGAAGGAAAATGATGAACAAGGCAGTAGCTTGGCAAACCAAGTATGCCACTGGAAAGATGAGATGATTTCGGTCCAAATCGATATAAAGATCACCGGAAACGGATGCACGGTTTGCAAATGGCAAGCAAAACAAAAATGACATGAATCTGCGATTAACAGCATGATAGCACTTAAAATGCAACAAGCAACAATGCTACAGCACTCCAACATAGCAACAAAGCATATGAACAAGCATGGCAAAAGTGCAAACAAGCATGGCAAAAGTGCAAAAGATAACAGGATCACAGACTTGGTGAAATTACTGAACATGGCAGAAAACAGCATCAGGTAGCAATGTTCAGAGCACGAAATCAACATGCTACAGGAACTTAACATAGCCAAACAAGGCATGGCAGTGTTCCACTAAATGCATATCACAAAAGTCCCTTACTGACCATAAGCCAAAAAGGACCAGAAGATATGATGGCAAGCATGTAAACATAGCAAGTTTTGTTATCAGGTTTCAGACTTAGCAGAAAAACAGAGCATGGCAGAAATAATAATATGTAGGCCTCTTTGTGAGCTTGATGCACTCACTACAGAGCAATGCATAACAAACCAAGCACACCTACCGCACGATGGCATGTTTATGAAGCTATCCATGGTAAGAACAATTGCATAGCATGTATGGATCAACTACAACAAGTTTGGCAAAATTGCAAATCATGCTAAGAATCTGCCAGAAATATTTTATAGCAAAAGTAGAGCAAGATTGGGTCATGCTATGGCCCTCCATAATTGCAAACAAGGGCAGGAATGGATCAATTACAACCATAGCTACAAAACATCCTTACTGAACATCTCCAAAATATGCATGGATTTCTCTGTAGCATCAAGTTTACATGGAAAAAAATAACATCAGACAAGGACTTGGAGAAATTACCAAGTCCCTGAAATCAGAAACATTACGGAGCCTACTTTGCATGCTTGTGCTAGTCACAACTGTGATCACAAAAATACACGGCATACACCCTTGGAAAGATGGTATGGCATTCAACAAAACACATGTATAGCTCATGCCCATACGATGCACCGATTAAATGATACAAAAAAGACAAATCTCCAAGTTCTGATAAGAACCAGAGGATAACAGCAACTAGCCCTCTTCCAACAAATATTTGGGCATCAAGATGACCTCTAATGAACATGGTGCAATTGAACAAAATGAAGAGCATCACGAGGCGAACAATTTCACATATTACACGCGCAAATCGGAGCTACATGCGAGGAGTTATGCAACAAGAAACATGAGCACTTGCTGTAGAATTTAGAGGACAGAAAATTGAGGGGCTCGGGGTCAACCTGCGCGTTGACCGGATCTGGATCCGATCGAGGGAGAGAGGAGCTCGGGCTCGGCTGCTCGCCAGAGGAAGAGAGGTGGCCGGCGACGGAGGAGACCTCGGGGAGGCGCGGGTCGCCGGAGGGGACGGCGAGGAGGAGGCGACGCCCGCCGGCGAGGTGCGGCAGCAAGGCGGCGGCGGCCGTAGGGAGGAGGAAGGGGACGTCGACGGCGGCGGCTCCACGGGCAGCGCGCCCCGGGCGGCGGCGGCTCACAAGAACGGCGGCGGCGAGCGGGGCACGGCGGCCGGCGGCAGCGACCACGGCGGCGCGCTGCGGCGGCGCGGGAGGCTGCGGGGAAGGACGGCGGAGGCGCAGTCGCTCGGGGCCCGGTCGCGGCGCGGGCCGGCTGGCCTCGTGTCCGGCGGGCCGCGGCGGCGCGGGGACGACGGCGGTGACATGGCGGCCGCGGATTGGCTGCGGGCGCGGTGGCGATTTCGTCCGGTGGCGCTGGACGCGTCCGCCCGCGGAGAGGAGATTTTTAGGGTTTCGGGGACTGCGAATGTTATTTCGGGATGTTCACATATTTATAGGTGGAGGGACCTAGGAGAGTCCAAATGAGGTGCGGTTTTCGCCCACACGATCGTGATCGAACGACCTAGAGCATGGAAGAGACTTTGCTGGGTTTTGGGCTGGTTTTGAGGGGTTTTTTTGCCGGACACTCAAATGGACATGACGGATGCCCGGTTAACCGTTGGAGTACCAAACGACCTCCAAATGGAACGAAACTTGACCGGTGGTTTCCGGGTGGTATATTAAGGCCACTTGACAAGCCTCGGTCCATTCCGAGAAAGTTTGACACCCGCACACGAAAGAAAACAAGAGGGGTGCACCGGAGGATATAGGAGCGCCGGATTGCAAAACGGACAACGGGGAAAATGCTCGGATGCAAGAGACGAACACGTATGCAAATGCAATGCACATGATGACATGATATGATATGCATGACATGGAAAAAATGCAAAACGAAAAACAAAACCCGACCACGGAGGAAATATCATAACACATAGCCGAAAATGGCAAGAGTCGGAGTTACAAATATGGCAAGTTACATCCGTGGTGTTACAACACTCCACCACTACGAGAGGATCTCGTCCCAAGATCTAGGACTGAATAAACTCCAGATATTCGGATCGGAGATGGTCCTCGCGTTCCCAGGTGGCTTCCCGGTCGGAATGGTGCGACCACTTCACTTTCAGTAATTTGATTGACTTGTTGCGAGTCTTGCGCTCAGTTTCTTCAAGAATAGCAACGGGGTGCTCATGATAAGACAAATCTTCTTGGAGGTCAATCTCTTCGAAGTTGATAGTGCGCTCAGGCGTCTTGAAGCACTTGCGGAGCTGTGACACGCGGAACACGTCGTGCACGTTCGCGAAGTTGGAAGGAAGCTCAAGTTGATAGGCGAGGTCGCCTCTTTTGCCAACGATCTTGAAAGGACCCATGTATATAGGGGCAAGCTTCCCTTTGATACCGAAGCGACGAGTGCCTTTCATAGGAGAGACGCGGAGGTAGACATGGTCTCCGATCTCGAAAGCCAAATCACGGTGCTTACTATCATAGTAACTCCTCTGACGCGATTGCGCGGCTTTGAGATTATCACAGATGACTTTACACATCTTCAGCTTCAGTGATTAAGTCATTGCCAAGAAGTTGGCGTTCACCAGTCTCTGACCAATTGAGAGGAGTACGGCACTTTCTGCCATAGAGAATCTCGAATGGGGCCTTGCCCGAACTCGCTTGGAAGCTGTTGTTGTAGGAGAATTCAGCATATGGAAGACAATCTTCCCATTTCATGCCAAAGGAAATGACACAAGCCCTGAGCATATCTTCAAGAATTTGATTGACTCGCTCGACTTGGCCACTAGTTTGAGGATGGAAAGCTGTGCTGAAGCGAATGTTTGTGCCCATGACCTTCTGGAAGGAGTCCCAGAACTTAGAGGTGAAGATGCTCCCACGATCAGAAGAAATCAATTGTGGAATGCCGTGCAAGGAGACAATTCTGGAGGTGTAAAGCTCTGCCAGCTGAGCTGCTGTGATGGATTCGGTGATTGGAAGGAAATGAGCCACTTTAGAAAGCTTGTCGATGACAACGAAGATAGCATCATTTCCGCGCTTGAACTTTGGAAATCCAGTCACGAAGTCCATTTCGATATGATCAAACTTCCATTCTGGGATAGCAAGAGGTTGAAGGAGACCAGCTGGTCGTTGGTGTTCTGCTTTCACTCTTCGACAGACATCACATTCATTCACGAATTGAGCAATTTCTCGCTTCATTCGAGTCCACCAATATGACTGCTTGAAGTCATGGTACATCTTCGTACTTCCAGGATGAATGGAAAGGAGAGAATTGTGCGCCTCATTCATCATGACTTTCCTTAGATCACCTTTAGGAACCACAATCCGGTCCTCGAAGAACAAAGTGTCTCTGTCATCAATGCGATAGCACTTGTATTTGGAAAGGCCCTTATCGATACCACGCTTCACCTTCTTCACCATGGCATCAAGAAGTTGTGCCTCACGAATTTGATCTTCCAAAGTAGGAGAGACTATGAGGTTGGCAAGTAAGCCTTGAGGAACAACTTGGAGATTCAGCTTGCGGAAAGCTTCACAAAGATCCGGTTGGAAAGGCTTCAGAATTAAGCTGTTGCAATAAGCCTTCCTGCTTAAAGCATCTGCAATGACATTTGCTTTGCCTGGAGTATATTCAATACTCGGATTGTACTCTTGAATCATCTCGACCCATCGAGTCTTCCTGAGGTTGAGGTTGGGCTGAGTGAAGATATACTTGAGACTCTTGTGATCGGTGAAAATGTCCACTTGTCTTCCCAACAAGAGATGTCTCCATGTTATTAATGCATGGACAACTGCCGCCAACTCAAGATCGTGAGTGGGGTAATTCTTCTCGTTGGGCTAAGGCAGGTTGGTTTCCTAGGCCACATATTAACCCAAGAAGGCGTGGCCATAGACCCAGAGAAAGTCAAAGCCATACTTGACTGGAAGCCACCAGCCAACGTGACAGATGTGCGGAGTTTCCTCGGGATGGCCGGATATTACAGAAGATTTATTGAAGGATTCTCCACTGTGTCGAAACCAATGACCCAGTTGCTCAAGAAGGACAAGAAGTTTGTATGGACGGAAGCATGCGAGAGAAGCTTCCAAGAGCTTAAGAAGAAGCTAACCACCGCGCCGGTCTTAACTGTGCCAGACCTACACAAAAGTTTTGAAGTATATTGTGACGCGTCCCGAAAAGGCCTCGGATGTGTGCTGATGCAGGATGGCAAAGTTGTCGCGTATGCCTCCAGGCAGCTGCGAAAACATGAGGAAAATTACCCAACACATGACTTGGAGCTAGCAGCAGTCATACATGCACTCAAGGAGTGGAGGCACTTTCTGTTGGGAAATCGCTGTGAAATATATACGGACCATAAGAGCCTTAAATATATTTTCACACAACCAGAGCTAATTTTACGCCAACGACGCTGGTTGGAATTGGTCAAGGACTATGATGTCGGCATTCACTACCATCCAGGAAGAGCAAATGTAGTGGCTGATGCCCTTAGTCGAAACCCCAGCCCGGACAATGACAGTCCACAAAACTTGAGGCCTGAGTTTCAGCAGGAGTTCGCAAGACTCAACATGGTGTTGGTCACTGAAGGCACCGTATCGAATCTGGAAATGCAACCCACCCTAATGGAGCAAATTAAGAAGGCACAGCAAGGGCACCCCAGCATCGAAGGAATAAAGAGAAAAATGAGCCTTGGCAAGGCTTCAGAGTTCGTCTCAGACAGTGAAGGAATATTATGGTACGGAGACAGACTTTGCGTACCTAACATTGAGGAACTCAAGCAACAAATCCTAACCGAAAGCCACACCGCTCCATACTCGATCCATCCTGGAGGAACCAAAATGTACAAAGACATTCAGGAAAGATTTTGGTGGCACGGTTTGAAAAGGGATACGGCCGCATTTATTGCTTGTTGCGATTCATGTCAGCGCATCAAGGCCGAGCATCAAAAGCCAGCAGGGCTACTCCAGCCAAACAGGATACCGGAGTGGAAATGGGATGAAATAGGAATGGACTTCATCGTCGGACTACCTCGATCGCAACGCGGAAATGATGCCATACGGGTCATCACAGATAGGCTAACCAAGGTAGCTCATTTCATTCCCGTGAAGACTACCTACTCCACACAAAGACTGGCCAAACTTTATCTCTCCCGTATAGTTTGTTTGCATGGAGTCCCAAAGACTATAATATCCGACCGAGGCACATAATCTGTCTCCAAATTTTGGGATCACCTGCAACAGGCTCTGGGCACGCAGCTAGCTTTCAGTACAGCGTACCACCCTCAGACTGATGGACAAACGGAACGTGTGAACCAAATCCTAGAGGATATGCTGAGAGCCTGTGTGCTCACCTATGGATCTAGTTGGGAAGAGAGTTTGCCATATGCCGAGTTTGCTTACAACAACAGTTACCAAGCCAGCTTGCAAATGGCACCCTTTGAAGCATTGTATGGACGGAGGTGTCGTACCCCACTGAATTGGTCAGAGACAGGTGACAGCCGTATCTTCGGCCAAGACATGCTTAAAGAGGCCGAGGAGAAAGTTAAGCAGATCAGGGACACACTCAAGACAGCTCAAAGCTGACAAAAGAGCTACTATGATCAAAAACATCGTGAGGTCAACTTTGAACCCGGTGATTCCGTATACCTACGAGTGTCTCCTATGAGGGGCCTGCAACGGTTCAAAATTAAGGGGAAGCTAGCCCCGAGATTTATTGGACCATTCTGTATAGTTGCACGAAGAGGCACGGTAGCCTACCAACTAGACCTACCCAAGGAGCTGTCAGACGTCCATGACGTATTCCACGTCTCACAATTGAGAAAATGTGTGAGTAACCTGGAGAAGCATGTATCTCATGAGGGCATTGTTGTACAACCAGATCTCACCTACAGAGAGCGGCCAGTAAAGATATTAGGAGAGTCTGAACGGAGGACCCAACAGAAAACAACTAAATTTTTCAAATTTCAGTGGAGCAACCACACTAAGGATGAAGCGACATGGGAGAGGGGAGATTTTCTCCAGGCAGAATATCCATATCTATTCGAGGATCAGGTAAATCTCGAGGACGAGATTTTTCCTATGGGGGTAGGTGTTGTGACACCCAAAATTTCATTTGGATTTTTCAAAATTTTTATTTGACTTGAGGGAGGTGATATAATTTTTTCCTTCAAAAGAACCCTCCCTTTCAAAATATTTTTATGGCAAGAGTTTTATTTGGTTCCACCCAAGACTTGATTTTGGTCTTGGAGATTCTTTCTTTTTATTTGGACTCAAACCAAAATACTTCTCTCTTGGAAAAATGTCTTTTGACAATTTCTTGAAAAGCCCTATAGCTTTTGGAATGATTCTTTGCCCCTTTCAACAAACCACTCTTGCCATGACCTTAGTGCAAATCCACTCTCATAAACCTTTCCTCGTCTTTGGATCATGATTTGCATCAAATCCAGCAAGTTGAACCTCCCCATATGATTATTTTCCATTCAAATCTTATCAACAAAATTATGCCTTCTATTCTAGCTCTTGGAGATTTACAAAGGAGCTACCCTCTTTGTTTTGATTTTTGCCCCCAAACCAATTTCCCTAGCTAGTCCTTTGAACCCTCAACCAAGATCCATGAAGATCCACTCGTCTCCAGTTCAAAATTTTCGAACTATACTTACTGCAAGTTTGGACAAGATTTGCCAAATTTGATGAAATTCATTCAAATCTTTCTCCAAAAATTCTGAGAAAAATCAGGCAGCCTCTGGGTGCATTGAGAGGTCACCTCACCAAGTCCCAGCTCCAGGAAAAATTTTCTGCTTCCCAAATCATTTCATCGAACACCTGCTGGGCACTGTTGCTATCAAGTTCTGTCAAGTTCTGTTAACAGTGGCTGAAACTATTGTCGTTTTCTTCAGTGTTCGATCTCAATCTCGCCAGTGCCCCGGTGTCGCCTTGCTCCCCGTCCCCTCCCCCTTGTTCCTGCGCCGCACGATCCCCTGGAACCTTGCGGACGTCGGCGACGAGCAGGAGAAGGTGCGCCGCCCCGTGACCGACGGCAGCGGCGGCTTTACGGCCGCTAGAGAGGGACGCAGCGTAGACGGCACCACCCAGCGCCGCCCAAGCCACCGGAGGCCGCCGCGTGGTCTTCCACTCCCTAGTGCGCGCTGCCACCCTCGTCGTGAACCGCTAGGCGCGGAGCGCGCTCTCTGCCGCCGTCGTGCCCGTGCGGCCACCCCACCGTGGACCGGCGCCATTACACCAAGACCGACCGAGTTTAGCAGTGGAACGGGACCAGTAACTCCCACTGATGCTGCCTGGCCACCTAAACCCCCTGCCAATCCACTGCCTCGCCGTAATTGCTCACCGGAGCAACCCCGTTCACGGCCACCCCCTCGAGCCGCCTATAAATAGAGGCCCCGAGCTCCAGCTAGTACCCACACCACCTTTACACTCCACCAAGACCCTGCCTAGCCACTGGAAGAGCCCCGAGGGAGTCTCCTTCCTCGACTCCGGCCGCCGCGACCCGCCACGGGATCCAGCTCGATTCGCTCCCGTGCGTGCACCTCTGCCTCCCATCTCTTGCCAGTAGCTCTCTAGTGCATCCCTCCTTCTGACCCGCGCTCCAATTCGAAGTTTGCAGCACACCACCGGAGTTCCCCACCATTGCCCGAGCCGCCGTCCGCCGGAGAAAGTGTCGCCGTCGACGTGTTGCTCCCCGACGCCCAAGTCCACCACCCACCGACGCGGAAGGACACGCTGATACTCTTGGTACACTCCGATCTCCCTGACTCGCCGTGGTTCGACGCCGGCGACCACCGCAGTCTTCGGGCGCCGGCGAACTTTTTCAAACCTGACATGTGGACCCCCACGTCAGCCTCTCTTCTTTCACCCCCGAAGCGTTTTCTGTTGGCGCCTTCGGGCAGAGTACGTTTTCTCTGTAGGCTGGCGCGTTTCTATTCGAGCCGTTTTCTGTTTTCTCAGTTAAGTCCCTGGAACTTCTCTGTTTCATTACAGATAAGTCCCTGGACAGAAACCCTTATAACTTTTTGATAAAAAGTGATTTTTGAGTGATTCTTTTTCTGACAATCTTATAATTTTGTCTAGTTTTTCTATGGGATTTATTTGGAAAATTTTTGGAACAACTTCTATGCACGCGTTGGTTTTCACGTTAGTACGCTTTTTCGCTATACCGTAGGTTCCGGAAGAGGTGACGGAGCTGCGAACTTCGCCGAGCTAGACTCCGACTTCTCCGAACCAGGCAAGCATGTTTGAACCTTTGATATGATAGGTGTTTTGCATGTTTGCGTGAAAGGTTGTGCGTGGCATATGAGTATCGGTGAGTATCTCGTTGCTTGTGAGGCAACTACCCGAGTGTTCCAAAGTTACTGTGATCTCTGATGAGAGATGGCCTAGTCATGTGGTGATGTGAAGGGCAGCAAGGTGGTACTGTTGTAGCATGCCAGCCTTGCGTCATCCGACAATTTCCGACGTTAACGTGGACGGAGTCACGTTATCGTTCTTCCCCTTCCGTGCTACCACATGTTTTCTGCCAGAATGCGGTTTAGTAAGTTGGTAACCTCTTTCCGTGTACACACCAAACAGAGGGGCCGGGATGATGGTTCCATGGCCCTGGATTAAAGCCAGTCATCCGGTCAGGGGGCATGGGTGTTTCCGGTTGGGACCGAGAGGGGGGCACCCCTTAGAGCGCGCGTATAGAAATTTGATCCCATGCTACGCGAGGTTGTAGCCTCCCCGTCTCAAGGTTTTTCTTGAACATTGCCGAGGGTGATTCCTGGCTTCGGATTGTTGAATGGGTGTGTACTGGTTAGACGTGTTTCTTCCAAAACACCGTAAACGGAACTAGTCCCCGTGACTTCTGAAATCCGTTGGCTGTGGTTAAAGTACAAACTCTGCAGAGTCAAATCCTTCCGAGTCATCGTATCCATGGTCGAGTATCGCGATCAGTGTATCCATATCTATGTCAAGTCCTCATGGTTGGTTCTTCTTTCCGGTATGTGAGCATGAGTAGTAGACTTAGCTGAACGTTACTCCTGTGGATGGACTAACCCTGTTGTTTATCTCATGCCTGATTACTCTCTGGATATGATTTAAATTCTTGAGCTAATAAGATGTTAAGTATTAAGCCCTTTATGTGATGTCGCTCAGACGTCCGACTGTGGCATATTGTTTATTTACTTCTGATATAAGCCCTTTATGTGATGTCGCTCAGACGTCCGACTGTGGCATATTGTTTATTTACTTCTGATATAAGCCCTTTATGTGATGTCGCTCAGACGTCCGACTGTGGCATATTGTTTATTTACTTTTGATATAAGCCCTTTATGTGATGTCGCTCAGACGTCCGACTGTGGCATGCACTTTCTTTTTTTTTTCTGTTATAAACCCTTTATGTGGTGTCGCCCTGACGCCCGACTGCGGCATTATTATTCTTGCAGTTTCCTCTCGAGGAGTCATTCAGACCCTCGTTTGGCACCCATATTTATTTTGGGATTTCGGGAGGACAACCGCCCGACTTCTCTGTTATTCTCCATGCATTATTGTCTCTATGTCTGAGCGCACTTGTTAATCTGTTCATGTGCTTCATGTCTACATTTTTTATATCTTATGTCCGAACTGTCTTGCGAGTACTTTCATAGTACTCACCTGGCTTGTTGATTTGGCCAGATGTTGACGAAGGCGATCTCTTGGATGAAGAGTTTGATAGTGAGTCCGATGCCTAGAGGAATCCCAGTCAGTCCCGTGCGATCCTGGATATTGGTCACTTGTATCATATACGCTTCCGCCACCCGCAATAAGTCTCCTCGAGCCTCACTCCGACGCTCGAAGAGCTGTAGTTTTCAAGAGTCATATCACCCACTTCGCGGTGATATTTCCACCACCGTTGTTATCGTGAGTTAGTAGTTATGCCACCCTATCCGCCGTTATGTTTTATCGGCGTTCATGTAATAAATTGTTGAGCAGTCTCCGCTCAACCTTGTATTATATTCAGTACTCCTGGTATTTTTCTTCTGTGACCAAGATATTGTCTGCCAGTGAGAAGGAATTCTTCTTTACTGGTCCGTAAAAGGGATTGGTCTCTCAATAAATATTTTATTGAAAAACCGGTCGTGATACATATGTTCCAACGGTGAGCCGACACGTGTTTCCTCCAGCCGATGATGATTTTACACGTGGAAAATCCCCATTGGTCGGGGCTGTTAACGGGTTATCGGATCCAAAACCGGACCCGATAGCTTAACATAGTTCCGTTACGGTGGATGCCACGAAAGCACTTCTGTGACGCGCGATTTATCCTCATGGAAGTGGACACTTCCGTGATGATAATTTTGGTAATGTCATGGAACACTTCTACGACAGCACAGGTATGACTATCTTGATTCTGTCATAAAATCGTCATGGATGTACATGCATGACAAAAAATGCGACCTACTGTGACAAACACGTATCATCACGGAAGTGTATTTTTTTTGTAGTGCATTTTTGTTCACTCTATCCACCTACTCCTATGTGTGGATAGCAAATCTAGTCCTGGTCATACCACTATGTACAGCGTTTCCCCTATATTTCCCTTTTCAACCAAGAGACCGGTTGGATGACCAGTCTGTACTACTTTCCCCCCTTTCCTTCTGGCTTGTACCAAGTCCGATGTACATACTAAATTCCCCCACCCCCACTTTATTTCTTGTTTGAACCAAGTACAAGATTCGACTGCATGAAGTAGATTTACCTCTAACAATAGAAGAAAAAAAGGTGACGTTGGACCATCCGATCGAGAGGGGCTGAGAGGAAGAAGATGATGCACATGCAGTGACCTAGCGAGCTGGGGAAGTAGAACTAGGGCGTATCAAAGGAAGATATACCTGAATGTCGTCCGGGATGTGGATAGGTGGGCGGCGGGAGGCCGGATCCGCCCACACTAGCGCAACGACGAAGGGATCGGAGGACCTCCCACACCGGTGCTCGGCCAGAGATAACGGTGCGGCCGGTAGTGGGTCTCCTCCCTCCCTGTCGACAATGGCCTAAACGCTGCCCCTCCTCCCCTTCACCGTCGGAGGGGGATACATCCGGATCTATAACCAGCGGTGTGGATAGAAAGACAGTGTTTTTTGAAGGGAGAAAGACAGTGTTACCACCGCTATCTTGTTTAGATCTGGAGAGGATGAGAGTGTGCGAATAGAGAAACCCTAGCAAGCAAGCACGGAGGCTCCGGCCTATATATACTTAGTGGGGTAGTTTTCCTTTTTCACTCCATCAAAACAATCGTTTAAAATTGTGTACGTGGCAGGTTGCCATTTTTTTGAGTTGTTGATTGTTTTGGGGGATAGCTACATGCTTATTCCAAGTGGTGCTACGGTGTGCCAGGTCGCACTTTTTATCGTTCAAGTCTGGTACAAGGCCCTCCATTAAAAGAACAACCACCCCCTCATAAAATTTGTGAACAAGCCCACGGCTAAAATTATCGGAAACGTTGGCTGCCCCAACATGCATTATTATTTATATTTTCTATGTGGGAGTAAAATATTTGTTGTGCCCCTTTGTAATTGGTGCTAAATTTTGACCAAAGATTTAACTGACAAAATGTTAGTGCATGTTAACAAAAATTATATCGTTCGATTCGTATTTGAACATAGTTTTCAATAATGTAATTTTTGTGACATGCATGAACATTTGGTTAGTATTTATAGTCAAAATTTGGCAAGGTGCATTAAATCAACACATGCAAGTAACAAAAGGAGAGTCACGGCATGCATGCATGCATTGTAATTAATGCATCGGTAAACGCAAATTATTGAAATATATCCAGTGCAGTGCTTTGATGTGTCACATCAACTCGTACAACAACGAGAAGTTTGATTACTATAACGCCCTCTCCCTCGCGGACTGAGCTCCATTGCCTTAACTGCACCTGCCTTTGGCTGCATGGCAGGTGGGCCACCCACCTGATAGGCCCACCTATCATACACACAAAGGCAGGAGCATTATGTCAATGAAGCTGCGTCCCGCCCTCGCCCATGAGCATGGTGGCTGGTAGGACTAGGAGAAGCTTGCGCTACACGCTCTCCCTCCAGCACGTGGTGGACATGCAGTAGTTCATT
Organism: Aegilops tauschii subsp. strangulata; assembly: GCF_002575655.3. Classification (NCBI taxonomy): domain Eukaryota; kingdom Viridiplantae; phylum Streptophyta; class Magnoliopsida; order Poales; family Poaceae; genus Aegilops; species Aegilops tauschii. Next base: position 467,541,107 of record NC_053036.3, on the reverse strand, counting down.
CGGTGTCAGATGGCCAGAAGCATACTAGTACTCGTCCACTGCAGTAGTACTCCATCATTGTTCCACTTCCCGAAGAGGCGAAGAGCCAAGCGCAGCCCGGACACTCGTGTGGTAGTTTCATGTGTAGAGTAGTCTAGGATAGCGTGTAACGTGCCTGTAAGCTTAAAACCATTGGGGTCGGCTCCATGCTTTTTTTGATTCAAATAATCTTCTGGCCCTACCTATCATCCTAGTGATTGTAGTTTGCATGCTCATCTGGTCAAGACAGGAATACATATTTTAATTTGTGGTGGGGTATATGTTAGAGGTTGTAGCAAATATATTGTACACTGCGGGTCTTTCAGCCAAGTTTAGAGGCAACCATGTAGGGCCAGTGCTATGATGTGTCGCTTCAACTTGTACAACGATGAGAAGCTTGATTTTACTACTACACGCCTTCTCCCTCCCCCATGCGCGCGGTGGCTTGCATACGAGGATAGGCTTTTGCTTAGGCTAGTCATAATGGAAAGTATCATATACCAGTATCATGCATATGATACTAGTGTATGATACTACACATCCGTAGTGGATAGTATCATATGTTAGGCTCATAGATGACTTCATTTATTAGCATGCATGACACATAGTAGCACAACATTTAATATCATACGGTATCATGATATATGATACTTACTCTCTCTTTCTTCATTTAATTCTATGCCACCTCATCAAATATGCCTAGTTGGCATGCATGATACTCCCTCCGTTCCTAAATATTTGTCTTTTTAGAGATTTCCGCCTCCACGTCGCCGTCAGGCGGCTAATCGGCCGCCGATGTTTATCCCACCAAGCTTGGCGTCGACTGAGTGGAGGAGCGGTGGCCTTCCTGGGACCAGAGCAGCGGCGATCTACCGTGTACTACTCTTCCTCACTGCCGGCTACGCCTGCGCATGCACGCCGGCTTCGTGGTCGTGGCGGCGGAGGGCGTCCGAGGGGGAGACGGCGATCTCCTTCGTCTGCTCCTGCGACAGTACGTCCAAGAGAACTTTGGAGCACGCCCGGAGCGGAGCCGCCGATGTCCTATGTTTGCTCCTGTGACAGAACGTCCAAGAAAGCTTTGGGGTGCAAGGAGGCCATGGTTGGAGTGGTGTCGACAGAAGGAAGGGACCGGAAGATAATTAGTGTGGGTCTTCGGTTATGACTGGGAGTTGGGGCTCAAGTTAATATAGCGGGCGAATGGCAATGAGCCACGACAGACAGATGGACGGCTGGTCCCGGAGTAGGTTCGTCGGCAGCCGCGTGTCATTAATGTGGGCGGCGGACGAAAGGATGGCCACGGTGTCGTTAACGCGGATAAGTCGCTTGCACCAGGATGCCGCACGGGTGGCGCTCTCTCGGTCGTCGCGGTGCTGCAATGCCAGTATCAGTGAGAGGTCGCGTCGGGCGTGAATGCGAACGCTGCTTCAATGACTTAACTGCAGGTGCGTTGGGTCACTGACATGTGGGCCCAACGGGCATCTGACCCATATGTCAGTGACACACCAACTTCACCTGCAGTTAAGTCCGGTGAATGCGGCATTGATGTTCTGGACAGACGGTGACCGTTTCAGGCGGGAAGCGGGCGCTAGCGATGGAAGGGGTTTCGGTAGTCAAGGGCGGTCAGACTCGGGCGTGGTGGTAAAATGCGAACTCATGGATGACAAGCCTTTGAAGTGTATGCGACACGTATTGACAACCAGGCGTCCAAATTTCCTTCGTCTTCTGTCCTTGAGCTCTTTACAAACCAATGCACTATGCGGTTGTCCGGCCACACCACCCCAGAGCTGTCACCAAGCATAGTTGATGCCACCGCCATGCACACTAACCGGTAAGGAAGTGATGGCATCCCGCCGCGCCGAGTTCCTCGTCGCCCACGACCGCACACAAAATGGTAGGGAAGCGATGGCATACCGCCATGCCGAGTTCATCGCCGCCCGCGACCTCACACCTACATGGGCGGAATTTGAAGCTGCCAAGGCCGAATGGATGGTAGAGCAAGAGGTGGCCAAAGCCGCACAGAGGGAGCGGAAAAGTCAGAAAGCACTCAAGAAAAGAGAGGCCCGCCGCCGCAAGTAAGAAGAGGACGCGCACTGCTGTGGAGAGGTCGGCGGAGATCCAAGCACGATGGGGTGTCGCCGACAAACCCGGGAAGGAGAACGACGGTGTTTGGCCAGCATGTGAGAAGTAATAGTACTAGTAGTTAGTGTGTGTGTGTCTGTGTCGCTCGTACGTTTGTTTAATTAATTATGAGCATGTACCAGTACTAGTTTTTAGAGCAAATTACCAACACATTAGCCTAGACTCAATGGAAAAATTCCTATCCTATGCATCAAATGGCATCTCTTTCTCTACAGGAATTGAGATGCATGTCATCTCACTTCCTATGATTTTCATATTCCTATAAAATTCCTATCCTATGAACCAAAGGAGGCCTCTGCTGGGGTAACTACTGTAGCTAGCAGTACTGCTGGTACAGTAGTTTTCTTCAAGAAGCGGAATTCAACAAAGTCATGATGGTTCCTTCATCTGAGCAACTTCACCGTGGGAAAGGTTGGGCCTGTGATTTGATGGCTCATTAGTCATTATTACTGCGGCGCGACGAGCGGGGTGACTCTCCCTTGGAGTTCTGCATGCATGGCAAGCGGACCAGGATGGTCGACGTCCCACATGTTGACGAACGGAAGTATTCTTTCCGATATCGAGGAGCAAGGAAACCGCGTGGTATAGTATCACTACCGATTTATATTTATTTTTTATTTCTGATGAATGCTAGCGTTTCAACTCTTACGACGAAGGAGTGCCAGACACGGCACTTGCTGGATGTCCCACACGTCAGCGAAAGTAGTGGGACATGAACAGCGTGGTAGAGCGTCTCCACTTCTTCCACTTCTGGGTCGGAGACCACACGTAGTAGTACTAGTGGTCTGAACGATACAATGTGCGACCCGGAGAGAAAGACACGTCCAGTTGGAAGGTCTCGGGGCATACATGTAAACAAATATAAAACCTAATATGTGCCTCCAATTAATATAGCAGTAGTAGAGTACTTAGGCACGTACTCCATAACATCACCGTGCATTGCACGTACAACATTTAGTGGTAGTAAGAGACAAATGCCTATATCCCACGCATGTTCATACTATTTGTGCCTTTCTACTTCACTTACTGTGCTACATTACTCAGGTTCGTACGTCCACTCCTGGGTACATGTCTGTCTCATAGTTCCAGTCCCACGTGTTCCTCATAGATGGAACGATCCATAACTGTGGGCAACGGGAGTCCATATCATCGCAGTTAATGTGTCTCCCCATGATGGAGACTCATCCAAACTATGGCCAGCCTCGACGCGGAGCAGTCACGTGCACCGGGAAGCGGCGCTCTCTCGGTCGTCGCGCTGCTTCAAAGCCGGCGCCAGTTAGAGGTCGCCTTCGCTCTGTCCAGGCATTAATGCGGCACTTACGATCCGGGGCGACATTGACTATTTCACGCGAGAAGCGCGCGCCGGCAAGTGAGGAGGGTTGGGTCGGCCAGGGCGGTCAGACGCAGGCGTGGTGGTGGTATTGGTTTTTGAACCGTTTCAGGTGTAGTACTGGTAGTTTGCAAAACTACTCAACTATTGCACTCAGTTTCCTAAGAAATTGTGGTAAAAAACGTGACTCCAGAGCCCACTTCCCATCTCCTTCCTCTTGCACCACCCGCGCACGTCCGGGGGAAGTGATCGGTCAACCCTTATATAGGAGTGCTAGCACAAAAAGATGCATGCATGGGCACTAAAATTTCCAGATTAAAGCGCCGCTCCGGTGGGAGTATGGCGTATGTCGTTACCTTCGGCCTGGCCATGGCTACCGGGCTACGATGACCAGAGAAGAGGGGGCGGGAGGGGAATGAATGCAGCTACTGTTTGGGTTCACCGTCCGGCTTAAATAACGGCGCACCATCACGTGTACCCACGGGTGCACAAATTTTAACATACTCCTACGTGTCTGCTTAAGTGGGCGTCACGTAACTAGTGTGTGTGAGAGATTCTGAGAGGCAGAGTGCGTGTGTGCGACTCTACTCTTTGGACATGTACTCAACCTTTTGCATTGGGATATAAGTATAATGGTATTACACTTTAGCTAGTGATTTACATGGCCATGTTAACGTGGTTGTGTAAAAAATGTCACTTCCTGCTCATGATTTGCGTTATATAATTACTAGCAAGATGCTCGTCCATTGCACGGAACATCAATATGCATTTTTTAACAAAAGACATGTTGTGATTGACCCATGCAGGAGTAATCCCATGTGTAAAAACTAATGATATCTCGAGAATTTTATCGGAAAACTGGTATCTCGAGAATTTCATCGAAAAAATGAAATATGAGAGATAAGGTGAGGAGGAGTGGAGCGTGATGGTGACTGGTGGTCGTATGTAACACCCCGCATGTAACTTGCCATATTTGTAACTCCGACTCTTGCCATTTTCGGCTATGTGATATGTTTTTCCCTCCGTTGTCGGGTTTTGTCTTTCGTTTTGTATTTTGTCATGTCATGCATTTTCATATCATGTCGTCATGTGCATTGCATTCGCATACGTGTTCGTCTCATGCATCCGAGCATTTTCCCCGTTGTCCGTTTTCCAATCCGGCGCTCCTATCTCCTCCGGTGCACCCCTCTTGTTTTCTTTCGTGTGCGTGTGGCAAACTTTCTCGGAATGGACCGAGGCTTGTCAAGTGGTCTTAATATACCACCCGGAGACTACCGGTCAAGTTTCGTTTCATTCGGAGGTCGTTTGGTACTCCAACGGTTAACCGGGCCTCCGCAATGTCCATTTGAGTATCCAGCAAAACCCCCCTCCAAAACCAGCCCAAAGCCCACCAAACTCTCTTCCATGCTCTAGGTCGTTCGATCACGATCGTGTGGGCGAAAACCGCACCTCATTTGGAGTCTTCTAGCTCCCTCTACCTATTTATAAGTGGGCATCCCGAAAACGGAATCGCAGTCTAACCCTAGCAAAATTCCCTCGCGCCGCCGGACAGCGACCGCCCGCGCCGGACACGTCCGCCCGCGCCGGCGGACGGATCGCCCGTCGCCACGTCAGCGTCCGCCGCCGCCGTTCCCCGCCGGCCCGCGGGCCCGACCCCGGCCCCCGCGGCCCCCGCCCGCCACCGCGCGCCTGCCCCGCCGCCGGGCGCCGCCTCCGCCGCCGCCTCCGCGCCGGCCGGCCCGCCGCCACCGGCCGCCGCCGCCACGAGCTCCCCCGCCGGCCCCGCGCGCTCGCCGCCCGTCGGCGCAGCCCCGCCGGCCTCGTCCTCCCCCGTCGCCGGTCCTCCTCCCTTCTCCTCCCGCCGGCAAGTCGCGCCGCCGCCTCAGCGAGCGCCCGCGCCTGAAACCTCCCCCGATCCGATCTGGTCAACGGGAAGGTTTGACCCGAGCCCCTTTTTTTCCCCAAGTCTGAGAATTCTATCCGCAAGCGCTCCTGTTCCCGATGCGATAACTTTATGCATGTAGCTCCGATTTGCGCGTATAATATGTCAAATTGTTCGCCTCGTGATGCTCTTCATTTTGCTCAATTGCACCATGTTCATTAGAGGTCATCTTGATGCCCAAATCTTCGTTGGAAGAGGGCTAGTTGCTGTTGATCTCTGGTTCTTATCAGAACTTGGAGATTTGTCATTTTTGTATCATTTATTCTGTGCATCTTTTGAGCATGAGCTCTACATGTGTTTTGAAGTATGCCATGCCATATTTCGAGTGGTATAGTCCATGTATTTTTATGATCTATGTGGTGACTAGCACAAGCATGCAAAGTAGGCCCCGTAATATTTCTGATTCCAGGGACTTCTCTAAGTCCTTGTCTGCTGTAATTTTGTTGCCATGTAAACTTGATGCTACAGAGAGATCCATGCATATTTTGGAGATGTTCACTAAGGTTGTCTTGTAGCTATAATTGTAGTTGATCCATTCCTGCAATTGTTTGCAATTCTAGAGTACCATAGCAAGACTCAATCTTGCTCTACTTTTGCTATAAAATATTTCTGGCAGATTCTTAACATGACATGCATTTTTGCCAAGCTTATTGTAGTTGATCGATACATGCTATGCAATTGTTCTTGCCATGGATAGCTTCATAAACACGCCATCTTACTGTAGGTATGCTTGGTTTGTCATGCATTGCTCTGTAGTGAGTGCATCAAGCTCATAAAGAGGCCTACATATTAATATTTCTGCTTGCCATCATTTCTTGATAACGTAACCTGATAACGAAACTTGCTATGTTTACATGCTTGCCATCATTTCTTCTGGTCCTTTTTCGCTTATGGTCATTAAGGGACTTTTGTCATGTGCATTTAGTAGAACACTACCATATCTTGTCTTGCTATGTTAAGTTCCTGTAGCATGTTGATTTCGTGCTCTGAACATTGCCACCTGATGCTGATTTTTGCCATGTCCAGTTTTTCACGAAGTCTGTGAAGCTGTAATCTTTTGCACTTTTTCCATGCTTGTTTGAGCTTGTTATCTTGTGAACTAGCAGTAGCTCAGTATTCATCTTTTGTCAAGCATCTCCTGTAGATAACTGCCATGTGCTTTGTTGCGATGTTGGGGTGCTGTAGCGTTGTTACTTGGTGCATTTTAAGTGCTATCTTGTTGTTTATCGCAGATTAGTGTCATTCTTGTTTTGCTTGTCATTTGCAAACCGTGCATCCGATTCCGGTGATCTTTATATCGATTTTGACCGAGATCATCTCATCTTTCCAGTGGCATGCTTGGTTTGCCAAGTTACTGCCATGTTCATCATTTTCCTTCCGGAGCACGCATAGGCATCGCATATCATATCTTGCATATCATACATGTTTTGCATCATGTTGCTTGCGCATTCCTCGTTGTTGATTGTATTTCCGTTTGTTTGTGTTCTTGTCTTGGGTAGAGCCGGGAGACGAGTTCGTGAACGAGGAACCTGTCGAGTACGCTTACGAGGATCAAGCTTTCGACAACTCTGAGAATCTTGCAGGCAAGATGACCACCCCTCGAAATCACTTCTATCTTTGCTTTGCTAGTTGTTCGCTCTATTGCCATGCTCCGCTACCTATCTTTTGCTATATCATGTCTCCCATTTTAGCCATGTCAGCCCTAACCATCCTTTCCTAGCAAACCGTTGTTTGGCTAAGTTACCGCTTTTGCTCAGCCCCTCTTATAGCGTTGCTAGTTGCAGGTGAAGTTGAAGTTTGTTCCATGTCGGAACATGGTTATGTTGGGATATCACAATATCTCTTATTTAATTAATGCACCTATATATTTTGGTAAAGGGTGGAAGGCTCGGCCTTATGCCTGGTGTTTTGTTCCACTCTTGCCGCCCTAGTTACTGTTATACCGAGATTATGTTCCTTGAGTTTGCGTTCCTTACGCGGTCGGGTGATTTATGGGACCCCCTTGACAGTTCGCCTTGAATAAAACTCCTCCAGCAAGGCCCAACTTTGGTTTTACTATTTGCCGCCTAAGCCTTTTCCCCCGGGTTTTCGCGAGCCCGAGGGTCATCTTATTTTAACCCCCCCCCCCGGGCCAGTGCTCCTTCGAGTGTTGGTCCGAACCGAGCAGCCTGCGGGGCCACCTCGGGGAAACTCGAGGTCTGGTTTTACTCGTAGCTTGACTTATCCGGTGTGCCCTGAGAACGAGATATGTGCAGCTCCTATCGGGATTTGTCGGCACATTCGGGCGGCTTTGCTGGTCTTGTTTTACCATTGTCGAGAAGTCTTGTAAACCGGGATTCCGAGACTGATCGGTTCTTTCCGGGAGAAGGTTTATCCTTGGTTGACCGTGAGAGCTTATGATGGGCTAAGTTGGGACACCCCTGCAGGGTATTATCTTTCGAAAGCCGTGCCCGTGGTTATGAGGCAGATGGGAATTTGTTAATGTCCGGTTGTAGATAACTTGTCACTTGACCCAATTAAAATACACCAAGTGCGTGTGTAGCCGTGATGGTCTCTTCTCGGCGGAGTCCGGGAAGTGAACACGGTCTGTGTTATGAATGACGTAAGTAGGTGTTCAGGATCATTTCTTGATCATTGCTAGATGACGTCCGTTCCATTGCTTCTCTTCTCGCTCTCATTTGCGCAAGTTAGTCACCATAGATGCTTTTGCCGCTGCAGCTCCACCTCGTTGCACCTCTTTTCCTATAAGCTTAAATAGTCTTGATCTCGCGGGTGTGAGATTGCTGAGTCCCCGTGACTCACAGATACTTCCAAAACAGTTGCAGGTGCCGACGATGCCAGTGCAGACGATGGCGTCGATCTGAAGTGGGAGTTCGACGAGGAACGTGGTCGTTACTATGTGTCTTTTCCTGATGATCAGTAGTGGAGCCCAGTTGGGACGATCGGGGATCTAGCATTTGGGGTTGTCTTATTTTCATCTGGATTTTGACCTTAGTCGGTCTATATGATTGTATTTTGGATGATGTATGAATGATATTTATGTATTGTGTGAAGTGGCGATTGTAAGCCAACTCTTTATCCCATTCTTGTTCATTACATGGGATTGTGTGAAGATGACCCTTCTTGCGACAAAACCACTATGCGGTTATGCCTCTAAGTCGTGCCTCGACACGTGGGAGATATAGCCGCATCGTGGGCGTTACAAGTTGGTAATCAGAGCCATCCCCGACTTAGGAGCCCCTGCTTGATCGAATCGCTAGCGTTGTTGAGTCTAGAATAAAAATGTTTTGAGTCTTATGATTATATATATCGGAGAGTAGGATTCTTTTTACTCCTCAGTCCCTTCGTCGCTCTGGTGAGGTCTCCTGACGTAGAAGTTTTGACTACTCTCTCCTCAAATTTCACAAAAAAAAAATTTAGGATCACGCGGGTATCTTGGAATCGTTCCGATCGATTTGTGACGAGAACATTGTTCTTGGTGCCTCCTGTCATTTAGGGGTTGTGGCAGTGTCCCGGGGAGTTGAGCTCCGAGGTGTTGTCGTCACAATTTTATCGTTGCAGTTCTGGAATACCTGAGTTTCGTCGACATCGAAATCTCTTTTATGCAGTTGTTGGTGAGATCACCTCGACGCCACCCAGTACTGGGGCGGGAGTTCGGGAGTATTGCCATAACTTGTATAACGGATGTTTTTCGAAGGTTGATGTAAACGATTTCCGAAGGTTTCTTGGTTATGTGTTGACGGATGGATACAGCTGGATCTAGGGATTGTTAGTTTGGGTGATATATATTTTGTGTCCCCTGTATCCCCTACACCAGATTGCATAACCAGAAAGTTTCGGGAGTTTATAAGTGGGAATTCAAGTAGCCTTAGGATATCTTTCCGACAGATGCATGATATGAGATTGGGGTTCGACGTCTAGTGGTCCGCCTGTATACGGTTGGTTTTACAGTGGTCTCGTTGTGTCTTAAAGAGTCCATGGCTTTGCCGACTCGAGGACGCTTCGTATGTCATGTGCACAGCCTTGTACATGATGGTGCTGTACGATTGAGCCCGTGTGGGCCCCACCACGAAAACTTCGGACGAAACCTCTATCATATGTTTGTTCCGGCTTATTTTGCAAGCCAATACTTTGTTTTATTTTGTATTGTGGCATTCGAGTTTCTACGAATTCATATGTTCATTCCATATCTTTTCCAAGTGGCTTCTCAACTTATGGAAGTGTGATGATTTACTACGGAATTCATTCGTTCATCTTCGTTCGAATGTTTATTGTGAAGACTATATATTGCAATTTCTGTCCGTTGATTCTACTTATCTTTTGTCTATCAAGATGCTAACGGATGTCACCCTCTTCAGGATGGCTCCGCCAACGCGTCAGAATCCGGATCGCAATGAAGGGAGTCAAGAGAACCCTCCGCCACCACCTCCACCTCCGGAGGCATGGCAAGCAATCATGGCAGCCACCAACGCCAATGCTCAGATGATTCTGCAACTCTTGCAAGAACGTACTCAAGGGCAAGGCAATCAAGGTCAAGGCAACAATCAGTTTCACTTTGCCACTCTCAACCAGTTTCTCGCAAATCAGCCCAAGTCTTTCAGCTACTGTGCCGAGGCCACGGATGCCGATGATTGGCTCGTGGACATCAACAAGCATTTTGAATGTAGCAATGTCAGGCCTGAGGACTTTGTCAAGTTCGCTTCTTTCCAGCTCAAGGACCAAGCTGCTGATTGGTTTCAGCAATACAAAGATTCCAGAGGAGGTCGTGTGATCACTTGGACTGACTTCTGTCGGGACTTCAAAGCGCACCACATTCCACAAAGTGTTGTTGAGAGCAAGCGTGAGGAGTTCCGCAATCTCAAGCAAGGAAACATGTCTGTGTATCAATAGAACATTCAGTTTCAGAAACTTGCTCGCTTCGCTAAACAAGACGTTCCTGATGAGAAGAGCATGATCTATCACTTCAGAGGTGGCCTTAAAGAGGATCTGCAGTTAGCTCTCGTTCTTGTTGAGCCTACTCAGTTTGATCAACTCTACAATATGGCACTGAAGCAAGAGGCTGCTCAGCTCAAGTGTGAGGCTTCTAAGAAGAGAGTCAGAGACGCAGTTCAGTCTTCTTCTTCCTCACTTGTGACAGCTAAGCAACAGAAGTTCTGGTTGCCTCCTCCTCCTCCTCCGTTTCGTCAGCCTTACCAGCAGAAGAACAAAGGTGGCCATGGTTCTAACAACTCTTCCAACTCTGGCTATCAGAACAAGTCTCAGAATCAAGCTCCAAAGTCCAATGCTCCTTATCACCGTCCACTCTCAGAGGTGACTTGCAATAAATGTCAGCAGAAAGGTCACTATGCTAACAAGTGCTTCAACCAGAGGCGTCTTCCTCCTCCTCCTCCTGTCAGATCTTCCAGCAATGCAGTGGTCAAGCATAATCCAAAGTCTGCAAAGGTGAACATGATGAATGCAGCTCAAGCGGAGGAATCTACTGATGTGATAATGGGTAATCTCTCAGTTAACGATATTCCTGCAAAAGTTCTTTCTGATTCTGGTGCATCGCTTTGTTTCATGTCAAGACCGTTTTTTGCCAAGCATGAATTCACTTGTTCTCATCTGAGTAAACCCATGGATGTCGTTTCTCCGGGTAAACGTTTGAGTTCTAGTATGATGGTTCCGGATGTCTCCATCAAGATGGGCGACTTTAAATTTCAGTCTTCTCCAATTGTTCTTGGTGACTCGAATATTGATCTTATTCTCGGGATGGACTGGCTTTCTAAGCACAAAGCTCAACTTGATTGTGCTGCCTGGGAAATTCAATTGACACACTCGTCTGAGGATGTGATTATTTTTGCCGCTCGTGATGAAACCATTCGGTTTTTCTCTCTCAATGAGAAGGGCGAATTGGATGCCATCTCTCAAATTCCAGTCATTTGCGAGTATCAAGATGTCTTTCCAGAAGAGCTTCCGGGTATGCCTCCGCACCGGCCAGTTGAGTTCGTTATCGAACTAGAGCCTGGTACTGTACCTGTTTGCAAGCGTCCATACAAGCTTGGACCTAACGAGCTGAAGGAATTGAAGAAGCAGCTCGATGAACAAGAACGTCTGGGTTTGATCAGACCGAGTTCTTCTCCTTGGGGTTGTGGTGTTCTTTTTGTCAACAAGAAGGATGGCACGGACCGACTTTGTGTCGATTACCGTCCATTGAACAAGAAGACAATCAAGAACAAGTATCCACTTCCCAACATCAATGAGCTATTTGAGCAACTCAAGGGCGCTAAAGTATTCTCGAAGCTTGACCTTCGTATAGGTTATCATCAGATTCGCATTCGTGAAGAAGATATTCCCAAGACAGCATTCAGAACAAGCTTTGGTTCTTATGAATATACTGTCGTTTCTTTCGGCCTTGTCAATGCTCCTCCGGTGTTCTCTCGGATGATGAATTTCATCTTCAACCCCTATACCAATGAATTCGTTCTGGTGTATCTCGATGATATCTTGGTCTTCTCCAAGAATAAGCAGGATCATGCCAAACATTTGCGATTGGTGCTCGACAAGCTCAGAGAGTATCAATTCTATGCGAAGTTCTCCAAATGTGAGTTTTGGCTTGATGAAGTTCTTTTCCTTAGTCACATCATCTCTGCCAAAGGCATCACTGTTAACCCCGAGAAGGTGTCCGCAGTTCTGGATTGGGAACCTCCTCAAAATGTCAAGCAGCTCCGCAGTTTTCTGGGTCTTGCAACCTATTGCCGAAGATTCGTTGAGAATTTTTCCAAGATTGCAAAGCCTCTTTCCAACCTCCTACAGAAGCATGTGAAGTATGTCTGGTCTCCTGAGTGTGAAGTTGCTTTCAACACTCTCAAACAGAAACTAGTCACAGCTCCTGTCTTGACTCCTCCTGATGAATCCAAGCCGTATGAAGTTTTCTGTGATGCTTCTCTCCAAGGTCTCGGTGCTGTGTTAATGCAAGAGAAGAAAGTTGTGGCCTATACCTCTCGGCAGTTGAAGCCCAACGAGAAGAACTACCCACTCACGATCTTGAGTTGGCGGCAGTTGTCCATGCATTAGTTACGTGGAGACATCTCTTGTTGGGAAGACAAGTGGACATTTTCACTGATCACAAGAGTCTCAAGTATATCTTCACTCAGCCCAACCTCAACCTCAGGCAGACTCGATGGGTCAAAATGATTCAAGAGTACAATCCGAGTATCGAATATACTCCAGGCAAAGCAAATGTCATTGCAGATGCTTTAAGCAGGAAACCTTATTGCAACAGCTTAATTCTCAAGCCTTTCCAACCGGATCTTTGTGAAGCTTTCCGCAAGCTGAATCTCCAAGTTGTTCCTCAAGGCTTTCTCGCCAACCTCATAGTATCTCCTACTTTGGAAGATCAAATTCGTGAGGCACAACTCCTTGATGCCATGGTGAAGAAGGTGAAACGTGGTATCGACAAGGGTCTTTCCAAATACAAGTGCTATCGCATTGATGACTGAGACACTTTGTTCTTCGTGGACCGGATTGTGGTTCCGAAAGGTGATCTAAGGAAAGTCATAATGAACGAAGCGCACAATTCTCTCCTTTCCATTCATCCTGGAAGGACGAAGATGTATCATGACCTCAAGCAGTCGTATTGGTGGACTCGAATGAAGCGAGAAATTGCTCAATTCGTGAATGAATGTGATGTCTGCCGAAGAGTGAAAGCAGAACACCAACGTCCAGCTGGTCTCCTCCAACCTCTCGCTATCCCAGAATGGAAGTTTGATCATATCGAAATGGACTTCGTGACTGGATTTCCCAAGTCCAAGCGCGGAAATTATGCTATCTTCGTTGTCATTGACAAGCTCTGTAAAGTGGCTCATTTCCTTCCTATCAAAGAATCCATCACAGCAGCTCAGCTGGCAGAGCTCTACACCTCCAGAATTGTCTCCTTGCACGGCATTCCACAATTGATTTCTTCAGATCGTGGAAGCATCTTCACCTCTAAGTTCTGGGACTCCTTCCAGAAGGCCATGGGCACAAACATTCGCTTCAGCACAGCTTTTCACCCTCAAACTAGTGGCCAAGTCGAGCGAGCCAATCAAATTCTTGAAGATATGCTCAGGGCTTATGTCATTTCCTTTGGCATGAAATGGGAAGATTGTCTTCCTTATGCTGAATTCTCCTACAACAACAGCTTCCAAGCGAGTTCGGGCAAAGCCCCATTCGAGATTCTCTATGGCAGAAAGTGCCGTACTTCTCTCAATTGGTCAGAGACTGGTGAATGCCAACTTCTTGGCAATGACTTAATCACTGAAGCTGAAGAAATGTGTAAAGTCATCCGTGATAATCTCAAAGCCGCGCAATCGCGTCAGAAGAGCTACTATGATAGTAAGCATCGTGATTTGGCTTTCGAGATCGGAGACCATGTCTACCTCCGCGTCTCTCCAAGGAAAGGCACTCGTCGCTTCGGTATCAAAGGGAAGCTTGCCCCTAGATACATGGGTCCTTTCAAGATCATTGGCAAAAGAGGCGACCTCGCCTATCAACTTGAGCTTCCTTCCAACTTCGCAAATGTGCACGATGTGTTCCACGTGTCACAGCTCCGCAAGTGCTTCAAGACGCCTGAGCGCACTATCGACTTCGAAGAGATTGACCTTCAAGAAGATTTGTCTTATCATGAGCACCCAGTTGCTATTCTTGAAGAAACTGAGCGCAAGACTCGCAACAAGTCAATCAAATTCCTGAAAGTGAAGTGGTCGCACCATTCTGACCGGGAAGCCACCTGGGAACGCGAGGACCATCTCCGTTCCGAATATCCGGAGTTCTTTCAGTCCTAGATCTCGGGACGAGATCCTCTCGTAGTGGTGGAGTGTTGTAACACCCCGCATGTAACTTTCCATATTTGTAACTCCGACTCTTGCCATTTTCGACTATGTGATATGTTTTTCCCTCCGTTGTCGGGTTTTGTCTTTCGTTTTGTATTTTTTCATGTCATGCATTTTCATATCATGTCGTCATGTGCATTGCATTCGCATACGTGTTCGTCTCATGCATCCGAGCATTTTCCCCGTTGTCCGTTTTGCAATCCGGCGCTCCTATCTCCTCCGGTGCACCCCTCTTGTTTTCTTTCGTGTGCGTGTGGCAAACTTTCTCAGAATGGACCGAGGCTTGTCAAATGGTCTTAATATACCACCCGGAGACTACCGGTCATGTTTCGTTCCATTCGGAGGTCGTTTGGTACTCCAACGGTTAATCGGGCCTCCGCAATGTCCATTTGAGTATCCAGCAAAAAACCCCTCCAAAACCAGCCCAAAGCCTACCAAACTCTCTTCCATGCTCTAGGTCGTTCGATCACGATCGTGTGGGCGAAAACCGCACCTCATTTGGAATCTCCTAGCTCCCTCTACCTATTTATAAGTGGGCATCCCGAAAACGGAATCGCAGTCTAACCCTAGCAAAATTCCCTCGCGCCGTCGGACAGCGTCCGCCCGCGCCGGACACGTCCGCCCGCGCGGGCGGACGAATCGCCCGTTGCCACGTCAGCGTCCGCCGCCGCCGTTCCCCGCTGGCCCGCGGGCCCGACCCCGGCCCCCGCGGCCCACGCCCGCCGCCGCGCGCCTGCCCCGCCGCCGGGCGCCGCCACCGCCGCCGCCTCCGCGCCGGCCGGCCCGCTGCCGACGCCATCGCCACCGGCCGCCGCCGCCACGAGCTCCCCCGCCGGCCCTGCGCGCTCGCCGCCCGCCGCCGGCCTCCTCCCACGCCGGCGCAGCCCCGCCGGCCTCGTCCTCCCCCGTCGCCGGTCCTCCTCCCTTCTCCTCCCGCCGGCAAGTCGCGCCGCCGCCTCGGCGAGCGCCCGCCCCTGAAACCTCCCCCGATCCGATCTGGTCAACGGGAAGGTTTGACCCGAGCCCCCTTTTTTTTTCCTAAGTCTGAGAATTCTATCCGCAACTGCTCCTGTTCCCGATGCGATAACTTTGTGCATGTAGCTCCGATTCGCGCGTATAATATGTAAAATTGTTCGTCTCATGATGCTCTTCATTTTGTTTAATTGCACCATGTTCATTAGAGGTCATATTGATGCCCAAATCTTCGTTGGAAGAGGGCTAGTTGCTGTTGATCTCTGGTTCTTATCAGAACTTGGAGATTTGTCATTTTTGTATCATTTATTATGTGCATCGTTTGAGCATGAGCTCTACATGTGTTTTGAAGTATGCCATGCCATCTTTCGAGTGGTATAGTCCATGTATTTCTTTGATCTCTGTGGTGACTAGCACAAGCATGCAAAGTAGGCCCCGTAGCATGTTGATTTCGTGCTCTGAACATTGCCACCTGATGCTGATTTTTGCCATGTCCAGTTTTTCACCAAGTCTGTGAACCTGTAATCTTTTGCACTTTTGCCATGCTTGTTTGAGCTTGTTATGTTGTGAACTAGCAGTAGCTCAGTGTTCATCTTTTGTCAAGAATCTCCTGTAGATTACTGCCATGTGCTTTGTTGCTATGTTGGGGTGCTGTAGCATTGCTACTTGGTGCATTTTAAGTGCTATCTTGCTGTTTATCGCATATTAGTGTCATTCTTGTTTTGCTTGTCATTTGCAAACAGTGCATCCAATTCCGGTGATCTTTATATCGATTTCGACCGAAATCATCTCATCTTTCCAGTGGCATGATTGGTTTTCCATGTTACTGCCATGTTCATCATTTTCCTTCCGGAGCACGCATAGGCATCGCATATCATATCTTGCATATCATACATGTTTTGCATCATGTTGCTTGCGCATTCCTCGTTGTTGATTGTGTTTCCGTTTGTTTGTGTTCTTGTCTTGGGTAGAGCCGGGAGACGAGTTCGTGAACGAGGAACCTGTCGAGTACGCTTACGAGGATCAAGCTTTCGACAACTCTGAGAATCTTGCAGGCAAGATGACCACCCCTCGAAATCACTTCTATCTTTGCTTTGCTAGTTGTTCGCTCTATTGCCATGCTCCGCTACCTATCTTTTGCTATATCATGTCTCCCATTTTAGCCATGTCAGCCCTAACCATCCTTTCCTAGCAAACCGTTGTTTGGCTAAGTTACCGCTTTTGCTCAGCCCCTCTTACAGCGTTGCTAGTTGCAGGTGAAGTTGAAGTTTGTTCCATGTCGGAACATGGTTATGTTGGGATATCACAATATCTCTTATTTAATTAATGCACCTATATATTTTGGTAAAGGGTGGAAGGCTCGGCCTTATGCCTGGTGTTTTGTTCCACTCTTGCCGCCCTAGTTACTGTTATACCGGGATTATGTTCCTTGAGTTTGCGTTCCTTACGCGGTCGGGTGATTTATGGGACCCCCTTGCCAGTTCGCCTTGAATAAAACTCATCCAGCAAGGTCCAACTTTGGTTTTACTATTTGCCGCCTAAGCCTTTTCCCCTGGGTTTTCGCGAGCCCGAGGGTCATCTTATTTTAACCCCCCCCCCCCGGGCCAGTGCTCCTTCGAGTGTTGGTCCGAACCGAGCAGCCTGCGGGGCCACCTCGGGGAAACTCGAGGTCTGGTTTTACTCGTAGCTTGACTTATCCGGTGTGCCCTGAGAACGAGATATGTGCAGCTCCTATCGGGATTTGTCGGCACATTCGGGCGGCTTTGCTGGTCTTGTTTTACCATTGTCGAGATGTCTTGTAAACCGGGATTCCGACACCGATCGGGTCTTTCCGGGAGAAGGTTTATCCTTCGTTGACCGTGAGAGCTTATGATGGGCTAAGTTGGAACACCCCTGCAGGGTATTATCCTTCGAAAGCCGTGCCCGCGGTTATGAGGCACATGGGAATTTGTTAATGTCCGGTTGTAGATAACTTGTCACTTGACCCAATTAAAATACACCATGTGCGTGTGTAGCCGTGATGGTCTCTTCTCGGCGGAGTCCGGGAAGTGAACACGGTCTGTGTTATGAATGACGTAAGTAGGTGTTCAGGATCATTTCTTGATCATTGCTAGATGACGTCCGTTCCGTTGCTTCTCTTCTCGCTCTCATTTGCGCAAGTTAGTCACCATAGATGCTTTTGCCGCTGCAGCTCCACCTCATTGCACCTCTTGTCCTATAAGCTTAAATAGTCTTGATCTCGCGGGTGTGAGATTGCTGAGTCCCCGTGACTCACAGATACTTCCAAAATAGTTGCAGGTGCCGACGATGCCAGTGCAGACGATGGCGTCGATCTGAAGTGGGAGTTCGACGAGGAACGAGGTCGTTACTATGTGTCTTTTCCTGATGATCAGTAGTGGAGCCCAGTTGGGACGATCGGGGATCTAGCATTTGGGGTTGTCTTATTTTCATCTGGATTTTGACCGTAGTCGGTCTATATGATTGTATTTTGGATGATGTATGAATGATATTTATGTATTGTGTGAAGTGGCGATTGTAAGCCAACTCTTTATCCCATTCTTGTTCATTACATGGGATTGTGTGAAGATGACCCTTCTTGCGACAAAACCACTATGCGGTTATGCCTCTAAGTCGTGCCTCGACACGTGGGAGATATAGCCGCATCGTGGGCGTTACATCGTACTGGGTGGAGGCATGGGGATGGACGGCGCTGGTAGGCGGCAGCAGCCACCATGCTAGATTGTTCTAGAGACTTCCTTTTTTAACTGCTCAGCGATGAGGTTGTGGGAGATAAGGATGAATGAGGCAAGGCCTTGTCTGTAAGAGCATAATTGGTTTGGTGCCAAAAATAGGCATGCCAATGTTTGGCATTGTGCCAAATATTCGCTACTACTTGGTTAGTTACCGAGTTGTCTTGCCTATCTCACATAAAGTTGCCAATATTTGGCAATTCCAACATTTGGCTAGCCAAATATTGGCAGCAAACCAATCATGCTCTAAATGTGAAGAGAGGTGCGGGTATCTTCTGTAAAATTGTCATAGTTTGCTTTCTATCCGTCAGATATAGATCAGACGGTCTATATTACTAGATGGCAGGCACACCATCATCACCAACTCGTTTTTGTAAGAGTAGAGATGATAAGTTTGCTAACTACTAAAGTAAAGTGGAATTTGTCCATGTTATACAAGTAAATTAAGGTGATTGCTTATCATACGGGTAAGGTTGGACGAAGGGTGGTAGGAACAAATGCTCCGCCTAGTGCATGTGTGTGTGAGATGGAGTCTTAGTGTGTGTGGAAGGGTGTGTGTGTGTGACGCGGGGTCCTCCGTTGCGGATGTTATTTAAGTGTGCGTGGCTTCATCATAGAGAGGTGATGTGTATGGCAGAGGCCACCAACGAGGGGGTGCGAGAGAGAAAAGGCCCATAGAGAGCGAAGAGAAGGTGTGTGCGCATGAGAGGAGTCGACATCGAGAGAACGTGTTTGTTCGAGAGCCACCGAGGAAGACTACTATATATCGATGGTGCATGTAGGCGGGAATTTAACGAAGGGATGGTCTTATTGGTTTTGGGGATATAGGGGAAGAGTGAGAGAGGGGGGGTAGCTAGAAAAGGAGATTGTTAAGTGTGAGTGTGTCTTTTACCCATCCAGGCGGAAGTTATGTGCACACAAAAAGAGAACGATTCGATGTGGCGTTAGGGTTGAGGGTAATTAACTACGTATGGATACATAGGAGACCTTGAACGTGCATGTGCGAGAGGTATACATGTATACGTGGGATGTGTGTGTGTGTGCGCGCGTGCATGATCGAGATAAAAGAAAGAAGATATAAGTCATAAGATCAATGACATGGGAGAGATGGATCGGTATGACAATATGCATGCATGTGAGAGTGCAGGGAAGAAGGCCCGATAATTGAGCATGTGTTTTTGTCTTTAAGAGATAGTGGCGTGGGCTGGAGCATGCTTCTATGGCAAGCAGAGGGAGCGAGACACAACGATTGTGCAAAAGAGATCAACCTATAAATGCATGTATGGAGAGACATATATAGTGTGGGTGATAGGAAGCAAGAGTGCGTGCGAGAAAGAAATGTTGACAGAGAAACTACAGATAGATACAGAGATAGAGATGCTAGATAGAGGGACATCGGCTAGTTTGAGTGTTGGAGATGACCACTGGGTGGTTTAGAGGGTGAAGTTATGTGTGTGTCAGAGAAAGATAAAAAGAGGGCACTTGACTGCATCACTACAGGAATCAGCTACTTTGCCATCAGCCACGGCAGATGGCAAAGGCAGGTACGGCGGACGGCAAAGGTCTTTGCCGTCCACCGCGGACGGCAAAAGGCTCCGGCAAAGTAAGGATCGGCAATGACCTACTTTGCCGTCTGCTTTCGGCGGCTGACGGCAAAGGCGCCTTTGCCGTCTGCCGCAGACGGCAAAGAAGCGGACGGCAAAATGAGTAGTGTTAGTGTCCGTTAGGTGGCTAACGGCAGCCTTTGCCGTCCGCCAGCTGACGGCAAAGAGCAGCCCGAGCGGTAGTACCGCGGACGGAGCGTGCTGGCAGACGGCATTGGCTGCAAGCTGTTTGCCATCTGTTGGCAGATGGCAAAGAGACCAAATAGGCATTAATTCTCTTTCCTCTTATATCAATTCATTTTCACAGAAAATCAAACACAGATATATATATATGACCAATATAGCATATCCAACACATATTACCAATACTCATGAACACATATATATCCAACACATATCCAACACATGTTACCAATATATAGTCATGAACACATATATATCCAACACATATCAATGAACACATATCCAACAAATATTACAAGGAATGATCTAAAACTAAATATCTATTTTCCTAAAAAACTATCTTATTACTAAGATCTTCTCCGGATCTTCTTCTTTTCTTCCAACCTGCATAACAAAAACACTAAGAAAGAGAGAATGGGTTAGGAGTAGAAATGTAGCACTTCAGTTGGTGAAATGCAATGCTGTAGGAGCCAGTACTTGAGATCAAGATAATCTTAGTTAAGATCCTGATTTTCAAAGTGATCTTAATTATAAAGCCAAATAGAGTAAACCAATACCAAAGAGCCAAAGGAGAGAACCAGCCAAGGACCCAATCAAGAAGCCACCACAATTAGCAGTAAGTTAAATGCCAACACAAAGACCACTATCAGTACTAGCTCCAGGAATTAAGCCAACTAAAAACTAGTGATTAAAGCCAAAGATTAGACTTCATCACCACAATCAGTTTTGTCTAGTGACAATAGGTACATGTCACCTTGCAACGCCAAAAACAAAGCTCCAGGAGGAGATATACATCACAACCAGCCAACCAGACCAAGTCCCAACACATCCAACCACCAGCAGCTTAGAAGAGATAACTATTAAGGAGAGCTACAGAAGACCTCAAGGTATACTTGAGGGATTATGTGCTCAGACAGCCTGGAAGTGCCAGGGCTAGTTCATCACAGCACAGGGATAGTCACATGTAAATTAAGCCTAAGAGAGGGGGGCTCAGACCAGCATCACTGCCCAAATCAGATGTAGTATCTGTCTTATCAGTAGAAAACTAGGAAAGTAACAGCCAAAACCAAGTATAGCATCTGTTCATAGGCTATTAGAAAGAGACAAATAGGAATAGCCAAACCAAGTGGTATCTGTTCATATCAGTATTAGAAGTAAAATAACTAAGAACAAGTGAGTATCCGTTCATGAGTAAAGTAACTGACCAAAGTAACAACTCCAGGATCAACTAAACAGAACAGAGAAGTACAGGAGTATATATACTTCACAAATACACATAGATGGTCACTGACCAAAACCCTGACACAGCAAGAATCCATCACAGAGAGCTCCAATACAAGTTGATGCTCATCTACAGCAGCTAACCACAGCTAATAGAGCCTCACATCCAACAAGATCAAGAGCTAGAGCTATGCATTAGAGAGATCAGGAGGGGAGCAAGGAGAAGCTCACCAAAAGGAGTTGTAGCCGAAGTAGGATGCAGCCACACCGTCACTATGGTGTGACCAGCATCACAACCAACACCACCACAACAAGCCAGAGCTTGCCAGAGAGCACCACAACGGCGGCACCAGTGAGAGCACGGGCACGAAGGCGCCAACCAGGGGCACCGCAGCACGGAGGCGCCACCCAGGGGCACCATCGCGCCACGGCACATCCAGCACCGCCGGAGGATCCTCACGGCGACCGGACCTAAATGTGGTCCGTCCACTTTGGTTGCACATGCCAAATCAGCGATGAATGAGCTACTTTTCCCGCACAGCAAGCAAACACTCCATTCAATAGAAGAAAGGCCGGTTTTACAGAAGCAAAGATTAAAGGTAGAATGTTCAGAAGCAATGAATGATCGATTTGGCATAAGCAGGACCAAACCAAAACCATGGCAGAAACTAAATTGACAACACATGATGAAGCCTCCGAAGTAGACAAGGACAGCACAAGTTTTACCTATACACAACACAATGATCAATATACGAAATAGTAAGCATTTATAGTTTCCTTGTGTTTGATTGATTGACACTCATTATTAACAAGTCAAGTTAAATCCCTGGAGCATATGCAGTAAGGACCCTATCAAATCGAGCTAACCACGGCAGCCCTCAGGCAGAGTAAACTGATTTATGGCACAATTATAGAAGTGAACAACTGAGTCCTCCTCAACCATTATTGCATATGCAGGAAAAACAAGACTGATAATTTTTCTTGTTTGGTTTAGATCTTGAGTGGACGGGTTCAAGGCAGGAAAATAAGAAATCCAAGAGGGGGGAGAGGAGAAGGGGCGGACCTGGATGGCGTTGGGGCAGTGGCGGAGCTGCGTCCTCCACGGCGTCCTTCCCGTCCATGGCGTCCTTCCCGTCCATGGCTTCCCGGCGTGATGGATCTGTGAAGGAGAGGAGACGCGACGCGACGCGGTGAGAAAGAGAGGGATGGATGTGACGAGGAGGAGTGAAGAGACTCACCTGAGTCACCGGAGCAACACCGGAGCCACGCCGGCGATGTGGTTGCCGAAACCCTAGCCGCAGGGGAGGGTCACGCGTGGTCGCAGGAGGACGCAGTGGGGCGGGTGGGCCGGCGACGTGGGCGGCGCCGGGCGGCGCGTGGCGGGGCGTCGGCGGGTGGGGTGGGGGCGGAGGGGTGGCGGGGGCTATTCCGGGAGGAGGGGGCGGCGCCGGAAGGCGCCGGGCGGCGGGTGGCAGGGCGACGCCGGGCAGCGGGTGGCGGGGGCGGCGCCGTGCAGCGAGTGGCGGGGCGGGGGCGGCGCCGGGCGGCGGGGCGGGTTCGGCGGCAGGTGGCGGGGGCGGCGGGGGCGGCGGTGGGTGTGGATCTGGTGGGCGTCGGGGAGGAGAGAGGGAGAGAAGAGATAATGGGCGGGGGGCGGTGGGTGTGGATCTGGTTTGCCGTCCGCCTTTTCTTTGCCGTCCGCCATTTTGTCTCTTTGCCATCTGCTAGCAGACGGCAAAGAGGGGGCGTTTTTTATTCCGTAAACGGCTCGTTAGTGGGGGGCCACCTCTCTCTTTGCCGTCCGCCAGCTAACGGCAAAGATTCTTTGCCGTCCGCCAGCTGATGGCAAAGATTCTTTGTCGTCCGCCAGCTGACGGCAAAGAAGTGACTGATGGCAAAGGCCTGTTTTGCCGTGTGCCTGTTGCTTGCCGTCCGCTTTTATCTAGCTGATGGCAAAGACCTTCTTTGCCATCTGCTAGCAGATGGCAAAGAGCTGGCAGATGGCAAATTAGCTGATTCCAGTAGTGCATGTAGAGAGAAACATATATAGTGTGCGTGATAGGAAGCAAGAGTGAGGGCGAGAAAAAAGGTTGATGGAGAAACAGATAAATATAAAGATAAAGATGCTAGCTAGTGTGCATTAGAGATAGGAGTCGAGTGGATTAGAAGGCTAAGTTAGGTGTGTGGGTGTGAGAGAGATAGAGAGAGGGTGCATGTGAGTCACATACAAACAAATATCAGAGAGAAATGAGATCCCGAGAGACGGAGTTTTGTGTCTGCGAGAGAGAAAGATATTTCACTACGAGAGTGATAGATAGAGAGACATATGAGGGAACGCAAGATACCTCTAGGGAGAGAGAGTGTGTGTGAGCGACATACAAGAGAATGGTGGAGAGATATGAGACCCTGGGAGACAGAGTTTGTGTTTGTGTGTGAGAAAGAGATATTTAAGTGGAAGAGTCGTAGCTTCTGATACCTAAAGAGTGAAAGACATCTCTGTGTGAGAGGGGGTGTGCGAGTGGCACACAGGGGAATAGTAGAGAGAAATGAGACCCCGGGAGACGAAGTTGTCGGATTACGGGTTCCGGCAAAACCCTCAAGGTTCGAACTCTGGGGTGCGCACGAAGATATACTCCCTACCAATCCACACTCCAAAGCCTCGCCGCGGATCTAAGCTAACATGATGAACAACACAAGAGACACGAGGTTTATACTGGTTCGGGCCACCGTTGTGGTGTAATACCCTAATCCAGTGTGTGGTGTGGTGGATTGCCTCTGGGCTGATGTTGAACAGTACAGAGGAAGAACAGCCTCGCGAGAGGTGTTCTTGAGCTGGTGCGGTGTGTAAGAGCTAGGTTAGATCCCCCCTTCTACTGTGGTGGCTAGCCCTATTTATAGATGCCCTGGTCCTCTTCCCAAATATTGAGCGAGAAGGGAGCCAACAACGGCCATTTTGAAGGGGGACAGCTAGTACAAGCTATCCTGACTAAAGGTGGTCTTCCCTGCCAAAAGCACTGGTGATGACGCCGTCTTGGGCTCCACGGTGACCTCTGTCCTGCCGCTCTGCTGGTCTTGGTCTCGTTGCACCGATATGGTAACCTTTGCTTGATGCCTCGGTACTCCGCGCCTGCGGTTGCCCCCTTTGCACCAAAGAGGAAACGAGGACACTGCGCGGGCTGGCGCCCGCCTGGCGCCTGCCTGGTCTCGATTGGCATGGCTTGCGTCACGAGCACCTCACGAGGTACCCCTTGCCTTGATCTCTCCGCCTCCTTGCAAGTCTGCCTAGCGAGGCCGCTCCTGAGGAGGCCTTGCGTCGTCCGCCCCGCGAGGCTTGGCCCCTCGCAAGGGTCTTGAGCTTGGGTTGATGAAGACGGGCCGTACTGGGCCCCCGCTTGAGCCACGCCGCAGGCCGCAGGCAGGCATGTCTGGGGACCCCCGTTCCCAAAACGCCGATAGTAGCCCTGGGCCCAAGGCGCGCTCGGACTTGGCTTAGCAGCGAAGCCAAAGGGCCTTGGTCGACGAATGGCGACTCGACTGGACGTGGGCGTCTCCGCTTCCCCACGTTGCCTCGGCAACTGCCCAATTTGACGAGACCCTGCTACATGCAAAAAGAGTCATGATTACCTGCAATCGTGGAGGCCGGCGGTTGGCCTCCTCCGGACTATAAGTACGGAGAGGCGTGAGCCCCCATTGACCATCTCTCCTTGCTCCGTTTGCTCCTTCTCCACCTTGCTGCCTATGGCACCAATCCGCCGGTCCTCAGCCGAAGTTAAAGGAAAGGCCCCCCGGGAAGGGCCAGACCCGCTTCCGCCGAAGAAACGGCCGGTCCCCAGCCGCTGCGACAGAGTTGCAGGCTGGAGATGTCGAGGCCTTGGTACGAGCGGCCGCCTCCTGGGTTTCCGCTCCCTCTGTACGACCGGGCCGAGGGCCCTGAAGAAGGAGACGCCGAGCAACGCCGGCCGCGCCATTGGCGAGGCCGACGAGCCACGGCGGGGCGCGCCATTGCTCCTGGAGTCCACGCCGCGGGCTCCTCTCGCGAGCTCGTGCTTCATGCTGTGATGCCTCCGAGCTCCTGGATCTGCTTCCCCACCCTCTTCGCCTTCGAGATGCCGCCGAGGGGGCCTCTCGAGCTTTGGTTGCAGCACGCCGACTGCGGCACCCCGGTGACCGGAGCAGAGGTTGAAGTCGTTGCTCTGGGCAAGGTCTTCAAGACCCGGGGCTGGGGCGAAATCGCCCGGGTCTGCTGAACGAGGGGTGCCCTCGTGATTCACTTCGAATACGACGGCGCCTCCTTGATGCTCTTCAAGGTCTTCGATGCGGAAGGTCGCCGGCTGGAGTGCTGCCCCAGAGGAGGCAGCCTGGGCATCAATGTGGCAAAGGCTACCCACTTCCCAAACGACTCTTCTGGCAGCAGCGACGATGCTTGGGGGTCCAGCGACTCTCCCGAGCACTTCGAGACTCTGGAGATGAGCGACGACAGCTACTCGCCCCCGAGCTCGCGTCATGCCCGGAACATATAAGCATGAGTGATGGCTATATGAGACGAATATCTGGATTAAAGGGGATTCAAATATTTAAACTGGAGATCATGAAATCGATAATATCATAACGCAAATTGGTGTATCAAACATGCATATTCATTTGAATTTGGGGACACGTGTAATGTTACATAGTTTATCAATATTAGGGATCCATAGATTCTTTAATTAGAGGCAATGCATGGTTTATATGGAATTAATGTCTAAACGAGATTACACTACATGTTGCGTGTGTGAAACACATTATACATGTTTGAGAAGTAAAAAAACCCGCATGAAACACACATTAATTGGAGACAGTTAGCGAGGAATGCATACATTGGATTTCAACATAAAGTGGTTTCAAATATTTGAAAATCCAAATTAAGATGGATACAACCTTATGAATCTAAGATCATGCCATTTGTAAACCATATTTATGTATAAAGGGTGTTGTGCTTTTGAAAGTATATATAAAAAATGATCTATATAGAATTTTATTCCAATCAAAAATGGATCCTGCCCGAAAAAACAAACTGGATTCGAATTGAGTTGGCATTTAAACGTGCACTCTTGCTCTGCAAAAATTAGAACAAAGCAGGGAAAGTCGCAGTAACCGCCCAAAACCAAAATCTGCAAGATGGAAATTACTGCCTATCCCTGACACGCAAAGCCTATCGGCTCGATTTCTATAGGTTTCGATAGGGTAGGTTTGTAATTTCAATCAAACGTGACATAACTGCCTCTCACCCGGATTCATACACTGTGGGCGCCACAACACAGTGTCTCTTCGGCCGAAATCGACTCCCTCCCCGATTCATACATGGTGGGCGCCAAAAACAAACTCTCGTCGACAAATATTCGGTGTAGGAAATTTTAAACGGGGGCTAAGTTTGTAAATTTCCTTCCATTTGAGACAAGCGCGCCCTGAAGACATGGTTCCCCCCTTCCTCTCTCCCTCCATTTCCCCATTCGTACTCCATGGGCGCCCAAACACCCCTCCACCCCAGCCTCCTCCGTCCGCCACCCCATCCACCGCCGTCCAACTCCACCATGCCGGAGCTGATACCCCGACGCCGTCGTCCATTACAAGAGATCGACCTCTCTCATCCACGGCTTCGGACCGGGATCCTTGCATCCCATCCTCTTGCTTCATCCCCGCCGTCGTCCACCTTGCCGGCGCAGGGGGGGTTGGGGCCGGCGGCCCGTGCGGTGTTCTGTATGGGAAGAATCAGAGATGAGGAAGAAGAAGGGTTAGGGGACGTAGGATCTTCATCCAACCGCCTGAAATGGTCGACTGACCCAAATGACAAAAGTCACGCGACTTGCATGCAGACATGACTTTATATTCAGTATCATCATCGTAGCTGCTTAGCACTGCTCGTGAATCCATCAAGCTAAACAACGTGCCACTCATAATTCCAGACTTGTTGCTCAAATATGAATCTGATATGATGCTGATATTACTAAAACAGATAATGTTTACTTGGTCAGCTAATGTTCCTACTTTACTTTCGAAAAGCACGTGCACCACATATAGAGAGACAGCAGGGAGTTGCATTCTTAATGCGCTCTGGTTCATCATGTGTGGGCACTGCGCAACGAACATTTTATTATCAAAAATCTGCTTGCTCTTCTTTAGCATGTTCCTCTTCCATTCTTCTTTAATAAGTACTCTCTCCGTTCGTAAATACAAGTCTTTGTATAGATTCCACCTTGGACTACATATGGAGCAAAATGAGTGAATCTACACTCTAAAATGTATCTGTATACATCTGTATGTGATCCATAGTGGAAATCTCTACAAAGACTTATATTATGGAACGGAGGGAGTATGATAGTAGTACAGTATGTTCCTTGTAGTGAAGATGAGCAGGGACATTTGGAGTGTAGAGGTCTATACGGTCCATTGTGATGGACACTTTGAACTCTTCGGGCCTCTTTGATTCGTAGGATTTTGTAAACATAGGAATAGGAATTGTAGTGGCCTGCCCACTTGAATCCTATAAGATTAGCAAGGAAATGCGTTGAATCCTATAAGATTAGCAAGGAAATGCGGGGAGCTGTGTCGCCTTTGAGAGTTACACTGATACTAACAGTACTGCACCTTCAGTTGAAGAGAGCTGGTATCCGAAGCCTTTCTAGCCGTACCGGCAATACTAGCACATATATTCCAGCAAGGTCCACTTTGCTGATTTTATTACTGATGCTTACGTTTTTCCCGTTATACCTACACTATGATCTATGTAACTGCTTTGTGTCGCACTAGCAGCAGTCCACTCTTGAAGCTAAACAACACACCAATCATAAGTCCAAAGCTTACTTCTTCAAATATGAATTGTGATATGATACTGACATTAGTTAACAGACACACATTTAATTGGTCAGGTAATGCTCCCACTTGAATTTCCAAATGCATGTGGGCACATATAGAGAGACATCATGGAATTGCATTTCTTTGGGCGCTCTGATTCATCATGGGTGGGCAACCAACATTGTATAGAAAGAAGGGGAATCTCAAGAATATGCTTCCTCTTCTGTTCTTTAACATGTTCCTCTTCTGTTCTTCTTTACTAAGCACAGTATGTTCCTTGTCAGGAAGGGGAGCAGGGACATCTGTAGTCGACATCTCTATTGGGCCGGTTCTGCTAAATGATTTCGCACTTCGAGATGGTCTGCCATAATACCCTAGAAATGGTGGGAGCCGCGCAGTCTTTGATAGCCTAAACTGATAGTAACCGTTGTGCACCTTCAGATGAATAGAGCTGGCCTGTAGGTGATCGATAGGCTGCATATTAGTAGCGGCAAAACCCTATGTTTTCCAGCCAGTTCCGCTTTCCCGATTTATTTATGGTGGTTATGGTGTACCCCTATTATCTACACTATGAGTTGCCTACTGGCTCTGCGCTCTCGTTATCATGGTTTGGCAATAAACTTTCTATACGGTATGAACCTATCATCTGCCAACTATCCTTACATCTGGGCCCCCAACAGGGAGCCTATTTTTTGTGTAGTTGTGCCAGATTATATTAATCTACTCACCATATTACAGCACACATGGGCTCTCTCATCAAAATCCAGTGATAGCACACAAGGGTTTACAGGGAGCCTCTATTATATTACAATATCCTCTACAATACAAAGATAATCTCACTACTATTTGTGTTATCATGCTTTACAGATATTGTACGTAATCACAATGAATATAAGAATGCGCACATCAGAAGAATATTGCAGAACAGTTCAATGGGTAACAAACTTGGCATCAAGGGATTGAGGTCCATTGTGGATGCAATGAAACCCACATGCTCCCGACCTATAGATTCGTATTCAGAATGTGATCCTAATGACTATTCTGAGCTCAAGGAGTCAAAGGCAGATGGCCTATCCTGTTCACCCAATAAGGTGCCTGTTCTAATTTGGCAAGGTTTTATTGGTTGCACATATCTTGCATTTATTTTGCTTCGTTGCACCGCCATCTGCTTAGTTTACTCATGATATATGTGAAGATGCCATGCCCATCCATTATCAACACCTATTCCATTTGTCGTCATACCATGTTTTTCCATTCAAATGATGTTCTTGTGTTTCAGACATCCAAAAGGAAGAGGGTGATTGCAGAACCTGAAGGAGTACAAGCAAAGTCCTTGAAAAAGGTGGTTCTACCGGAGAAATCACATAGCACCCGACGTATATTGGAGATAGAACCAGCGCCGCAAAACCTAGGATATCGCAACTATGCTGGTCGCTGCTTTGCTCTTGTGAGTACCTATTGTCCTATCGCTATCCTTACATTCATACCTGGTGGATTATGTGACATAATTGTGCATTATAGCTTGCTTATCCACTGTTTGCTCCAAATTATCAGATCTATATTAATGTAGAATAAACCCAATGCCTATGAAGAAATTTAGTTCTGCATTGGTCTTGTAAGTATCTGTTGTCCTTCATCATTGTACTTATATTTGTCAGCTAGTTCTCACTGGTAGAAAAAAGGCCTTTAGTCCCGGTTCGCAAAGGCCTTTAGTCCCGGCTGTGCAACCGGGACTAATATGCGCGACTAAAGACCCCCCCTTTAGTCGCGCCTCTTCCGAACCGCGACTAAAGGCTTTAGTCCCGGTTCTTGTGGCTGACCGGGACTAAAGGCCTCCTCCGTAGGTTTAAACCTGGTTTTTTTGCGAATTTTTTTAATTTTTTTTATTTTCAAATTTCTGATTTATTTTAACCTCTAATCTCTAATCACCACCCCTCATCACTGCCACCCCTCATCATTCCAAATCATCTAACTTCCCGGACGGTCACCCATCCTCTCACTACTCCAGCCTGAGCACGCTTAACTTTCGGGTTCTATTCTCCCTCGTTTCCAAGTCTGCACTTGTTGTTTTCCTGACAATAGTAGGATGTCAATTCTATTAACCCTCAGGAATTTAGCTTGAGCATGAAGTGACACATTTCACTGTTTGAGTTTGAAACTATTGTTTTAAAAAACAATAATTATTTAGTAACACTAATATTTCTGGAATAATTAGTTTGACCATTGTTTGACCAAAGTTTGACCACAGTTTGAACAGATTTGACCAAAATTTTAAAAAAATGAAATAATTATTTAGTAACACTAATATTCTAGAATAATTATTTTGACCATTGTTTGACCACAGTTTGACCACAATTTGAAATTTTTTGAATTTTTTTGCCTCTCCAGATCTTAAAAGCCCCGTATCTTTTTTTCTGTTAGGTTTTTGAGGATTCTAAAAATGTTTAACGGGGTTCCTCCCGAACCGCGACTAAAGACCCCTTTAGTCGCGGTTCGATTATTTTGGGGACTAATGGGGGCGTATGGAAGCCTCTTTTTCTACTAGTGTCTTCATGTACACTTTGCAGCTTATTTTCCCTTGTCCTCCATTTTTCTAAACATCATATCTACATTTACTCTTGCCAAAATATTGAATAAAACCAATGTTACTGAAGAAGTTTAGCTCCGCATTGCTCTTGTCAGTGCCTTCTGCCTGTATGCTGTATTTACATTTGTACTCTTCATCTTAAGTTAAATAATCGCCATTTGTTCCTATATTTTCACATCTATATTTACTCTTAACAAAATGTAGAATAAAGGCACTACTCTTGAAGAAGAGTGTGCGGTAATCTTCTTGAATTGCCCCTCCCCATCAATATGGACAAGGCCTTTATGTTGGGGAACATAGTATTTCAAAAAATTTGCCTACTATCATGCAAGATCTATCTAGGAGAAGCATAGCAACGAGCGGGGAGAGTGTGTTCACGTAAAGCGGAAGCGTTAAGTAACGCGGTTGATGTGGTCGAATGTCTTCGCGATCCAACCGATCAAGTACCGAACGCACGACACATCCGCGATCCGCACACGTTTAGCTCGGTGACCTCCCTCGAACTCTTGATCCAGTTGAGTGTCGGTGTCAAAACCAGCGGATATATGGTGTCCCGAACTGGGCGTCTAAGGCTAATGGTAACAGGAGGCGGGGGACACAACGTTTACCCAGGTTCGGGCCCTCTCGATGGAGGTAATACCCTACTTCCGGCTTGATTGATCTTGACGATATGAGTATTACAAGAGTTGATCTACCACGAGATCGTAGAGGCTAAACCCTAGAAGCTAGCCTATGATTATGATTGTTGTTCTGGTCCTACAGACTAAATCCTCCGGTTTATATAAACACCGGCGGGGGGCTAGGGTTACACAGAGCCGGTTACAGAGAAGGAGATCTACATATCCGAATTGCCAAGGTTGCCTTCCACGCAAAGGAGAGTCCCATCCGGACATGGGACGAAGTCTTCCATCTTGTATCTTCATAGTCCAACAGTCCGGCAAAAGCATATAGTCCAGCTGTCCGGATACCCCCTTATCCAGGACTCCCTCAGTAGCCCCTGAACCAGGCTTCAATGACGATGAGTCCGACGCGCAGATTGTCTTCGGCATTGCAAGGCGGGTGCCTTCTCCGAATACTCCATAGAAGATTGTGAACACGAGGGTCGTGTCCGGCTCTGCAAAACAAATTCCACATAACACCGTAGAGAGAACATATTTCACAAATCTAATCTGCTGACAACTTTTCATAGCGTGACATCACGCCGCGGCCCGGTCACTATTCGAACCGTTTTTCTCAACCAGCCGCTGCACATATTTCGAGGCGGTTTCCTTGGCACGTCCTGTCGAAGCAGAGATCGCGCCCCCTTATCACGGGATTTTCATCAATACAGGCGTGGGTAACCCAACCGCGCCGTTAATCACGAGCGAGTTTTATGGGGCAAGTGGGGAGGCGCATAGTTTCTACAGCCTCTATAAAGAGACAAGGATTCACCCTTTTTCCACCTACGCCTCCTCCTTCCTCTGCTCATCCATTTCCCCTCGCTCGAGCTCTAGCGCCCAAGCGTTCTCCTTTCCCGCAAAGTCACTCAAACATGTCCGGAGCGGGAGGCAAGTGGATGGCTTCCACTGTCAAGGAGGAGGACATCAAGAAGCTCCGGGAGGCCGGATACTTGGACGCAGACAATGCGCACCGGCTCCCTACCGAAGGGCGGGTCATCCCTACTCCAGAGCCTCAGGAGAGCACTACTAGGGAAAAGCCTAGCAGCAGCGCGGGTTTTAGGCCTATCAGTAGCGCGGGCAGGAGCGCTACTGATATGGCGCTACAGCTAAAGGTTAGCAGTAGCATCGGTTGACAAGCGCTACTGCTACATCGACTTAGGAGTAGCGCCTTCCCCACACAACGCTACTGCTAATTACTAGCAGCGCCTCTCCGAGCCCTCCGGTTTATTTCTTTTTTGTTTCATGTTGTATTCATACACCTCTATACAAGTTTTCATACATCAGCAATTTAGAGATTGTTTTTACATCATAGTAGGTTATTACATCATTGCGTGAAAGAACCGTGGACTAGTTTCAAGTGGATGGACATCCACTTGAAACTAGTCCACGGTTCTTTCACGCAATGATATAATAAATATCATCATCATCATGATATCATTAACAACTTATCATCATAATACATCATTGTCATATAACACCTCCTCATGATCATCGTTTTCATCGATGAGACATCACATAGCAAGTTGGTCACTAGTCATAATCACAACTACTCCTCATCAGCAACTCTAACACACATTGTACCACATAATAAACATATTGTACCTCATAGGGCCTACTACATTCTCTTAGGACCTACTATATTCTCTAAGGTAAAATAGCAAAAAACAAGATAGCCCCTTGCTCTCCATTATGGAGAATGGAGATTATCCTGTCTCCAATTCTTGCCTTTTGCTTAATGTTGCTTCCAAGAACCTCCTTACGAATGTCCAAACATTTTTTCCATTCTTTGATTAGCATGTGTTCACCGGTTTTAGAAATCCGATATGCACAGGTGAGATCCGTAGGATGACCTGGCATTATGTTCAGAACTTCAAGGCGACCCTTCTGATACATCAGATGAGGCACACAATCCATCGGGATTTTCTGTTGAAAAACATAGTAATAACTTCGTAGTTAGCAATGACGTACTAGTTTTAGAAGTATGCAAAAGATGCACGGATGTCGTAATAGTAAAAAAATCTTACCAGGGTATCTCCATAGAAGTTACCATGGTTCAACACGTGCACTAGTGGCACGTATTCACCATAATTTGGAGGAGTTCGATAATAGGTATTATAATTCTCAAAGTAAGTACAAAATGCGATCAGATGATTTTCCTCCTTATAAGTTAATCCGAAGCCATCAGTGTAGTGGGTTCTGTCTACCATGTTCCGCACATTGTTTGAACAATCAAAATAAGCTGTCAATGGAAATAAGTTGTCAACTATTTTGAAATAAACAATATAAATTAGTCAATAACTATGTTTGAGAAACTCACATAGCGGTAGAATCGGAAGCGTATCAACAAGGACCCAAATGTCCATAGTGTTTTGCTCGATGTCAGGATCACCAAGATCCATGGTGACAATCATACCATCATAAAAACCATACATTTTGCAAAGTGCTTCGCAATTTTGGCAACCAAAATGTGTTATGCTCTGAGAATTGTACAGATTTACTTCAAAATCCATATCATGATGTATTTTCTTTGTTTCAAAGTTTTTCATGGTCTTCAAAACCCATCCTCTCCAACACATAGCGTCTTGCATGGCATGGGATAAGCTAGTCGAATTGTAAAGTATGAAAATTAGACGTTGAAATAGTTGAAGTCGTGCTTAATTATGAAAAAACACTTGTCGTACTTGGTTACCGTTTCAACGTCGAAGGTCTCCTCGAGCTTAATGCTGAAGCGCCGATCTTCGTCCAGCTCAAGGAACCTGTCGCACAGACCTCGATCGTCGTGGCATCAGCTGCACTCCCCCTGGAGACTTTTGTCGTCCGAGTACGACATTTCCTACGTTCATAATTCAAAGATTAAACTTGTAAAATTAAATATATGTACTAAAAAACCTAAATTAGATCATTATTTTTCGAGAAAATCCAGGCCACTCGATATTTCCTACATATTCTAGCACAAGTCATGCCAGAATTCATAGAAAAATCCAGCATGTCCTTTGCTAAAAAAGGACATATCGAGCGCCTGAAATTTGCCGGAACGGAAATTAATCAACACTCCGGCAAAACATAGGCCACTCGGAGGTGTAACCTGAACATGACCGGCCACTTGGGCAACCACATATCCTATTTGAGCAACACGGGATATACATGTTTTTATCTACATCATATATATTATCTTATAGGACTCATATTGACATGGAGATTTGGCTGGTCTAACCTCGAGGTCGGAGGGGGTCGGTGACGGGGATGACGGCAGGGATGATGGAGGGGCTCCTTGATTTCTGCAAAAGTAAAAACCCTATATAAGTCATCACTAATACATCCCGAATAATTGCTTAAACTAGTTCTATTAATTCAACTAGTTCTTACTAAATATAAACTTACTATAAATAGAAAAAAAACTAGTTCTTTCTAAAAATAAAGTAGTTCAACTAGTTATATTAAATTTTCTTACTAAAAATACATTAGTCCTATTAATTCAACTAGTTCAACTAGTTTATTAATTTTCTTACTCAACTAGTTCAACTAAAACTAAACTAGTTCAACTAGTTTATTAATTTACTTACTAATTATTGTAAACACTTACTAAAAACAGTAAACAAAACTACATTACACAATAGTAAAAAACATTTACTATTAACCATACTGCCCTAGTTAACTAGTACCATCACTACTACTAATTAACATCTACTACTACTAAAAATCATTATCTATGAACTCTAAATTAACATCTACTACTACTAAAAACATCTACTAACTAAGCAAAGAGGGGGGGGGTGGGGGGCTTACAGAGAGGGGAGAGACGGTGGCGGGGAGGTGCTTGGCGACGGAGAGGTAGGGGCGGCGAGGGCGGGCTCGGGATCGGGAGGAGGCGGTGCTGGGCGGGCTCGGGCGGCGGCGGTGAGGTCGAGGGCGGCGCCGGTGAGGTCAAGCGCGGTGACGGTGTGGTCGAGAGCGGCGGCGGGCGGCGGCGGTGAGGTTGAGGGCGGCCTCGGGCGGCAGCGGTGAGGGCACGCTCGGGCTCGGGCGGCGGCGACAGAGGTAGGGGAACAGAGGGGGGGGGGGAAAGGAGGACTTAGCAAAATTTTGAGCCCGAGGTGGTTAAGTCGAACTAGCAGTAACGCACTTTAGGAAACGCGCTATAGCTAAAGTAGCTATAGCTCGTTTTACGGAAACACGCTACTGCTAAGTCTAAGCACGCATAAAAAATATACATTGGTCATCATTGATCTTTTTGTGTAGAATCTAAATAGTCAACATGAATCCTCACAGTACCTGTATAGGCACTGGTGAAGATTCATATTGCAGCCACAAATCCTACACATATATTTCAATAAAGACCAAGTGCTCGAGATAGTTTCAGAAGTAACATATTTAAGGTGGTAAACACCTTGTTCGCTTAGCAGTATGGGACTAAACTTAATTAGGTGCAACACTTAGCAGCAGCGAGTTTTTCAGAAAAACGCTGCTACTAAGTACTTTAACAGCAGCGCCTCCCTGGAAGGGCGCTACTACTATATCTAGCCTGGAGGCAACGCCCTGGCAATTATAGTAGTAGCGCTTGTTACACCTAGAGCGCTACTGTTACCTTGTTATTGGTAGCGCGGTTACGCCAAGCTCGCTACTGCTAGTTAGCAGTAGTGTCTATTTTTAAACTGCGCTGCTGCTAAGATTCTGTGTATAAGCTTTTCCCTAGTAGTGTAGGGTAGTGTTTCTCCCTCACTTCGTCCGCGGACTGGGATTTCCCCTCCACCCATTTGTCCGCGGGCTCATGTTTAACTATGGGCTGGACTTCCATGATCTGGCCCCCAATTTCATCCTCAACATCTCGGCGTTTATCGTCGTGTGCGAGGCCTTCCTCCGCATTGCGCCCCACTTCGGCCTATGGCTGATGACCTTGAACGTGAAGCCGAAGGTGGTGATGCGCGAGCAAGCGGAATGCAGAGGCACCATGGTGGGCAAAATGCCCAACGTTATTTGGCCTGAAGGCTCCTATGTGGAGATCGTAAAGGGATGGCAATCGGGGTGGTTCTATATCACCGAGCCGCGTGACACCAACTGGGTGGCGGCCCCCGAGTTTCGATACGGCATACCCATGCGGCTCACTTCCTGGAAAGAGAAGGGCCTGGCCTGGTGTTCATCGACGGAGCTGACCGGACTCCAGACCTGTATCAAGAGTATGATAGGCAAGAAAATCAAGCTTGTCAACGTGGTCCAGGTCATGCTCTCCCGCCGGATCCTCCCGTGCCAATGAGGGGCATTCAATATGTGGGAGTTCGACCTAGCCGAACACCAGACGCTGCAAGAGCTCTTTGACACGACACACGAAGATTTCTGGAAGGTACTGTTCAAGGCCTCCGAAGTACCACCGCCCACGACCGAAGATCGCGGGCTCAGCGCAAAGCGCTCCGCCAATCCGGTAAGTTTTTATATTCCATAGGACGTGCCTTTTACCAGCACATCCGCGGGGGAATCTAAACTTCCATGCCCTTTCAATAGGACTGGGTAGTGTTAGCGGAGCGGATCAACTGTCCGGCTCCGTTACCTGAAGATATAGCCTCGGCTCTTTCGCTAGAGATGTTGTCTCCGGCACGTTATGTGTCGGAGAAGAAGGCCAATAAGAAGGCCGCGGGGACCAGGAAAGGTCTCCGGCGCGGGGTTGTATCGGACTCATCGTCTGAGGACACCGAGGCGCACTCTTCCAACAAAGAGGAGGAAGAGGTAGCAGAAATGCCTCCCCCGGAGACCGGGGGGAGAATAAGAGGAAGGCCGCCCCATCTGGGGAGGCCGAAGGGTCCAAGAGGGGAAAGACCCTCCCTCCGAGCCGATCCACCACGGCCGCCTACAGCTACGAGTAGTGGCTCCCCAGGGTCAAGCCACTGGCGAAGTCGTAAGTATCCGGACACCATAATATTTCCGGTACGTGTTATTTTTATTGATTCTAATCATGTCAAGTACAATCGTGCAGCCCGGTCGAATCCCACATCGACGTGTCCTCCTCGGACGGGTCCTTGAGTCAGTCGGTGATGAACAGCGATTCACTCCCGACGGCCACTTCCCCCCGGCCCGCGGACGATGCCGAGGTGCTGTCCCAGAGGATACCGGACTGGGGGGAGACTGTTCTGGAGATGCCTCAAGGCGAAATCCCAGACGCCGGGCACATGGGGGGAAGACCCCCGTCGCTTCTGATAACGGGGGCTCGCCCAGATGATCCGGGGCACAATCGCAGTAGTTCTCCCGGTGGCACCTTAGCTAATAGAGCGGAACGTAAGGTATCAAAACACGGGAGCCGGGCAAACCCAACATTTGACCAAAGACACGATTCGGAGCTGATGCATATAATGCTATAAGTTCGGGGTGCCGCACAGTCGAAAGTGTTCGGACTTTTCTTGCCGTGTTATGGGGTACACTTAAGCCCCTGGCGAACTAATTGTACCAAAGTGCACGGATGCAAATTTTAATAAATAAACAAACAATGAAAGAAATAGAAAAATGTAATAATAAGCTGACGCTGTACATTATGTTCCATTGTTGTTTGAATAGTACGTCGAGGCGTATGGATATGAGTAGTGCGATAAGCAAAATAGGACTATTTGACATGTCCTAGACAAGAGCGGGCTGCGTGAGGGCATGTAAAACAGGTATAGCGATCGTTAGCAGAGACCACCTGGTAATTCCCTTGTACGTCGAAGCTTCTTGCCTCTTTGGTGTGTCCGTCCCATGATGGGTCCCAGAATCAGGTTATCGGGAAGGCCTTCCAAAAAATATAGACCTGAAAGAAAGAAAAGGGGGAATGTATACGGGTCCTGAGGCGGTTGAGCCGCATTGTGGGCCATATTGTAGCTGCGCCTCCGCCTGTGCCCATGGTATTTTGAGTGCGTGATTGTGTACGCGCGGCACAAATTCCGCTGCTTTACTGGGACTAGGATGGAGGCTGAATTGCTAGACGAGCCCAGGACATGCCGTATGATCCTATTGCAAAGTACTCCGGACTCGCTTAGCGGTGTCCGGGGGCTTTATGGCCGAACTGCAGGTCTACCTAAGAAGGCTACTCTGTGCTTCTGCTGCGAGGGCCGTAGTGTGCTCCTCTGTACGGAGGGAGCACTTTGTGTTTCCATTGACTGTTATAACCCCGCGAGGACCTGGCATCTTGAGTTTGAGGTATGCATAATGTGGTACCGCGTTGAATCTGGCAAATGCGGTTCGTCCGAGCAGTGCGTGGTAGCCGCTGTGGAATGGGACGATGTCGAAGATTAACTCCTCGCTTCGGAAGTTTTCCGGGGATCCGAAGACTACTTCTAATGTGATCGAGCCCGTGCAACGAGCCTCTACACCTGGCATAACACCTTTAAAGGTTGTTTTTGTGGGTTTGATCCTAGAGGGATCGATACCCATCTTGCGCATGTATCCTGATAGAGCAGGTTCAGGCTGCTGCCGCCATCCATGAGGACTCGGGTTAGGTGGAATCCGTCGATGATAGGGTCAAGGACCAATGCGGCCGAACCGCCATGACGGATACTGGTAGGATGGTCCCTACGATCAAAGGTGATCGGACAAGAAGACCATGGATTAAACTTTGGGGCGACTGGCTCCATCACATAGACATCCCTTAGTGCACGCTTCCGCTCCCGTTTGGGAATATGGGTGGCGTATATCATGTTCACCGTTTTCACATGGGGAGGAAATTTCTTCTGTCCTCCTGTGTTTGGTGGCCGGGGCCCCACGTCGTCATCACTATGCGACCCCTTTTCCTTGTTTTTGGCATTTAACTTGCCGGCCTATTTGAAAACCCAGCATTCTCTGTTGGTGTGATTGGCTGGTTTATCGGGGGTGCCATGAATTTGACACGAGCGATCGAGTACGCGGTCCAGACCGGACGGGCCCGGCTGTTTCTTTTGAATGGCTTCTTCCGCTGACCGGACTTAGAGCTGCCGAATCCGGCATTGACGGCCGTGACTTCGGTGTTATCCCCATTTTTGTGACGCTTGTGTTTGTTGCGTCGGGGCTTGCCGCTGCTATCCCTGGCCTCTCATGTGCTAGGATTGCTTGCTGTATTGCTGCTACGAGCCAACCAGCTATCCTCGCCCGCACAAAAGCGGGTCATGAGTGTTGTGAGGGCTGCCATAGACTTCGGCTTCTCTTGGCCGAGGTGTCGGGCAAGCCACTCGTCGCGGATGTTATGCTTAAAGGCCGGTAGGGCTTCGGCATCCGGACAGTCGACAATTTGGTTCTTTTTGGTTAGGAACCGAGTCCAGAATTTCCTGGCTGACGCTCGGGGTTGTTGAGTAATGTGACTTAAATCGTCAGCATCCGGAGGTCGCACGTAAGTGCCCTGGAAATTACCTAGGAACGTGTCTTCCAGGTTCTCCCAACTTCCAATGGAGTTTGCCGGCAAACTGTTCAGCCAATGCCGAGCCGGTCCCTTGAGTTTTAGTGGGAGGTATTTCATGGCATGTAGGTCGTTGCCGCGGGCCATGTGAATGTGGAGAAGCAAATCTTCAATCCATACCGCGGGATATCTGTTGTCCCATCATATGATTTGATGTTCACGGGTTTAAACCCTTCTGCGAACTCATGGTCCATTACTTCGTCAGTGAAGCATAAGGGGTGTGCGGTGCCTCTGTGCCGGGCTATTTCATGACGCAGTTCAAGTGAGTCTGGTCGATTGTGTTCGGCCCAGCCGGATTTATATTTGTTGTACCCGGCGTGATGATCATCCACATGCGTTGGGGCGCGCCCCCGTGATCCGAAGATCGATCTTGACTGCCCTGCTTTGTTTTCCAACACATCTCGCAGGTCCTGCGTGTAGCCCCGAGCCTTCGCGTTTTTGTTTGACTGGATACGGGGTGCGGGCTGGTGTTTGGGCTGGTATGTTTTATCCCGGCCACGTGGTGGCTGATCAGCCACGTCCTGCTCTGGCGCCTCCTCCTCGAATTGAGGTAACATCTTGCGCTTTGGGTAACTTTTTGTTGGGTGCTCGAGTCCATATTCCTCGGCTGCCAGGACCTCAGTCCTTCTATCAGTTAGCAGATCCTGATCAGCTTGAAGCTGCTGCTGCTTTTTGTTCAGGTTCTTTGAAGTGGCTATAAGCCGGCGCTTGAAGCGCTCCTGCTCGACAGGATCCTCAGGCACGATGAATTCGTCATTGCCGAGGCTCATCTCGTCTTGGGAGAGGGGCATGAAATTGTCCTCCAAGTCTCCATCTGTCCCCTGTTCATCGGGGCTATCGTGCCCATCTTCCCGCTTGGCCTGCTCGAAGTCGGGCCCGGTGGGGTTGTTTTCATCTTTGGCACCATCTGGAGCGTTATTGTCTCCTGTGCCGGTATCACTATTTTTGCCGGGGCGAGGCTTAGAGCGGTGCCTATGACGCCGGTGTTTCTCAACGGGATTATCCTCCGTTGCCTCATCGCCATTGCCTTCTTTAGGTGTGTCCACCATATATATGTCATATGATGAGGTGGCAGTCCAGCGCCCTGTGGGCGGTGGTTCTTGTTCTTCTCCAGCATCGTCATCCATACCGTCGATGTCTTCGGAGTCGAAGTCGAGCATGTCGGTTACGTCGTCGACAGTGGCTATTAAGTGGGTGGTGGGTAGGAAACAAATTTTTTCGTCTTCTACTTCCCACTCGAGCCGGACATAGTTCGGCCGCGAGTCTCCTGACAGGAAGAAAGATCTCAATGAATTTAGCATGTCGCCCAAGGGCGAGTGCTTGAAGATATCCACGGAGGTGAACTCCATGATCGGTGCCCAATCAGATTCGTCGGCCACGGATGCACGTGGTTCGGAGCCTATAGCCGGAGACGAGTCCGAGGGTCCGATGACACAGGCCTCATTGGAGGTGAAGCCTGTGTTCGGCTTTATCGCCACTGAGTGTGCGGCCTCCGTGGCGGGGTCCATCCACCCGTCCTCGGATGGCACGATCTGCTCTAGATTAAGGGCCGGGGCAGCCGCAGGCGCGATCTCCCAAATACCGTCCGATGGCAGATCTAGGCCATGCTCCTCGTGACCGTTCGGCACACCTGTCCTGGGCTCGAATCCGTCGAAGATCAAGTCTCCGCGGATGTCGGCCGTATAGTTCAAGCTTCCAAACCTGACTTGATGGCCAGGGGCGTAGCTATCGATCTGCTCCAGATGGCCAAGCAAGTTGGCCCGCAGTGCGAAGCCGCCGAATACGAAGATCTGTCTGGGGAGGAAAACCTCACCCTGGATCGCATCGTTGTAGATGATCGAAGGAGCCATCAAACCTTACAATGACGTCACAGTGGAACTCTCAATGAAAGCACCATTGTCGGTGTCAAAACTGGCGGATCTCGGGTAGGGGGTCCCGAACTGTGCGTCTAAGGCTAATGGTAACAGGAGGTGGGGAGAAAATGTTTACCCAGGTTCGGGCCTCTCGATGGAGGTAATACCCTACTTCCTGCTTGATTGATCTTGATGATATGAGTATTACAAGAGTTGATCTACCACAAGATCGTAAAGGCTAAACCCTAGAAGCTAGCCTATGATTATGATTGTTGTTCTGGTCCAACGGACTAAACCCTGCGGTTTATATAAACACCGGAGGGGGCTAGGGTTACACAGTGCCGGTTACAGAGAAGGAGATCTACATATCCGAATTGCCAAGCTTGCCTTCCATGCAAAGGAGAGTCCCATCCGGACACGGGACGAAGTCTTCCATCTTGTATCTTCATAGTCCAACAGTCCGGCCAAAGCATATAGTCCGACTGTCCGGATACCCCCTTATCCAGGACTCCCTCATTGAGGCTGAGGGAGAGTTCCGCCAGGACGACGGCGTGGTGACGGTGAAGATGAAGTTACCGGCGCAGGGCTTCGCCTAAGTACTACGACGATATGCCCGAGGTGTAAAACTGTGGAGGGGGCACCGCACACGGCTAAGAGATTGTCTGTTGTGCCTTTGGGTGCCCCCCTCCCCACGTATATCAAGGAGGGAGGGAGGAGGAGGCCGGCCAGGAGGAGGCGCGCCCAAGGGTGGGGTCCTACTCGAAGTAGGATTCGCCCCCCCCTTTCCTACTTCCACAAGGAGAAGGGGGGAAGCAAAGGGAGGAGAGAAGGAAAGGGGGGCCCGGCCCCCTAGCCCTAGTCCAATTCGGTTTGGACTAGGGGGGCACGCGGCACACCTTGGCCTGCTTCCTCTCTTCTACCACTAGGTCCATGAGGCACAATAACCCCCCGGGTAGTTCCGGTAACCCCCTGGTACTCCGGAAAATACTCGATACACTTCGGAACCATTCCGGTGTCCGATTATAACATTCCAATATATCAATCTTTATGTCTCGACCATTTCGAGAGTCCACGTCATGTCTCTGATCTCATCTGGGACTCCGAACAACCTTCGGTACATCAACACACATAAACTCATAATACGAATCGTCATCGAACTTTAAGCGTGCGGACCCTACGGGTTCGAGAAATATGTAGACATGACCGAGACACCTCTCCGGTCAATAACCAATAGCGGAACCTGGATGCTCATATTGGCTCCTACATATTCTACAAAGATCTTTATCGGTCGAACCGCATAACAACATACGTTGTTCCGTTTGTCATCGGTATGTTACCTGCCCCAGATTCGATCGTCGGTATCACCATACCTAGT
This sequence comes from Aegilops tauschii subsp. strangulata, assembly GCF_002575655.3. Lineage (NCBI taxonomy): Eukaryota > Viridiplantae > Streptophyta > Magnoliopsida > Poales > Poaceae > Aegilops > Aegilops tauschii. Next base: position 467,498,405 of record NC_053036.3, on the reverse strand, counting down.
TCAATCTCGTTACCGGCAAGTCTCTTTACTCGTTCCGTAATGCATCATCCCATAATTAACTCATTAGTCACATTGCTTGCAAGGCTAATAGTGATGTGCATTACCGAGAGGGCCCAGAGATACCTCTCCGACAATCGGAGTGACAAATCCTAATCTCGATCTATGCCAACTCAACAATCACCATCGGAGACACCTGTAGACCATCTTTATAATCACCCAGTTACATTGTGACGTTTGATAGCACAATAAGTGTTCCTCCGGTATTTGGGAGTTGCATAATCTCATAGTCATAGGAACATGTATAAGTCATGAAGAAAGCAATAGCAATAAACTATACGATCATAGTGCTAAGTTAACTGACGGGTCTTGTCCATCACATCATTCTCTAATGATGTGACCCCGTTCATTAAATGACAACTCATGTCTATGGCTAGGAAACTTAACCATCTTCGATTAACGAGCTAGTCAAGTAGAGGCATACTAGGGACACTTTGTTTGTCTATGTATTCACACATGTATTAAGTTTTCGGTTAATACGATTCTAGCATGAATAATAAAAATTTATCATGATATAAGGAAATATAAATAACAACTTTATTATTGCCTCTAGGGCATATTTCCTTCAGTCTCCCACTTGCACTAGAGTCAATAGATTACATAGTAATTGTTCTAACACCCATGGAGACTTGGTGCTGATCAAGTTTTGCTCGTGAGAGAGGCTTACTCAACGGGTCTGCAACATTCAGATCCGTATGTATCTTGCAAATCTCTATGTCCCCTTCCGACACTTGATAACGAATGGAATTGAAGCGTCTCTTGATGTGCTTGGTTATCTTGTGAAATCTGGATTCCTTTGCCAAGGCAATTGCACCAGTATTGTCACAAAAGATTTTCATTGGACCCAATGCACTAGGTATGACACCTAGAGCAGATATGAACTCCTTCATCCAGACTCCTTCATTTGCTTCTTCCGAAGCAGCTATGTACTACGCTTCACACGTAGATCCCGCCATGATGCTTTGCTTAGAACTGCACCAACTGACGGCTCCACGGTTCAATATAAATACATACCCGATTTGTGACTTAGAGTCATTCGGATCAGTGTCAAAGCTTGCATTGACGTAACCATTTACGAGGAGCTCATTGTCACCTCCATAAACGAGAAACATATCCTTAGTCCTCTTCAGGTATTTCAGGATGTTCTTGACCGCTGTCCAGTGATCCACTCCTGGATTACTTTGGTACCTCCCTGCTATACTTATAGCAAGGCACACACCAGGTCTGGTACACAGCATTGCATAGATGATAGAACCTATGGCTGAAGCATAGGGAATGACTTTCATTTTATCTCTATCTTCTGCAGTGGTCGGGCATTGATTCTGACTCAACTTCACACCTTGTAACACATGCAAGAACCGTTTCTTTGCTTGATCCATTTTAAACTTCTTCAAAACTTTATCAAGGTATGTGCTTTGTGAAATTCCAATTAAGCGTCTTGATCTATCTCTATAGATCTTGATGCCCAATATGCAAGCAGCTTCACCGAGGTCTTTCATAGAAAAACTTTTATTCAAGTATCCTTTTATGCTATCCAGAAATTCTATATCATTTCCAATCAACAGTATGTCATCCACATATAATATTAGAAATGCTACAGAGCTCCCACTCACTTTCTTGTAAATACAGGCTTCTCCAAAAGTCTATATAAAACCATATGCTTTGATCACACTATCAAAATGTTTATTCCAACTCCGAGAGGCTTTCACCAGTCCATAAATGGATCGCTGGAGCTTGCACACTTTGTTAGCATCCTTTGGATCGATAAAACCTTCTTCATAGTTCGTAGGTTCATCATGGTCAAGTAACATGACTTCCAGAACAGGATTACCGTATCACTCTGGTGCGGATCTTACTCTCGTTGACCTACAAGGTTCAGTAGCAACTTGATCTGAAGTTTCATGATCATCATCATTAGCTTCCTCACTAATTGGTGTAGGAATCATTGGAACTGATTTCTGTGATGAACTACTTTCCAATAAGGGAGCAGATATAGTTACCTCATCAAGTTCTACTTTCCTCCCACTCACTTCTTTCGAGAGAAACTCCTTCTCTATAAAGGATCCATTCTTAGCAACGAATATCTTGCCTTCGGATCTGTGATAGAAGGTGTACCCAACAGTCTCCTTTGGGTATCCTATAAAGACACATTTCTCCAATTTGGGTTCGAGCTTATCAGGTTGAAGCTTTTTCACATAAGCATCGCAGCCCCAAATTTAAGAAACGACAACTTGGGTTTCTTGCCAAACCACAGTTCATATGGTGTTGTCTCAACGGATTTAGATGGTTCCCTATTTAACGTGAATGCATCCGTCTCTAAAGCATAACCCCAAAACGATAGCGGTAAATCAGTAAGAGACATCATAGATCGCACCATATCTAATAAAGTGTGGTTACGACGTTCGGGAAAACCATTACGCTGTGGTGTTCCGGGTGGCGTGAATGGTGCAACTATTCCGCATTGTTTCAAATGAAGACCAAACTCGTAACTCAAATATTCTCCTCCTTGACCAGATCGTAGAATTTTTTTTCTTGCTACGATGATTTTCTACTTCACTCTGAAATTCTTTGAACTTTTCAAATGTTTCAGACTTATGTTTCATCAAGTAGATATATCCATATCTGCTCAAATCATCTGTCAAGGTCAGAAAATAACGATACCCGCCACGAGCCTCAACACTCATCGGACCGCATACATCGGTATGTATTATTTCTGACAAGTCTGTTGCTCGTTCCATTGTTCCGGAGAATGGAGTTTAGTCATCTTTCCCATGAGGCATGGATCGCAAGCATCAAGTGATTCATAATCAAGTGATTCCAAAAGCCCATCAGCATGGAGTTTCTTCATGCGCTTCACACCAATATGACCCAAACGCCAGTGCCACAAATAAGTTGCACTATCATTATTAAACTTATATCTTTTGGCTTCAACACTATGAATATGTGTATCACTACTATCGAGGTTCAATAAAAATAGACCACTCATTAACGGTGCATGACATAAAAGATATTACTCATATCAATAGAACAACCATTATTCTCTGATTTAAATGAATAACCGTCTCGCATGAAACAAGATCCAGATATAATGTTCATGCTTAACGCTGGCACCAAATAACAATTATTCAGGTCTAAAACTAATCCCGAAGGTAGATGTAGAGGTAGCGTGCCGACTGCGATCACATCGACTTTGGAACCATTTCCCACGCGCATCGTCACCTCATCCTTAGCCAATCTTCGCTTAATCCATAGCCCCTGTTTATAGTTGCAAATATGAGCAACATAACCAGTATCAAATACCTAGGCACTACTGCGAGCATTAGTGAGGTACACATCAATAACATGTATATCAAATATACCTTTCACTTTGCCATCCTTCTTATCCGCCAAATACTTGGGGCAGTTCCGCTTCCAGTGACCAGTCCCTTTGCAGTAGAAGCACTCAGTCTCAGGCTTAGGTCCAGTGTTGGGTGGTAGGTGCGACATATGCCAACGGGTGGCTTATCAGTGGACATAACACCCCTAGTCCTGCTCTCCGTGGAGATAACACCCCTAGTCCCGCTCTGCGGGGTCTCCGCATGATCACTAGATCAACACAAGTGGCTACAAGAGGCTCCTTGAGCTGTTTGGCTAGAGGAAGAAGAAGGGCGAGGCTAGCTCTCCTCTTCTCTCTATCTGGTGTGTAAAACTCTAATAGATAAACCCTTTGCATGGGTGCCCTGGGGGTTTATATAGGCCCACCCCCCAGGGGTACTATGGTAATCCGTCTGGACGCGTGTCCAGGCCGTCAGTGCCTGTTATCGCCGGCTTCTCCGCCGGCCGCTAGGGCCTGCCGACTGGTGGGTCCTGCCAGCTGCCGGCCTCTTGGCCGACAGGCCGACCCCACTGCCTGGGGGTCTTATCGGCGACTAGTTACTATGGCCTCGCTCTTGATGACGAGGGCTTTGTCGGCGTAAGCATGGCTACAGTGACGCCGCCTGGCGGGCTTTCACTGTAGCCTTACCCCGTCCTTTTGACTTAATGGCACACGAACTTCGAGGGAGGGGGTAGCCGACTGATGGGAGCCGGCTACCGCGCAGGCCGGCTTGGGGAGGCTCGGCCGCCTCCCGGTGTCTCTCTCACTGGAGGGGCCCGCCGCCTGCGGGCCGTACTGACAGCCTGTCGTGGGTGGTGTCATGGTCAACATGGCAACAGTGCTGCGCCGGACGGGGGTTGGCCGCCCCGTACGGCGTACTGTGGCCATGCCCTGTCTCATCACCGTTATGTGGGTGCAGACTTTGAGGGTGCGATCTTGGCCGCCTGCTAGGAGCCGGCCTTCTGGTGGCCGGCTGCTAGGAGTCGTCCCTCTTCGCGAGAGCTTTTAGAGCCTTGCCGCCTTCTAGAAGCCGGCTGGTGCGATAGCCGGCCAGGAGAAGGCGGCCCTGTGTCTTGGACGTTTGAGGGCTTGATTGGCTCGATATTTTTTTTGAAGAACCAGGGGGAGCCGGTTAGGCTACCCGTGCTCATTTACTCCGACAGTAGTCCCCGAAGCTGGTTGGGCATCGCGGCTGAAAGGAGGACGAGAAGTCCGAGCAGCTTCCTATCTTGAAGAGCCAACAGCTAGGAGTCGGCCTTGATCAGACGCGCCGTCTTGGAGGGGTTTTGAAGCCCGAAGGCGGGAATCGGCTGGCGCGTGTCGGTGTCAAAACCGGCGGATCTCGGGTAGGGGGTCCTGAACTGTGCGTCTAAGGCTAATGGTAATAGGAGGCGGGGGACACAATGTTTACCCAGGTTCGGGCCCTCTCGATGGAGGTAATACCCTACTTCCTACTTGATTGATCTTGATTATATGAGTATTACAAGAGTTGATGTACCACGAGATCATAGAGGCTAAACCCTAGAAGCTAGCCTATGACTATGATTGTTGTTGGTCCTACGGACTGAACCTCTGGTTTATATAGACACCGGAGGGGGCTAGGGTTACACATAGTCGCTTACAGAGAAGGAGATCTACATATCCGAATTGCCAAGCTTGCCTTCCACGCAAAGGAGAGTCCCATCTGGACACTGGACGAAGTCTTCAATCTTGTATCTTCATAGTCCAACAGTCCGGCCAAAGTATATAGTCCGGCTGTCCGGATACCCCGTAATCCAGGACTCCCTCAGTAGCCCCCAAACCAGGCTTCAATGACGATGAGTCCAGCACGCAGATTGTCTTCGGCATTGCAAGGCGGGTTCTTCTCCAAGTCCAGAGTACCTGCTGAAACGAATAGTGTCCGGCTTCCCATTAATGTTGCACTCCTCGGCTTCTGTACCTCAATAATGGCTATCTCCACGTGTCGAGCGAATGCGGGAAGTGGGGGCATTTTTACATTTGCCACCCTGACCATGTTTAGTAAATCATCTATTAAAGAGAGGGGGATCCTGAGATCCAAATCACACCATCTTCCCCAAGCGAGGAATCACCAGAGCGCACCTGAAAAAACCATTCCATCATGGCCGGCCATCGCAGCTCCTCCTCTCGCTCCCATAGCATTAAGCTAGGCGATTGGGTGAAGTGTACCATATCCCACGGCCGATTGGCAGAGTTGCAGACCCAGGGGTTTCTCCCGCCCGCATACATGGTCCCCGTCCGAGCCGGACTAGCCACCTATAATGGCGGGGAGCAAGCAGAGAGTTTTCCCAACCCATCCAGGGGGGAGCGAGTATGCCTTGTCCCTTACTTGCTGAGGGGCCTCGGATTTCCAATCCATCCATTCCTCCGCGGGCTCCTGGAGTACTATGGCCTCCAGCTGCATAACTTCACTCCTGCCTCCCTACTACACATCGCGGGTTACATCGCCCTTTGCGAGCTCTTTCTGGGCTGCGAAGCTCACTTCGAGCTATGGAAGTGGCTATTCTGCCTCGTCCCCCGCACTCAGGAGGGGTCGATATATCAAGTGGGCGGAGCTGAAATATGGCGCGTCGCCGGAACCGGATACCTGTCCGTTACCCCGAAGAAGACGTCCAAAATCTGGCCTTCGGAGTGGCTTTATATGGAGGACGCCCCCCTTCCGGACCCTGTTAGGATGAGCCTTCCTGAGTTTGCTAATGCCCCGTTGAAGAAACGCCACATCCGGCGCCCTTGGACCCCCCAGGCGGAAGATAGCAAAGAAGTCCTTTATCTGATGGGCAGGATAAGAACGCTGGCCCAATCAGGACTGACAATAATCGAAGTTATGTCAATATGTACAATGCGGGGGGTGCAGCCACTTGAGTATAGGGGGAAACCCATGTGGCACTTCAATGGAGAAGACGATGCCACCCGCTGCGGTCGTAAAGGTCCGGACTCCGCCCCCGCTCTGGCGAAAATACTGTCCGATTTGTTCAAAGGGGAAGAGGAGGAGCTCACCCGTTTTAAACCACGGGATGGATTTTCCATGTACAACCCCCCGTGCTGGGTGAGCCATTATCTTTTACTCAACTCCGCTCATTCCCGCATTCTTCATCGTATTTATTTTGCTAATTCCTGGCAGGAACTACAAAGTGCTGTGAGGGAGGTCAACAGCCCGCCTCCACAGCCAGAGGACCCTGACCGGGCCCTCGACCCCAGACGCGAAGAAGATCCGGACATATTTGTGGAGCTCGTCGACATGACGTTTTATCAGTTAAGCCGTGACGGCGCTTTGGTGGCCATCATAGCTTCCGCGAAGGATCCCTTCTGTGCACTTTACCAATCGCACATGTATTGTGTTTCACAGGGAAGGCCATCGGGGCACCATGCCGAACCCGCCGCGACTCGCCAACAAGGGGCACCGAAGCCGGGTAGGCTTAAAAGGAAGGCAGTCAGGACCGAGCCGCCGTCGCAAAGGTATAATTTAAAACCTGCTCTGGAATTGTCGTTTTTAAGATATAACAATGTCCCTTGTCCCCTTGCAGAAAAAGTACCCGCCAGACTATGACCGAAGAACCTACCAGCCTCGCCTCCACCAGCCGGACTCGAGGGCGGAGGTCAACATGGGGACAACGCCGGACAGTCCTCCTACAAAGGATGTCCATAGAATATCCACTACAAATTCCGAAGTGGAGAGCGCCATGAATCACAGGCGTCGTCGCGCCGTACTCTGCGACCCTAATTTCTCCGAAGAGGCGTTTAATGCCTTCAACTCAGGAGACGCGTACATCCAGGCTGCTCAAGGTGGACTTGCTAGAGCCACAGAGTAGTACATAAAGGATATACATGTAAGAAAAATCTGATAATTATGTATACCAGTAGCCCCTGAGACTTAAAACAGTTGGCACAAGTGATTTAAGGATCATTGTATGTCCAGGCTCTTACAGAGAAGAATACCCATTTGTCTCAAGAGCTGGAGGAGTGCAAAGCCCAGCTAAGGGCCGGCTGCCGAAGTGGAGGAATCCAAGAAGGCCTCTTCTGGTAATACTTGTCTTGGTCAACAAGAATGTAATAACATACACCGGTTAGTATGCCGCATGCTCGCGAATCTAACAAGAGATTTTGCAGGCAATCCCGGAGTGAATCCGGATATAGTACCAGGGGATGGGCAACATGCTCAACGGCTGCTAGAGGCTGGCGAGCGCATGCTTGCATGGGTTATTCAAGAGAAAAATAATCTCCAGGATGCCCATACCCGGCTGGGCGTTGAACTAAAAGATGTTCGGGCCCAGCTTGCTGACTCCGTGAAGCAGAATAAGAGGCTTCGACGCGGCATTTTTAGTAAGTGCTCAAACGAACCTCAATACAGTTCGACGAAGAAGCGGGTTAACAGAGTTATGTCTGTAGGTATGCTAACAGGTCACCCTGAAGAGGAGATGCCCGGATCCGCAGGCGATTTGCTACAAGAGCTTTCACAACTGCACGAACGAGTTCAGCAAGTGATGCAGGGTATTGCCCAAGCCTTGTGGCCATCCGCCTCTCTGCCAGGAGGCATGGAAGAGCTTGTAGAGATGCTCTAGGGAGCGCGGCGGCACTTCCGGTTATGGAAGATATCGGCCTGCCGACAAGGTGCGAGGGATGCCTGGGCTATGTTGAAGACAAGGTACACCAAGGTTGATCCAAATCACATGGCGCAGGTCGGACCTATAGGGTCAGATGGGAAGGAGATTCCTGTAAGTCTGGTATATGACCAGGTAGGATTAGCCGCAAAGTATTCGGATGGTATAGAAGAAGAATTTAGCCAGTCTAAATGACTGTGTACTTCAATGGACATATTTTGTCCCTAGCCGGATTGTAAATCATTTGTCGTGGCGGACCTTTTCGCTTCAGCCTCCAGACCCGATAGTCCGAAGTGTATCTGAATACCCGCTCGGTTATGTAAAACCGGGGTACGCGTGGACACCAGGCGTTGGGGTCATAAGTGCTTGAACACACAAGTACCCAACTAGTTATGTTATATTACATGGGTAGTAAGAAACATCTTCCAGGGAGAATAGTTATGTTAAGGGTTCCTTTCCCTGGGTATGCATGCGTGAATAAGCAAGTCCGAACTGCGAACAGAGATGCAGGACAAAAACATCTGGGGGCTTATGTTATAATAGGTAAGAAAACATCTTTTATTCACCGACCGAATATTCCCTTAAGAACGCTAGCTTTCGGCTTCACCCAGTCTGAGGTACACATCTGGCTGACCCGGCAGTTGCAATCGCAGAGGTGCTCCCCTTATGCCCTAGCCGAATTAACAGGAACGTAGGGCATAAATACAAGAGCCAGGCAACCCAGCTTGGCCAAAACTTAAGTCATATCGATGCATATAATGGCGAAGAAAAGGCACATATGGAAAAATCACACATATGTAGTGGGCATGAAGCCCGGAAGATAATTATATTAAGCTTCTGTATAAGAAGCCCCCAGCTATATTAAGCGCGCAAAGCGCGGCAAGAGTGTGCGGTCTAGGCACGCTTGTAGCCTGTAGGGTCATAAAAAAAGAAAAAAGAACGAAAGAAAGAGTATATAACTTAAAAAAGGCAGAGGTAAGGAGACGAACATGGAGTTCCGTACTAGGCGTAGAATCTTCGGAGTCTCGCCGCGTTCCATGTGTTTGGCTCGAGTCGATTATCTGATGCATCGCGCAGACGGTACGCTCCTACGGTGAGAACTTGATCAATGATGAAGGGACGCTCCCACTTGGGCTTGAGCTTGTCCTTTTTCTTCTCCGGTAGGCGTAGAACGAGTTCGCCAACATTATAGGTTTTGGCCCGTACTTCCCTACTTTGATACCTTCGAGCTTGTTGCTGGTAGAATGCGGAACGGGCTTTTGCGACGTCGCGCTCCTCCTCCAGGGCATCTAAACTGTCCTGCCGATCCAGCGCGGCTTCTCTTTCTTCGTACATGCGCACACGAGGTGAGTCATGGATGATGTCGCAGGGAAATACCGCCTCTGCGCCGTACACCATGAAAAATGGTGTGTATCCGGTAGTGCCGTTCGGCGCGGTCCGTAGCCCCCATAGTACAGAGTCGAGCTCCTCGACCCAGTGCGTATTTGATTCCTTCAAGGATCGCACTAGTTTGGGTTTGATGCCGCTCATAATAAGATCATTTTCTCGTTCGACTTGATCGTTTGTTTGGGGCTGATAGATGGAGGCATGATCAAGCTTAATGCCCATGTTGCCGCACCAAGTTTTCACCTCGTCGGCTGTGAAGTTGGAGTCGTTATCGGTGATGATGCTATGGGGGACACCGTAACGGCGTACGACCCCGGATATGAAGTCTATCAGTGGTCCGGATTCGGCCGTTTTAACTGGTTTGGCTTCTATCCATTTGGTGAATTTATCCACCATGACCAACAAATATTTTTTCTTATGGCTTCCTCCTTTAAGGGGTCCGACCATATCAAGCCCCCAGACCGCGAAGGGCCAAGTTATGGGGATTGTTTGGAGAGCGGTAGGTGGCATATGTTTTTGATTTGCAAAAAGCTGGCAACCGACGCAATGTTGGACGTGGTCCTGTGCGTCTGCTCGGGCTGTCGGCCAGTAGAAACCTGTGCGGAAGGCCTTGCTTACAAGGGCCCGAGCCGTGGCATGATGGCCGCCGAGTCCAGCGTGAATTTCAGCCAAGAGCTGCCGCCCTTCCTCTTCGGAGATGCATCTTTGGAGCACTCCGGTCGCGCTTTTCTTATAAAGCTCTCCCTCATGAACCTTATAGGCTTTAGAGCGCCGCACGATGCAACGTGCCTCATTTTTGTCCTCGGGTAGTTCTTGCCTATTTAAGTAGGCCAAGAAGGGTTTTGTCCACGGGGCGATGACAACCATGATCACGTGGGCCAAAGGTGTTATTTTGGTGGTGGAGCCTTCGATTACGCCAGAGTGTTCGGGATCAGGGGTTGTGTTCGGATCTGGACTGGTTTTGCCGGTCTCTCCTTCCCACGCAATGGAAGTCTTGAATAGCCTTTCCAAAAAGATATTAGGTGGGACTGGGTCGCGCTTAGCGCCAATGCAGGCAAGGATATCCGCCGCTTGATTGTTTTCTCGAACCACATGGTGGAATTCGAGCCCCTCGAACCGAGCTGACATTTTGAGGACGGCATTGCGGTAAGCCGCCATTTTTGGGTCCTTGGCGTCAAAGCCTCCATTTAATTGAGATATTGCGAGGTTCGAATCCCCACGGACCTCTAGGCGTTGAATGCCCATGGAGACTGCCATCCGAAGACCATGCAATAGGGCCTCGTATTCGGCTACATTGTTGGAGTCTGTGTATAATATTTGTAGTACGTATTGGACTGTATCTCCGGTGGGGGACGTCAGGACAATGCCTGCTCGCAGACCCGCCAGCATCTTAGAGCCGTCAAAGTGCCTAGTCCAATTGGAGTACGCGCCATATTCTTTAGGGAGTTCAGCTTCTGTGCATTCGGCGACGAAGTCATCCAGTACCTGCAACTTGATCGCTCGCCGTGGTTTGTATATGATGTCGAATGGGAGGTGCTCTATAGCCCACTTAGCAATCCGGCCCGTGGCATCGCGGTTATTTATTATATCGTTGAGTGGTACTTCGGAGGCCACCGTGATCGAACACTCTTCAAAGTAGTGTCATAGTTTCCGGGATGCCATGAAGACCGCGTATGCTATCTTTTGATAATGTGGGTACCGTGATTTGCATGGTGTGAGGACGGTGGATACGTAGTATACCGGCTTTTGAAGCGGGAACTTATGTCCGTCCTCCTCTCGTTCGACGTCGAGCACTGCGCTAACAACTTGGTGTGTTGCAGCTATATATAATAGCATCGGTTCGCCGACGTTTGGTGCGGCCAGGATTGGGTTGCTGGCTAGAAGGGCCTTTATTTCTTCCAGTCCGGACGTGGCCGCATCCGTCCACTCGAAGTGTTCGGTGCATCGAAGAAGGCGATAAAGAGGTAGTGCATTTTCTCCCAATCGGGAGATAAAGTGGCTTAAGGCAACCACGCATCCAGTTAATTTCTGGATTTGCTTGAGGTCTGTTGGGGTAGCCAACTGTGACAAGGCTCGAATTTTAGCCGGATTTGCTTCAATTCCTCATTAGAAACGATGAAACCCATGAGTTTTCCGACAGGACGCCGAAAACGCATTTTTCCGGATTGAGCTTGATGTCATATGTTCGGAGATTGTCGAACGTAAGCCTCAGGTCGTCTATTAAAGACTCGACGTGTCTGGTTTTGATGACTACATCGTCTACGTATGCCCCCACTGTTTTGCCGATTTGTGTTTCCACGCATGTTTGAATCATGCGTTGATAGGTTGCACCGGCATTTTTGAGCCCAAAAGGCATGGTGTCAAAATAGAAGGGGCCGTATGGAGTTATGAATGCCGTTGCGGCTTGATCGGACTCCGCCATCTTGAGTTGATGGTATCCGGAGTATGCGTCGAGGAAGCACAATGAGCCGTGTCCTGCGGTGGCATCGATTATTTGGTCGATGCGAGGGAGAGGGAAGGGATCCTTTGGGCAAGCCTTATTGAGATCCTTGAAGTCGACGCATAGGCGCCAGGATTTGTCCTTCTTTGGTACCATCACCAGGTTTGCTAGCCAGTCCGGGTGTTTTATTTCTCTGATGAATCTGGCTTCGAGTAACTTGGCTAGCTCCTCTCCCATGGCTTGTCGTTTAGGTTCTGAAAAGCGCCGCAATGTCTACTTGACCGCCTTGTATCCCTTTTGTATATTGAGGCTATGCTCGGCCAGCCTGCGTGGGATTCCTGGCATATCTGTTGGGTGCCAGGCAAAGATGTCCCAACTCTCACGTAAGAACAACCATAGTGCAGCGTCGATTGCGGGGTCAGGTTGTGCCCCAATGGTTGCTGTTTTTATAGAGTCCATTGGGTGGACCTGGAATTTGACAATTTCGTCCGCTGGCTTGAAAGAGGTGGATTTGGATCGCTTGTCGAGTATCACGTCGTCCCTGTCCACTATGGAGCGCAGCGCCGTTAGTTCTTCGGCTGCGAGGGCTTCGAATTGTCCCTCAAGGGCCAGTGTGGCTGTTTTATTTTCGGCGCGGAGTGCTATGTCCGGATCACTAGCTAGAGTGATGATTCCATTGAGCCCGGGCATCTTGAGCTTCATGTACCCATAATGGGGTATGGCTTGGAAGCTCGTGAATGCGTCTCGCCCTAGAAGGTCGTGGTATCCACTATTGAACGGGGCCACTTGGAATGTTATCTCTTCGGACCTGTAATTTTCCAGCGTGCCGAATACCACATCAAGGGTGATTTTCCCCGCACATCGCGCCTCCCGACTAGGGATAATTCCTCGGAAGGTAGTGCTGCTTTGCTCAATGCGGCCTTTGTCTATTTCCATCTTGTTAAGAGTTTCCTCATAAATGAGGTTTAATCCACTGCCACCGTCCATGAGCACTTTAGTATGCCGAAATCTGTCCACAATCGGAGTGAGGACCAAAGCGGCTGGAGCTCGGACTGTTTGGAATGGCGGTTCGTCACTGGCATTAAAGGTTATAGCCGTGTCGTTCCAGGGATTTGTTGCTGCATGCGGCAGACTTCAGCGAGGCTGCGGAGTGCTCGCTTGCGCCTATTATTTGAGGCGAAAGTCTCAAAGACTGTCAATACTGTATTGTTGCTTTCTACGGGATGATGCTCTGCGGTATCGTTGATGAGGAGATCCTCGCCGCTCTTGGCCACTTGCCGAAGTATCCAACATGCTCTAAGGCTATGTGTTGGTATGGTATCCGGCGTGGTGTGAATTTTGCATGGCCCATTGAGCCATCCCTCCAATACGGTTCCACGCCCTGTAGTGGGCTTTGGTTTCTTTCTGATTGGATCAGGCGACTTGTGAGAGTGCGCCCTTTTAGTTCGGACGAAGGGTTTATTGAGGGCCGGTGGATCCCAAAATTTTGCTTGGGTTTTCCAGGTGCTTTCCATCGCACAGTACTTCTGTACTATGGCCGCCAAGTCAGCGAAGTGTAGTATGTCACGGTGACGTATGGCATTGAGGATTCCCTTGTCCGTGCCATTATTGCAAAATAACGAAATTGCGTCTTCCTTGCGACAGTCCTTGGCCTTGTTCATTACAAGGAGGAATCTGGCCCAAAAGTGATGCACTGTCTCTTGGGGCTCTTGTCTAATTTGGGAAAGATTGCTTGCATCTGGGTGGGTGGGTAGATTTAAGTACAAACTCTGACCCGATCTAATGCTTAGAAGAGCTTCCGAATTTGATAGTTCGGGATCTGGGATATTGCTCAATTTTTCTGGCCCGCTATCCGATTCTAAGTTCGGAACTTGGGCCGTGTCCTTCCGCAGACGGGTATCCGGCTCTGAGAGCTCGGGAATCCGGACATAGTTCGTCCTCAAAATAGAGGAAGAATCGGTGCATTTCTCCTCCACCACCGCTATCTGATGGGTGACCGGCGGAGAATTAATTTCTCTTTGGTCGGGTTTAAGCCCGACCGGATCATAGTCTGTAGCGACTCCCAGGGCGGCGATGCGATCCAAGAGCTCGTTCAAGGACGAAAGCTCCATTGGATCCATCTGCTCGGCGTATTCCGAGCTGACGTGGAGTTTCTTTTCGATGACCCGAGAAGTCATCGTCGGCGCTGCGGCCGAACGAGCGGTCATGACGAAGCCGCCTAGTCGGAGGGTTTGGCCTACAGCCAGAGCTCCCCCAGAGGTGATGTTGTCCTTGATAACAAGGCGAGCCATCAAACCTTACCGTGACGACACAGTGGAACTCTCAATGAAAGCACCAATGTCGGTGTCAAAACCGGCGGATCTCGGGTAGGGGGTCCCAAACTGTGCGTCTAAGGCTAATGGTAACAGGAGGCGGGGGAGACAATGTTTACCCAAGTTTGGGCCCTCTCGATGGAGGTAATACCCTACTTCCTGCTTGATTGATCTTGATGATATGAGTATTACAAGAGTTGATCTACCACGAGATCGTAGAGGCTAAACCCTAGAAGCTAGCCTATGATTATGTTTGTTGTTGGTCCTACGGACTAAACCCTTCGGTTTATATAGACACAGGAGGGGGCTAGGGTTACACATAGTCGGTTACAGAGAAGGAGATCTACATATCCGAATTGCCAAGCTTGCCTTCCACGCAAAGGAGAGTCCCATCCGGACATGGGACGAAGTCTTCAATCTTGTATCTTCATAGTCCAATAGTCTGGCCAAAGTATATAGTCCGGCTGTCCGGATACCGCCTAATCCAGGACTCCCTTAGCGCGCGCACTGGGCCGCGGGCCAGCCGCTCGCCGCCTGCGCGCCACATGGCACCCTTCGGCTGGAACAGCCTGCCAGCCCACGCACGCGACGGGACGTCGCCGCAGGCTGGGGCCTGCCACTTCCATGCCTCGGCCCACACGTGGATCCTCTGTGGCCCAAACGGGCGATTTGCCTTCCAACGGCAGTTTTCGCACGTCGTTATGGAGCAATAATGGCGGGACGTGGGGGAGTGGGCACAGTTAATCCCACGACCCCATGTTTCGTCCCCTCGGCTTCGCCACACCGAGGCTATAAATAGGGGGAGGAGGGGGAGCGGCAAACGCTCGCACGCTCGACCCCGTTCTGCCATTTCCTTCTTCTTCCTCCTCTCCATTACCGCTGCTGCTCGCCGCACCGCTATTCCATCGGTCATCTTGCTACGCCGCAGCTTCGCCGCTGCGGGGTCGCGCTCTCACCGCCACCGCGTTTTCTCCGTGGGCTTCTTGCCCTCATGGCGCGCGCCAGAGCCTGGGACGGCTCCAATGTCCATGAGGACCACATCGACTTCCTCCGCAAGACGTGGCGGTTGCCCGGTGAGGATTATGTGCGGGTTCGTCTTGCGCTAGAAGGGGAGATCTCACCGGCGCCGGAGGAGGGCGAGCGGGTCATCTTCCGCTCACACTTCCTGCGCGGCATTGGCCTGCCGGCGAGCGGCTTCTTCCGCTCCTTCCTCGAATTCTACCAACTTCAGCCGCACCACCTTACTCCGAACACGGTGGTGCTGCTGTCCGCCTTCGTCACTCTGTGCGAAGGCTTCCTTGGCTTCCTCCCCACCCTCGAGCTCTAGGGGGAGTTCTTTCAATCCAAGCTCAAAGCGGCGCCTTTATCGCGGTGCGGAGGCCGGCAGGCGACAATCCCTTTCCTTCCATCGCGCTGATCCAGTCGGTGAAGCTGCGGCAACAGTCCTACTTCTACGTGAAGAGCATCGCCCCGCAGGGCGACTGGGTCAACTTGCCGGCCTATGTAGCCGGCCCGCCGGCTAGGAGGCGGCCCCAATGGTCCTATCGGGCCAAAACATTGTCGCCTTCTGGAGCCGCCCCCGTCGCGTGACTCCGGGTGTTGGTCCAGTCGGAGGGCCTGACCGGGCCCGACCTACTGGCCGCCTTCGTGGCGCGCCGGGTGCTCCCGCTCCAAGGCCGCCCTCATATGATCTGTCAGATGAGCGGGCAACTCGATCCGAGCCGGCTGAGCACCAAGGAGATGCCTCACACGGAGGTAGCTCACATGGTGAACTACCTTGCGAACTGCAAGCTCACCGAGGAGTGGCAGTTTGGCAAGGAGCCGTACTCTCGCGCCAATCCCCCGCCTACAGTAAGTTCTTCTTGGCCGACTCTGACCAATCAGCTTTTTTAATAGAGTCCCCTCTTTCGGCCGGCAGCCGGCGCCGCGGGGCTGGAGCGCCAATATCTCCCCGACCGAACGACGAGCGACATGGACGACCCTGACTTGGGGGCGGCCGCTTTGGAAGACGACGTCGTGGGGGGAGGCGGCGAGGCAGGCGGCTCCGGGCTTGGAGCCGGCCTCGAGGACTGGCCGGACGATGACGAGGCGGAAGTCGTCCTGCACCGCCAGCCGGCGTCCGATCAGCAGGGCGCGAGCTCATCTGCCACGCCGGCCACCGGAGGCGGTGCGCAGAAGGCTGATGAAGCCCAAGAGCACGACAGCGGCGACCAAGCGGGACGAGGTGGACGCGAAGGCCGCCCGCTTCTGCAAAGCGGTGAAGCAGCCGCAGATGGTTTCCGCGTAAGTGTCGATTCTCTTATGCATTCCTTTCTTCTTTCTTGTTGATATTCCTCAAAATTTTCTTTGTCTTGTCTTGAAAACAGGGCTCCGCTTTCTCTCAAGAGGACTGCCGCCGCCTCTGTGGTCGGGGCAGCAGCAGGCTCCGTGAGCGCCCACCGCATGGACCCCCGTGCCGAGCTTCAGGCAGCGACGGAGTGGAACACACAGGAGGCGCGGGAGGAGCAGGAGGCGGAGCAGCAGAAGGCGGCTGCCGCCATGGCGGTGCAGGAGGCAACGGAGGAGACGGCGAAGGCGCAGGCCGACGCCGCGGCCAAGGCCCAGGCGGATGCCGCGGCCGCGGAGCAGGCGGCGGAGGCCTTGCGCAACTAGCCTCCGCAGCTTGTTATTCCCCTCCGCTCTGTGGCGCCTGAGATCCCGGTGGTGCCACTGGAGGGAACCGGTGGCGACCAGCCGGTGATGGAGAGGGAGGAGGGAGACATCGTCGTCCAGGAGAGGAAGGCGGCTCTGCCATCGCCGATCAGGGCGGACCAAGGCAGCCAACCCAGCGCACCGCCTGTGCCGCCGGCTGGAGGCGAGCCGGCTGCAAGGGCGGACCTTGTGGTTCAGTCTCCAGCACGCCAGCGTGGAGGGAAGGCAACTTCGGCACCGAACCCGTAGAAGGCTGCGGGCGCAAGTTCGTCGGCCCAGGATCTGGAGGCGGCAAGCGCCAGCTCGCCGGTGTGGACGGCAGGTGGTGGGACGGCCGTGCTGAACACGGTGGCGCAAGATGTCCGGAACCGGCTTCAGTCTTAGGCCACCGTGATGAAGCAGTTTAACCAAGAGTTTCTCGCGACGCGGGCAGCCATCAGGGTGAGCTTCTCGCTTTTTGCCTCTTGATCTTGAATTATTCCATCGGGGCGCGTCAGCGCACCCACTGGGTGTATTCCCCAAGTTCTGAGTCGGCTGCTGAGTAGGCGGCTTGGAACTTCTTAGTAATCTTCGAGCGCTATTTTGTCCTATTCACAGGACTATCATAACCTCCGCGCGGCTACCTTCAATTCCCAGACCCGGGAGCTAAACCAGAAGACTGCCGACCTATCTGAGAGCCGGAGTAATTGTTCCATCTTCTATCTCTCGTGGGGGCGCGTCAGCGCACCCACAGGGTGTAGTCCCCGAGATTCGGGCCGACTGCTGAGCAGTCGGGCCGGATCTTTTCTGGTGACTTCTTTCTTATTGCTTTTTCTTCTTTGCCATCTCTGCAGAGGCCAATGCCGACCTACGGCAGCAACTGGGCGAGGCCCAGACCGCCCTTCGCGCCAAGGAAGCTGAGTACAACACCTTGGCTCAGGAGCACGACCGCCTGGTCAAGAAGCTGGCCGACCAGGAGGAGAGCCACAAGGCGGCCCTGAAGGCGGTGAAGGATAGCGAGGCCGCCCTCCAAGCCGAGTACGAGACCAAGGCGGCGAGTTGGGCCAAGTCAAAACAGGCGCTGAGTGATGGCTATGGCCAGATCGAAGACTTGGTTGACGGTAGGCCGCCTTCCTCTTCATCCCTTTGCTTGCCGCCTACCGCTTGGTCCGACTTCTGATTCTACGTTTATTCTCTTCTTTTCTTTCTTGTTCATGCAGAGTACTTCCCCGGTTATTCTGTTGCCGCCAGTCAAGTCATCGAGGCCCACCGCGACGCGCAGAGGCAGGCTGGTGCTGAGATCGCATCGGATGCTCGCCGGTCGCTCGAGGAGCAGCTCCTGGCCATCCAAGCCTGCCTCCAGCCGGCTCACCGCATGCTCCGCCGTCTTCAGCGTGTTGGAGCCCAAGTGTTGTTCGCCCTCTGGCCTGGCGAAGTGATTCCTCGCAAACCAGTCGGACTGCCGACTGGCTGGAGGTGGCGATTGGCCGCTTCGAGGCCTGGAAGGCTTCTGTAGCTCGGTCAGGCGCCAGGCGGGCGCTGGAGTTCGTCCGAGCGTGGTATCCTGGGTTGGACTTGGCCCAGCGGACCACATGGCGGTAGGAGGCCAATGAGGAGCTGGAGGCGGTGCGGCCGGCTATTATCGAGCGCGCCTCGGCAATCGCCGAGTACACCGACACCAGTGCTTTTGCCCCTGAGCTGAATGACGACGGCGTTGCTCTGCCGGAGGAGTGGTTCAGGCTGAACCAGGTGGATGGTGAAGACTCTGCTGAGGAGATCGAGTCCAGCGACGAGGGTGAAGAGGAGGAGGGAGAGGACGGTGAAGACACCGCGCCGGACGGTGGAGCAGCCGGCCAGCCTCAGCTTGACCGAGCCTCCATCGACGAGGCACGTGCGAGCGCGCCGCCTGCCGCTGGCGATGATCAAGCCGACACTCACCAGCCAGCCACTTCTCCAGCCAGCGCTGCCATCTCCACGGACCTGCCCAATTCGCCCGTTGCACGTTTGGCCTGATTCACCATCTTTGCCTTTTCTTTCCTGTTTGTTACTCTTTGAACAATGTTTGTTAAATTTGCACAGTTGCACCCACTGGGGGTGTATTCAAACTATGTTGAATGTCGGGCCTTCGAAGGCCTTTTGTGTAAATATAATCTTCCATGTGTTTGACTTCCGACTGTGCTTGCTTTTCATCTTTTCGGCTGTTTCCTTTGCCGCCCTCCTTTGTTGCCGCCTTCCGAGCCGGACAGCTGCTCTGCAGTCTGTGGCTGGGAAAGTGCTTGGCCGTATGGGAGGGCAAGTACTTTAGCTTTCTTAGACTATAGCAAGGCGAGTGGGAAGCCGGCCAGCCAGCTGTTTTAACAGTCGGTTGGCGAGGTGGGGGTCGGCTTGTGTTTTGCAAGTTCGTTGGTCCTTAGCCTTTTTTCGTGTGGGCATCCTTTCCTGCCTTTGACTCTTGCCAGTCGAACAGTCGATTCTGCGAGCTGCGACTTTCGACAAGATAGGGCTTGGGTGCCGGCACACTACTTGTCCGACTGCAGGTGGAACTATCATAATTCAAGGCGGCGATTCCCCGGGCCGACTGGTCGAACCCAGTGCCGGACAGAAACACAAATGTAGTAACACATTCGCGGTCATGATATTCATCACATAGATAAAAGAGGGTAGTCCCCGAGTGCTCCTCGGGGGGGCCGATGTCTTGTACTCAATACAAAAGGTAGCGTGGTACATACTGCTTTTAACTGTAAAATCTTCGAAGGAGATTGGCATTCCATGGTCGTTCCGACTCCTTGCCAGAATCATCTCTCTTGCATGCCTTGGGCTTCTGTGCGTCGATCAGGTAGTAGGAGTCATTGCCTGAGGCCTTGCTGATGATGAAGGGGCCTTCCCAAGGGGCCGAGAGCTTGTGCTGGCCGGCTGTTTGCTGGATCAGCCGAAGCACAAGATCGCCCTCTTGGAAGGATCTTGGCTTGACCTTCCGATTGTGGTAATGGGGCAAACCCTGCTGGTAGATGGCGGACCGGCTGAGTGCTAACAGCCGGCCCTCTTCCAACAGGTCAACGCCGTCTTCTCGCGCTTCCTTGGCCTCCGCTTCCGTGTACATGGGATGATGGCCTCGGCACCATATACAAGGAAGAAAGGAGTGAAGCTGGTTGACTTGTTGGGGGTGGTACACAGGCTCCAGAGGACGGCCGGCAGCTCCTCGAGCCACCAGCCTGCCGAGCGCTCCAGTGGTACGACCAGTCAGGGCTTGATGCCGGACAGGATGAGGACGTTTGCACGGTCGACTTGGCCGTTTGACTGCGGATGGGCAATGGACGCTAAGTCCGGTCGGATACCCTGTATCGCGCAGAAACGTGCCAATGCTCCTTTAGCAAAATTAGTGCCGTTGTCGGTGATGATGCTGTGTGGTATGCCATACCGGGTAGTGATGTCTGCGATAAATGTCACAGCAGTCGGCCCATTCAGCTTTTTGATTGGCTTCGCTTCAATCCACTTGGTGAACTTGTCCATGGCGACAAGCAAGTGTGTCATGCCGCCGCGTGCTGTCTTGAATGGGCCCACCATGTCCAGCCCCCAGAAGGCAAAAGGCCAGGTGAGGGGGATGGTCTTGAGTGCGGAAGCCGGCAGGTGTTGCTTGGAGCTGAAAACTTGGCATCCTTTGCAGTGTTTGACTAATTCTTTGGCGTCTTCCAAAGCAGTCGGCCAAAAGAAACCATGGTGGAAAGCTTTGGCAACAAGTGATCTTGAGGCCGCGTGGTGGCCGCACTCGCCTTGGTGGATGTCGTTGAGGATTGCAATGCCCTTCTCTGGCTCGACGCGGCGCTGGAAGACTCCAGTAACACTGCTCCTAATGAGTTCTCTGTTCACTATTCTGTATGCTCCGGCTCAGCGTTGAACTTGTCTTGCTGAGATCTCATCAGTCGGCAGCTCTCTGTTTACCAGAAAGTTGAGGATGGGCTGGGCTCATGATGGGGCTGTGACTTCTTCTATTGCCAACACGGCCACTGCGACCAGGGCGGGTGGGCTGGGTGGTGAAGAGTTGGAGTCGGCCACCGCCTATTGTGCCGTTCCAGTCCCCGGGCCGACTGCTGCAGTCCCCGGGCCGGGTTCTGAAGTCCCCGAGCCGGGTGCGACTACAGCAGTCCCCGAGCCGCCTGTCGAAGTCCCCGAGCCGCCTGCTGGGTTCCCCAAGTCGGATCCGACCGCATCGGGGTCAGGTGGCATGAAGATGGAGTCTGCTTCTGGAGACGGCTTGACAGACGGCTTGAGGAGGCGTTGGAGAGACACGCCAGTTGGTATAGCTTGTCAGGAAGAGCCGATTCGTACCAGGGCATCTGCTTGCTCGTTGTCGGCTCGTGGCACGTGGAGAAACTCGCATCCTTCAAAGTATCCACTGAGTTGCTGAACGAGGAACTGGTGCGTCCTTGGCGTCCCAGTCGCCAGATGATTGTTGGATCACCAAGTCCGAGTCGCCATAGAATAAGATCCGGTGGATGCCGAGTTCTTTGGCTAGCCGGAGCCCATGTATGAGCGCTTCGTACTCGGCCACGTTGTTGGAGGCGGCAAAATGAATTTGCAATGTGCATCTGAGCTTGTCACCCTTGGGAGAGGTGAGGACGATGCCGGCTGCCAAGCCGGTGCGCATCTTGGATCCGTCAAAGTGCATCCGCCAATGAGTGGAGTCGGGAGCTGGCGGCAAGTACTAGGTCTCGGCCCAGTCGACAAGGAAGTCAGTGAATGCTTGGGACTTGATGGCGGTGCGGGGCTGGTAGAAGATGGTATAAGGAGCCAGCGCAATAGCCCACTTGGCCACCCGGCCAGATGTGTCCCGGCTGCCTATGATCTCAGCAAGCGGGGCAGTGCAAACGACCGTGATGCGGTGCTCTTGAAAGTAGGGCTTGAGCTTCTTAGCGGCAAAGTACACACCATAGCACATCTTCTGGTAGTGGGTGTAATTCTGCTTCTTCTGGGCGCTGAAGCACGATAACAGTGCTGACCACCCGGCTAGTTGCGGCAATGTAAAGGAGCATGGGCTCTTTCTCAGTCGGCGCCGCCAGGACAGGCGGCGTGGTCAACATCTTCTTGAACTCGCGAAAAGCTTGGTCCGCCTGGTTGTTCCACTCGAAGTGAGTGGATTTCTACATGAGTCGGTACAGGGGGAGAGCCTTCTCTCCTAGCCGGTTGATGAAGCGGTTAAGGGAGGCCAGGCACCCGGTGAACTTTTGGACATCACGCAGTTTGGTGGGAATCTCCAGCCTTTCTATGGCCTTAATCTTTACTGGGTTGCACTCGATGCCGTGTTCAGAGACTAGGAAGCCTAGAAGCTGGCCGGCTGGTACTCCAAACACGCACTTCTCAGGGTTGAGCTTGATCTGAAATCGGCGCAAGTTGTCAAATGTTTCTTTGAGATCTTCCAACAGGGTGCCGCGCTTCTCCGTCTTCACCATAATATCGTCTACATAGACGTGGGCATTTCTGCCGAGCTGCTTGAGGAGGCATTTCTGCATGCAACGCTGAAAAGTGGCACCAGCGTTTCTCAAGCCGAATGTCATAGTCAGGTAGCAGAAATCTCCGAATGGTGTGATGAAGGCGGTCTTCAGGCGGTCGGCTGGATCCAACTTGATCTGATGGTAAAATGAGTAGGCATCCAAGAAACTCAACAGCTCGCATCCGGCTGTGGTGTCTATCACTTGATCGATTCGAGGCAAGGCAAACGGATCTTTGGGGTAGGCTTTATTGAGACTGGTATAATCTATACACATGCGCCATTTCTTGTTTTTCTTCAGGACAAGGACCGGGTTGGCAAGCCATTCTAGAAAGAACACCTCCATAATGAAGCCGGCTGCCAGAAGTCGGGCTATTTCTTCTCCAACAATTCTTCTATTTTCCTCCGACAGTCGGCGGAGGGGCTGCTTGAGTGGTTTTGCATCTGCTCAGACGTGTAGCTTGTGCTCGGCGAAATCCTTCGGAACTCCCGGCATGTCCTTCGGGGACCATGCAAAGATGTCCCGATTCTCACGGAGGAAATCGATGAGCTCGCCTTCCTATTTGCTGTCCAGGTTTGCTCCTATGACAGCAAACCCCTCCGGGTTCTCTGGGTCCAGAGGTATCTTCTTTGTGTCCTTGGACGGCTAGAAGGAGCCTTGAGTATAAGATTCCTTGCGGCCAGGTGACAGGTGCAGCTGCTTGCCGGCCATGGCCAAAACTCGGTCTAGCATCTTCTTTTCTGCAGCAATCACGAGGCACTCGGCCAGCCGGCTGCTGGTTGCCGCACATTCAGAGGATTTCTTGTAGTCTCCGGCTATGGTGATGACGCCCTTGGAGCTCGGCATCTTCATCTTGAGGTAGGCATAGTGGGGTACAGCCATGAACTTGGCCAGGGCAAGTCAGCCAAGCAACGCATGGTAAGGGCTCTCTAGGTCCACCACTTCAGACCAGACTGCTTCTCGGCGAAAGTGATCCTTGTCTCCAAAGAGAACATCTATCTTGATCTTGCCGATTGGTGAGCAGGACAGGCCGGGTACAATGCCATGGAACACAGTCCGACTAGGCATAAGTTGCTTCGTCTTGAAGTTCAGCTTCTCCATGGTGTCACGGTACAGGATGTTGATGCTGCTCCCACCGTCAATCCGAACTTGAGAGAAACGGGCAGCTCGCCTTTCTGTCGCGAGGGTGGCGTCCAACACCAATGCATAAGAGCCCGGAGACGGCATCACCTCTGGGTGATCGGCCCGGCTCCAACTGATAGGCTTCTCAGACCAATGCATAAAATCTGGGTTGTTGGAGGCGACCACGTTGACTTCTTGGTGTTGTCGGCGCCGGCTCCGCCTTTCTTCGGTCTGGCTCGTGAAGATGACGTAGGCGGCATGCTCGTCAGGGAACTCATCTTGAATGGCTCCGACTGCTGGGCGAGCAGCCGACTGCTGAGGAGCTAGAGGCGGCTGGCCAGCAGGCGGAGGAGGCACCGGCCCTTCGCCCTTGGAGATTCGTGTGAGTCAATGGCACTTCCGAGTCGTGTGGTGGGACGGCTTCGCGCCGCTGTGGAACTTGCAGGGGGCATCAAGGGTTTGCTCGTAGGAGAAAACCGGCTGCCAGGCCGGCCTGCCGCCCTTCGGTTTTTTGGGCATGGGCCGCCCTTCAGGCTGCTCGTCTTCGACTGTGGCCACTTGCCGACTGGTGGAAGTCAGCATAGGAGCCTTGCGCTTGTTGTCGTTCTGGTGTGCACGTCGGCTGGAGTCGTCGGCCGGCGTTCTTGGAGCCGGAGGGAGCACCTTTCCAGAGGTGTCCACTCGGAGCTCGGTCTTCATCGAAGAGTCAGCCGTGGCATACTTGTCTGCTATGATCAGCAGTTCGTCGAGTGTAGTCGGCTCGTTGCAGAGAAGTCGGTGCTTGAGGAGGGTGCCCTCTCGGCACCCGGCGGTGAAGTACTCTATGGCTTGAACCTCGTGCACCCCTTCGCAGGAGTTGCAGAGCTCGGCCCAACGCGTGAGGTAGTCGCGAGTTGATTCGCTGGGCCCTTGGACGCACAAGGAGAGCTGGCGGGGCTTGGGGGCCACTTGTACGTGCTGGTGAAGTTGCGGATGAAGACTTCCATGAAGTCTAGCCAGTTGTTGACACTGTAGGGCTTCAGGCTGTTCAGCCAGGTGCGTGCCGTGCCTTCAAGCATGAGAGGGACGTACTTCACAGCTACGCGCCTGTTGCCGTTTGCTATGCGGACTGCGGTGGAGTAGTCGATCAACCAGTCTTCCGGCTTCACCGAGCCTATGTATTTTGGCATGTCTCTTGGGAGCGACAATCCTTTGGGGAAGGGCACGTCGCGGATGCGGGGACCGAAACAGGGCGGGCCAACATCATCTTCTTCTTCTAGCGCCAGGGATCGCGTGAGTCGGTCGATCCGGTGGTGGGCATCATTCTCGCCGACTCCTTCGCGGCGGCCCAGTCGGCCGCTGAGCGTTGGATGCGTGACAGGCGGCGGAGTAGGATATCTCTCCACGCGAGGCGGAGGCAGATTGCCTCGTCGCTCCACGGCTCGGGGGCGGTGTTGAGGATATAACCATTAGAGTCACCCGCCCAGGAGGGGCCGGGTGACGTCATAATGGCCATCACGCAAAGCCCAGTACCGAGCTTGAAAACGGCGGGTCAATAATGGGCTGAAGACCCGGAGATGGCTTAAGGCCCGTAGTGATAACCGCCATTATGGTGGAACTTGTAGTGTAAGGCAAGAATAGTTGAGAGTCCGAGCCGGACACTCTTATGACTCGGCCGGGACTCTGAGGGCCGCTGGGTGTCAACCTCTCTATATAAAGGGACGACCCAGCGGTGGTTCAGGGATGAGGGAGATCAGATCGATAACCAGGCAGGGCGGTTTAGCTCCTGATCGTCGAAACCCTAAGCAATACAATCTCAACTAGACGTAGGCTTTTACCTTCACCGTAAGGGGCCGAACCAGTATAACCCTCGTATTCCTTGTCCCGTTTAACCCCTTTAAGCTTCCTAGTTGCGATGGCTCCACGACTAAGTCCTTGCACTAGGACATCTGACGTGACAATTCCACGACAGTTGGCGCCCACCGTGGGGCCAGCGCACGGTGGATTTGAGTTCTTGAAGGGCACCTTCGAAGGGCTCAAGGGATACGCTGTGGGCCGGATGACCAAGAGTCATCGCGGCATGCTCTACATCGACGATGCAACCTGGGGTCCCGACGCCGGCTCAATCGAGTACGGGTACCGGGTCCCCTTCAGCGGAATCCACGTCTTCATTGGCAAGATTGGTGAGCCGGGCCCTGAGCCGGATCTCTGCACCGATCTCATCGAGACGGCTCAGCGTGCACGACCCGCCCGGGCTCTACCTGCCTTGAAGCATGCCTTCGTGGGATGTGTCCATGGAGGACTCTCTGAAGGATCTGGATCTGGTGATGAGACGGCCGCCGGCTCTGACGGCGAGTCGGCTATAGATGAGTCAAATTCGTTATATCAACTTCAGGATAGCATGCTGAGGGGCTGTTCCGATGGCGACAGCATTCCGGACCCCTTTGAGCTGCCGAGCCGGGTTGGAATCTTCATGGCCGGTGCACAACCCGTTCAAAACCCCGCCCCTGGGTCAGGAAATCCTGTACCCTCGCCGGCTCAGGTGCTGATGGATCTCATAGACAAGATGACAGCCCTGTTGACCGCTACGGTCGCCCCGGCGGATCAAGTTCAACATGACGCGGAGGTGGCACAGTTAAAGTTGGATCTAGCAAAAGCCAAGGAGGATCTGGCGGCGGAAGGGATCAGGATGGCTGCAGAGAGGGCGGCTCTCGACGCCCAGACTCAGCTGATTCAGGCACAATCTTTCCGGCTCACGATGGATCAAAACGCGTCCAACGAGGTCATGAGATGGAGGCATCAAAAGGCCCAATCTTGACTCCCTCCAGTTTACGATCCTCGAAATCTCTTCAACACGCCTGGTGCAGGGCCTAGTAACCCGCCGGAGATCATATCGCCCGGGACTGGAACGCCAATTCAACCCCAAGTGATGGGGCCTCCCCGGATGAACCCTGCCCCGCCTCAGTACGTGCCAATACCCCCGGGTCACTATGCCAACCCGTTGGAAAACATGGTCGCCGCGGCGGCGCGGCTGGCGGCTCTCGCAATTGACGGTGACTCTCCAACGGCGGTTGAAACCCGCTGGGTCAGAGAACTCCTTTAGACGGCTCTGGCGCAGCAAGAGGCGTATTCTTATAGCCGGGACAGGATTCATTCAACCCCTCGTCCAGGCTGGAGCCCGAGTTATAGCAGGCACATGGTTTCAGCGACCGGCTCAAGCAATGTCCGACGCCATGACCTGCCTCCTGGCCACGGCCCGGCTCATAATGGAGCTTTTCACGCAGCAGACCAAGACAGGGCACGGCAAGAGGCGGAGCAGGTGCCTCAGTTGACGGCTTACCAGCCACCCCCGGCCTATCCGACAGCTTCCATCGACGTGGGTATCCCTACAAGGACCGGAGGTGTCCCTTGTCTAGTGCCGGCTCTCCGTAATAAACGTCTGCCCAAGGATTTCAAAGGGCCAAGGAAGGTGCCTAACTACACAGCTGATTTACAACCCGGAGCCTGGATCGAGAGTTATGAGATGGCCATGGAATTGCTGGAGGTCAGCGAAGCGGCAATGGCCAAGTACTTCACCATGATGTTAGATGGGACTGCCCGCACTTGGTTGAAAGGGCTGCCACCCAATTCGATCGGGTCTTGGGCTGAGCTGAAAGCCCGGTTCATCCAAAACTTCAAAGATACCTGTAGGCAGTCTATGTCAATTTTGGATTTGACTAACTGTAAACAGCGGGAGGGTGAGTCTACAACCCATTGGGTTCGCCGGGTCAAAGAGATAATACATTCATCTGATAAGATGGATGCCGGCTCTGCAGTCCTAATGTTGGAGCAGAATTGTCGTTTCCTGCCCCTGAAGATGAAACTCGGGCGGCTCAAGCGCGATAGCAATGATATGGGTACGCTGATGGCGGCTCTCGTCAAATATGCCGACTCTGATAGTACCAAGGACCCCGCGTCAGATGATGAAAGGACAGGGAAGGGAAAGAAGAATGACAATGACAAGGGCCCTCAGCATAACCCGGTGAACCAAGGGGGTAGCAAGCGTAAGGCGGATGGCAGCGTAGAGTTTGTGGCCAATGCCAGCTCACAGGGTAACAACCAGCGACGTAAAGGGAGGCCACCTCCCCGAGCTGGCGGTTCAGGCCCAACGCTCGAGCAGTTGTTGAATGAGCCTTGTCCAAGGAATGGCTCTAGGGAGAAGCCAGCTACTCATTTATGGAAAGATTGCGCAATCATGAATGCTTTTAAGAATTCCAATGCCTTTAACGGCAACAATGGTTCGGGCGGCGGCTCAAATTCTAATCCTCAGAATGGTCAAGGGGGCTTTAATCAGCAGTTCGGCCAGGGTCATCAACAGCAGCAGGGGGTTACCAGATCAATCCAAAGCAGCTCAATGGTGGACAGTATCATGTGTTTACCACCAGTCTGTGTAAGCCAGATCAGAAGCTTCATAAGAGGGCTGTGAATGCTGTTGAGCCGGCGGTTCCACGCTATTTAAGATGGTCTGAGCAGCCTGTCGTGTGGAGTAGGGAGGATCACCCTCCCCGGGTTGATAATCCGGGTCACCTGGCCCTGGTGGTGGCTCCTCAGGTGGGAGGATATAAATTCACTAAAGTGCTCATGGATGGAGGCAACAGCATCAACATCCTCTATTATGAGACTTTTCGTCGTATGGGATTGATTGATAAGAATCTCAGCCAGTCCAATACTGTTTTCCATGGCATGGTGCCTGGTAAGTCGGCGTATCCAGTGGGTAAGATTGAGCTGGAAGTGGCTTTTGCAGATGAGTACAACTACAGGGTGGAGAAATTAACCTTTGAGGTGGTTAAGATAAGAAGTCCATATCATGCTATATTTGGGCGGCCGGCTTACGCCAAGTTCATGGCACGGCCGTGTTACGTGTATTTACAGCTCAAGATGCCGGGTCACAATGGGACCATTACGGTTCATGGTAGCCGCAAGATAGCCTTGGAGTGTGAGGAAGGCGACGCGGCTTATGCAGAATCTGTTTGTGCAACAGACGAGTTGAAGTTTTACAAGGACAATGTTGACCCAACAGATATGACATCTCTGAAAAAGCCGACCACGGAGCATGAGCCGGCAATGAAATTTAAGTCAGCTGATGAGACTAAACTTCTTGATTTCATTCCAGGTGACTCATCTCAGCAGTTTAGCATCAGTGCCAATGTGGATCCAAAATAGGAAAGCGCGCTCATCGAGTTCATCCGTGAGAATAGGGACATTTTTGCATAGAAGCCTTCTGACATGCCAGGTGTACCTAGAGAACTTGCTGAGCACACTCTCAATATTGATCCGAAATTTAAGCCGGTCAGGCAATTCCTTCGGCGGTTTAATGAGGAGAGGCGGAAGGCCATTGGTGAGGAGGTGGCCCGGCTCTTGGCGGCCGGGTTTATTGTCGAAGTCTTTCATCCAGAATGGTTAGCTAACCCGGTATTTATAAAGACTTCGTGACGAACGGCGACAAACACCGACGAACTCGAAGATCGTTAATGTGGATCTGAGGAATGGAGAGGAGAAGGCTTACAGATGCGGAGTTACTGCGGAGGTTCGTCGCGTTTTTCTGGTCACGTCAGGTTGATGCAGCGGCCTGAGTTGGTGACGACGAGGAGATCCACGGCGGCGGCGGTGGAGCTCGAGCGGTAGCACAGTAGCGAGAGGAGGAAGACGATGGAGGCGACAAGTAACTAGAGGATCATGGGCCGGGCTATTTATAAGGTGAGGCTCATAAGTGGGCGCGAGAAACAAGGAGGCCACGTTGTGATTATCTCGCCACAGAAGCGCCTCGATTTTCGGGACGGCCATTAAACATAAGATCGGTTGGGATATGACAGAATAAAAAAATGAACTTAGTGGAAGATGACGTCATGGTGGGTTATCAGGAACCCAGAAGATGACGTCACGGCGGGTTAAAACCTTCGCACAAATGTAAGCCGGAAGATTTTCTCTCAAAGGGATTGAAGATTGACATGAACCGGTTCAAATCAATCTGGGGCCTAATGTTGAGGATATAACCATTAGAGTCACCCACCCAGGAGGGGCCCGGTTGCGTCATAATGGCCATCACGCGAAGCCCAGTACCGAGCTTGAAAACGGCGGGTCAATAATGGGCTTAAGACCCAGAGATGGCTTAAGGCCCGTAGTGATAACCGCCATTATGGTGGAACTTGTAGTGTAAGGCAAGAATAGTTGAGAGTCTGAGCCGGACACTCTTATGAGCCGGCAGGGACTCTGAGGGCCGCTGGGTGTCAACCTCTCTATATAAAGGGACGACCCGGCGGCGGTTCAGGGACGAGGGAGATCAGATCGATAACCAGGCAGGGCGGTTTAGCTCCTGGTCGTCGAAACCCTAAGCAATACAATCTCAACTGGACGTAGGCTTTTACCTTCACCGTAAGGGGCTGAACCAGTATAACCCTCGTATTCCTTGTCCCGTTTAACCCCTTTAAGCTTCCTAGTTGCGATGGCTCCACGACTAAGTCCTTGCACTAGGACATCTGACGTGACAATTCCACGACAGGTGGCCTTCTGCATCATGCTCGATGGTGAGGCGAGTCCGGCTGCGGCTAACAGTCGGCTCCTTGTCCTTTCTTGCGTGGGCGCCGCCCACAGTCGGTGTTCGGGATGTCGCGCCATGCTCTCGGCGTGGGGGAGGACTCTCAGTACGGGCGCTAGCTTCATGCCGCTCTGCGGCCGCGTCGATCAGCTGCTCGATGCGTCTGGTCATGTAATGGAGCTCGTCGCCTTCTAGCCCGTTCAACTCGTCTACGGCCGCCTGGGAGGCACGCAGGTTCTCGAGTGGTGTGGCGTAGACTGGGCGGTCTGCTCCCAGCATGCTGGCGACGGCCGCGCCGCGCTTCTTGACGACGCCAATCTGGCTCGGTCCGCCAGCACGCGGCGTGCCAAAGGTGGCATGGTCGACTTCGCGCTGGTGAGCCTCGGTGAGGCGTCTCATGGATGCTATCCTCTGGCCGTCCACGATGAGGGCGAGGCGGCGTGCCTCTAGTGTCTCGGCGTCGGCGTCGGCTGGGATGGGGGCGGACAGGTCGTGTAGCGCTGCTTGGAGGGCGTCGTGGGCATT
Organism: Aegilops tauschii subsp. strangulata; assembly: GCF_002575655.3. Lineage (NCBI taxonomy): Eukaryota > Viridiplantae > Streptophyta > Magnoliopsida > Poales > Poaceae > Aegilops > Aegilops tauschii. The sequence goes on along the minus strand of NC_053036.3, from coordinate 467,467,883 downwards.
TTCGCCAGAGGCGGCACCGTGGCTGATGACCAGCACATCAATGACGGTGCTGCCGCCGCTATCGGCTCGAGGAAGAGGGTCGTCGATGATCACCATGTTGGTGGGGAAGGCGTCAAGCGATGCCGTGTCAGAGTCGACAAGCGTCGGGTCGGTGGAGCCGACCGACTCCAAATCCACAGCAGGCTCGCTGGAGACGTGGAGCTGGTCGAGGAGGCTGACGAGGCGGTTCTCGGGGCAGTCTGTGCCCGTGTCGGATGCAGGCTCGACAGAGAGGCGGGCCTCGCCAAGAAGATCGGCGAGGCAGGTCGCTGCACAGGCGTCGTCGACGCCATGCAGCACGTCGGGGCAAGGGCCGTCGGGCGTGCCGGGCTCCCTACGCTCGCTGGGGAGGAAAAGGGTTCCCGTCCAGAGCAGGTCTCCGGACGATGGTGCACCTGGCCCCATGGTGGGCGCCAAATGTCGGGTGGTAGGTGCGACATATGCCAACGGGTGGCTTATCATTGTGGGCGCCAGTAAGACATCGCCGGTGCCTGGAAACGGGATAAGGCGAAGACATGCACGCCGGTGAATATTACCCAGGTTCGGGGCTCTCCGTGGAGATAACACTCCTAGTCCTGCTCTGTGGGGTCTCCGCATGATCACTAGATCAACACAAGTGGCTACAAGAGGCTCCTTGAGCTGTTTGGCTAGAGGAAGAAGAAGTGCAAGGCTAGCTCTCCTCTTCTCTCTATTTGGTGTGTAAAACTCTAATAGATCAACCCTTTGCATGGGTGCCCTGGCGGGTTTATATAGGTCCACCCCCCAGGGGTACAATGGTAATCCGTCTGGACACGGGTCCAGGCCGTCAGTGCCTGTGATCGCCGGCTTCTCCACCGGCCGCTGGGGCCCGCCGACTTGTGGGTCCCGCCGGCTGCCGGCCTCTTGGCCGACAGGCTGGCCCCACCGCCTGGGGGTCTTGTCGGCAGCTGGTTACTGTGGCCTCGCTCTTGATGACGAGGGCTTTGTCGGGGTAAGCATGGCTACAGTGCCGCCGCCTGGCGGTCTTTCACTGTAGCCTTACCCCGTCCTTTCGGCTTAATGGCATACGAACTTCGAGGGAGGGGTAGCCGACTGTTGGGAGCCGGCTTCCGCCCAGGCCGGCTTGGGGAGGCTCGGCCGCCTCCCGGTGTCTCTCTGACTAGAGGGGCCCGCCGCTTGCGGGCCGTACTGATAGTCTGTCGTGGGTGGCGTCATGGTCAACATGGCAACAGTGTTGCGCCGGACGGGGGATGGCCGCCTCGTACGGCGTTGTGGCCATGCATGCTCCAGGATTCGGTGGTGGCAGGCTTCACTATAGCCATGCCCTGTCTCATCACCGTTATGTGGGTGCAGACTTTGAGGGTGCGATCTTGGCCGCCTGCTAGGAGTCGGCCTTCTGGTGGCCGGCTGCTTGGAGTCGGCCCTCTTCGCGAGAGCATTCAGAGCCTTGCCGCCTTCCAGAAGCCGGCCGATGGGATAGCCGGCCAGGAGAAGGCGGCCCTGTGCCTTGGACGTTTGAGGGCTTGATCGGCCCGATATTTTTTTTGAAGAACCAGGGGGAGCCGGTTAGGCTACCTGTGGTCATTTACTCCGACATCCAACTTGGACTTCTTCACTTGAGCTGCAACTTGCTTTCCGTTCTTCTTGAAGTTCCCCTTCTCCCTTTTCCCTTATTCTTGAAACTAGTGGTCTTGTTAACCATCAACACTTGATGCTCCTTCTTGATTTCTACCTCCGCAGCCTTTAGCATCGTGAAGAGCCCGGGAATTGTCTTGTTCATCCCTTGCATATTATAGTTCATCACGAAGCTTTTGTAGGAGGCAGTGATTGAAGAACTCTGTCAATGACACTATCATCAGGAAGATTAACTCCCAGTTGAGTCAAGTGGATGTGGTACCTAGACACTCTGACAGAACTATTCTCCTCCATTTTGCAGCTATAGAACTTATTGGAGACTTCATATCTCTCAATCCAGGCATTTGCTTGAAATATTAACTTCAACTCCTGGAACATCTCATATGCTCCGTGACGTTCAAAATGTCGTTGAAGTCCTGGTTCTAAGCCGTAAAGCATGGCACACTAAACTATCGAGTAGTCATCAGCTTTGCTCTGCCAGACGTTCACAACATCCGGTGTTGCTCCTGCAGCGGGTCTTGCACCTAGCGGTGCTCCCAGGACGTAATTCTTCTGTGCAGAGGACAATCCTCAAGTTACGGACCGAGTCCGTGTTGTTGCTACCATCGTCTTTCAACTTAGCTTTCTCTAGGAACACATTAAAATTCAAAGGAATAGTAGCACGGACCATTGATCTACAACAACATGGACATGCAAAATACTATCAGGTACTAAGTTCATAATAAATTAAAGTTCAATTAATCATATTACTTAAGAACTCCCACTTAGATAGACATCCCTCTAATCATCTAAGTGATCACATGATCCATATCAACTAAAGCATGTCCAATCATCACGTGAGATGGTGTAGCTTTCAATGGTGAACATCACTATGTTGATCATATCTACTATATGATTCACGCGTGACATTTCGGTCTCAGTGTTCCGAAGCCATATCTGCATATGCTAGGCTCGTCAAGTTTAACCTGAGTATTCTGCATGTGCAAAACTGGCTTGCACCCATTGTATGTGAACGTAGAGCTTATCACACCCGATCATCACGTGGTGTCTCGGCACGACGAACTGTAGCAACGGTGCATACTCAGGGAGAACACTTACACCTTGAATTTTAGTGAGAGATCATCTTATAATGCTACCGCCAAACTAAGAAAAATAAGATGCATAAAGATAAACATCACATGCAATCAAAATATGTGACATGATATGGCCATCATCATCTTGTGGTCATGATCTCCATCACCGAAGCATCGTCATGATCTCCATCGTCACCGGCGCAACACCTTGATCTCCACCGTAGCATCGTTGTCGTTTCGCCAACTATTGCTTCCACGACTATCGCTACTTCTTAGTGATAAAGTAAAAACAATTACATGGCGATTGCAATGCATACAATAAAGTGACAACCAGATGGCTCCTGCCAGTTGCCGATAACTTTGTTACTAAACATGATCATCTCATACAACAATTTATATATCATCATGTCTTGACCATATCACATCACAACATGCCCTGCAAAAACAAGTTAGACGTCCTCTACTTTGTTGTTGCAAGTTTTACGTGGCTGCTACGGGCTTAGCAAGAACCATTCTTACCAACGCATCAAAACCACAATGATTTTTTGTCAAGTGTGCTGGTTTAACCTTCAGCAAGGACCAGGCATAGCCACACTCGATTCAACTAAAGCTGGAGAAACAGACACCCACTAGCCACATGTTTGCGAAGCACGCCGGTAAAACCAGTCTCATGGACGCGGTCATTTAATGTCGGTCTAGGCCGCTTCATCCAACAATACCGCCAAATCAAAGTATGACATGCTGGTAAGCAGTATGACTATTAACGCTCACATCTCTTTGTGTTCTACTCGTGCATATAACATCTACGCATAGACCTGGCTCGGATGCCACTGTTGGGGAACGTAGTATTTCAAAAAAATTGCCTACTATCACGCAAGATCTATCTAGGAGAAGCATAGCAACGAGCAGGGAGAGTGTGTCCACGTACCCTCGTAGACCGAAAGCGGAAGCGTTAAGTAACGCGGTTCATGTAGTCGAACATCTTCGCGATCCAACCGATCAAGTATCGAACGCACGGCACCTCCGCAATCTGCGCACGTTCAGCTCGGTGATGTCCCTCGAACTCTTGATCCAGTTGACGCTGAGGGAGAGTTCCGTCAGCACGATGGCGTGGTGACGGTGATGATGAAGTTACCGGCGCAGGGCTTCGCCTAAGCACTACGACGATATGACTGAGGTGTAAAACTGTGGAGGGGGCACCGCACACGGCTAAGAGATTGTCTGTTGTGCCTTTGAGTGCCCCCTCCACACGTATATAAAGGAGGGAGGGAGGTGGAGGCCGACCAGGAGGAGGCGCTCCCAAGGGGGGGGGGAGTCCTACTCCAAGTAGGATTCGCCCCCCATTCCTACTTCCACAAGGAGAAAGGGGGAAGGAGAGGGAGGAGAGAAGGAAAGGGGGGCCGGCCCCCACAGCCCTAGTCCAATTCGGTTTGGGCTAGGGGGGAGGGGGCGCCACACCTTGGCCTGCCTCCTCTCTTCCACCACTAGGTCCATGAGGCCCAATAACCCCCCGGGGGGTTCCGGTAACACCCCGGTACTCCGGAAAATACCCGATACACTTCGGAATCATTCCGGTGTCCGAATATAACCTTCCAATATATCAATCTTTATGTCTCGACCATTTCGAGACTCCTCGTCATGTTAGTGATCTCATACGGACTCTAAACAACCTTCGGTACATCAAAACTCATAAACTCATAATACGAATCGTCATCGAACGTTAAGCGTGCGGACCCTACGGGTTTGAGAAATATGTAGACATGACCGAGACACCTCTTCGGTCAATAACCAATAGCGGAACCTGGATGCTCATATTGGCTCCTACATATTCCACGAAGAACTTTATCGGTCAAACCGCATAACAACATACATTGTTCCCTTTGTCGTCGGTATGTTACTTGCCTGAGATTTGATCGTCGGTATCACCATACCTAGTTCAATCTCATTACCGTCAAGTCTCTTTACTCGTTCCATAATGCATCATCACGTAAATAACTCATTATTCACATTGCTTGCAAGGCTTATAGTGATGTGCATTACCGAGAGGGCCCAAAGATACCTCTCCGACAATCGGAGTGACAAATCCTAATCTCTATCTATGCCAACTCAACAAACAACATGGGAGACACCTGTAGAGCATCTTTATAATCACCCAGTTACGTTGTGATGTTTGATAGCACACAAAATGTTCCTCCGGTATTCGGGAGTTTCATAATCTCATAGTCATAGGAACATGTATAAGTCATGAAGAAAGCAATAGCAATAAACTAAACGATCATAGGGCTAAGCTAATGGATGGGTCTTGTACATCACATCATTCTCTAATGATGTGATCCCGTTCATCAAATGACAACTCATGTCTATGGCTAGGAAACTTAACCATCTTTGATTAACGAGCTAGTCAAGTAGAGGCATACTAGGGACACTCTGTTTGTCTATGTATTGACACATGTACTAAGTTTCCGGTTAATACAATTATAGCATGAATAACAAGCATTTATCATGTTATAAGGAAATATAAATAACAACTTTATTATTGCCTCTAGGGCATATTTCCTTCACTTTATAGAGCCTGTCTTCACTACTAATGTAAGTTTGTCCTCCTTGAGCCTTCAAACTTTGTTGTTTATATTTGGATAGCTATGAGTGCAAATGCTATTTATTTTTGTCGTATGCATCAAATTGCTTGTTCAAAGTTTATAAAGTAGAAGTACATAAACATAATTTTGTCCTTCTCAATTTCAGTCTTTACTTGTACAATCTAGTTCCTTATTTGTACGATTTAAATTAAACCAAACATAGAAAGTTATCTTCTTTAGCACTATGTGTATGCTTGTGTTCTTGATCTGTAATCCAGTGGTGTGGTGAGACTGCCAACAACAGCACAATGTCATATCCTGCTATGTCTCAACTATGAACAATGCCATATTATATTAATGTTATTAAAATCATGTCTCTTTATTTACCAATCTGAAATGGTATAAATTGATAGTACACTCACTATTCATGCTTATATGTTGTTTAGAACTACATCTATGCTTGTGTTCTCATCTGTAATCCAGTGGTCTGGTGAAGGTGGCCACTCCAGCACAATGCCATTTCCTGCCGTCTTAAGTATGAACAATGCCTATTATGTTAATTCTATTTTAAACTGTGTCTCTTTATTTCCGACAAAGAAATGAGATGAATTGACAGCGTTGATGCTTATACGTGCAAAACCTGTTATCTACCTGCTTGTTTCTCTTTCAGTGTGACAACACTGCTGCTAGGAAGAACTGCCACAATGATAGTGAGACGAACCCATTGTTTGTCCCTCTAACACATATTCCAGAGGAGAAGGCAACACATATTGAGGGTAGGGATGCAACCACGAAGTCACATCTTGATGTAGTGCCAAACTTACTCAGTGCCACAAGCTCGATGAACTCGTCGCCTGAAGCTGTTCGACTTCTACAGTCTGAAATTCAAGCAGAAATACATGCTTCCGCTCAAATACAACTGGAACTCCAATCTCTATGCAAGCTTAACCATAAGTACAAGACATTTATTGACGCTATGCAGCTTAAGTTGGTGGATATGAGTGCCAAAGAAGTGCAGTTTCATCAGGTTGCTAAGCTGCTTGCGCTGCAGCTCCTGGGTCGGGCTAACCTTTCTTGAACTATGTTGAAGTGTTGTCAGTTCTGTCTATTATTTTTTCCGCCTGTTAACTTCCACTGGCGACGACCTGCACAGTTTATGTAATCTGCTGTCTGGTTGCCCTTTATTATCACTGGCGGGGAACTTTGATGCCGAGGGGTTGTAATATGCTGTAATTTCTTTGTTGTATAGTCTAGGTTTATTCTTGGTCGGTATGCTATAATTTAGTCCGGAAGGTTCAGTGGATCCAGTGTTGTCGGTCTTCAGGCCGGCCCGCTACTCATATGGGCCAAAACATGGGCCTATAATCATCTTGGGCCATTAGCAGGTCTAAACCTGTAGTTGTTTCCCGCCTTTAACAGGCCGAGTAAAGTTCTATCTAGCTGGGCCGGAGAATACCATGAGCTTTTAACAGGCTAAAACCTAGATTGGGCTAGCGTTGAGCCAAAAAATTCACGGGCCAATATATGCCGAAACTGCCTAAGGCCCATGTTTGGACCAAATAGGACGAGTAGTTAATAGGCCGAAATATATCTCGGGCCTGTTTGGCCCAATAAAATTAAGGGCTTTAAGCAGGCCGGTATCTACGCGGGCCATAGGCCTAAAAGTGTCACGGGCCATTATCAGATGGGCTGTAAGTAGGCCGGATTCAACGCGGGCTGTAATTAGGCCCAACTGTTACACGGGCCATTAACAGGCCGATAGGCCAGTTGGGCTGAAATTTATCCACGAAGACTACGGGCCGTTAAGAGGCGTAAAGTTACTTCGGACAAGAAATAGCCCAGTTTCTGCATGGGCCGTTAAATGGCCTAAAGTTAAACCGGGCCGACAACGTCCCAGATGCACCATGGGCCGCTAACAGGCCGAAACTATTATCGGGCTGAACTGGTAAACGGGCATTCAAGAGGCTGAAATACAAACCTGTCATAGAATGGGCCCAAAAGAACAGTGGCCTGTTAACGGGCCTGATCCGATATGGGGCATAATTTGGCCCAAAACGCGGCAGGCTGTGAACGGGCCTGATCTAGTATGGGCTTCAATGAGGGAGTCCTGGATTAAGGGGTCCTCGAGCATCTGGCCTATGTGATATGGGCCGGACTGATGGGCCATGAACATACAAGACAGAAGACTTCCTCCCGTGTCCGGATGGGACTCTCCTTTGCGTGGAGGGCGAGCTTGGCGTTCGCATATGAAGATTCCTTCCTTTGTAAACTGACTCTGTACAACCCTAGGCCCCTCCTGTGTCTATATAAACCGGAGGGTTTAGTCCATAGAGGCAATCACAATCATACAGGATAGGCATCTAGGGTTTAGCCATTACGATCTCGTGGTAGATCAACTATTGTAATCCTCATATTCATCAAGATCAATCAAGCAGGAAGTAGGGTATTACCCCCATCAAGAGGGCCCGAACCTGGGTAAACATCGTGTCCCCCGTCTCCTGTTACCATCGACCTTAGACGCACAGTTCGGAACCCCCAACCCGAGATCTGCTGGTTTTGACACCGACACTCAATTTGACCCAAAACATGGCAGGCTGTTAACAGGCCAGCCCACTAGTGTCTGAAAAAACATGGTGGGCCTTTAGCTGCGCCGGCCTTTTCACTGGAATGGGCCTCTGTTGGGCCATGCCACGTGTCGACGTATCATAGGCGCCTCTTGTCCAATGAGTGGATGACATCTGTCCCAACGGTGAGCCAACACGTGTTTCCTCCCGCCAATAAGAATTTTACACGTGGAAAATCCCCATTGGTCCCGGCTGTTAATGGGTTATCGGATCCAAAACTGGACCCGATAGCTTAACGGCGAACTGTTACGGTCGATGCCACGTGTCGGCCACCCTTGACGAACGCACTTCTATGACGCGCGATTTAACGTCATGGAAGTGGACACTTCCGTGATGATAATTTTGGTAATGTCATGGAACACTTCTACGACAGGACATGTATGACTATGTTCATTCTGTCATAAAATCGTCATGGATGTACATGCATGACAGAAAACATGACCTACTGTGACAAACACGTATCATCACGGAAGTGTATTTTTTTGTAGTGGTAGGACCCGCCGCCTGCGGGGCCATGCTGCTAGCCTTTTGCTGTAGCTGCGTACTTGATGATGGAGGCCGCCTCAGGAGTCGTATGGCTACAGTCCCGCCATCAGGCGGGTTGGTGGCCGCTTGGTCAGCGCGCACTATAGCCATGCTCCGTCCCGTTGAAATAGGTGGGTGCGGACTCTGATGGGAGGGAAGGGTCGGCAGCTAGGAACCGACCGGCCCCTCAGCACCGCCTGCGAGGAGTGCGCTGTCTTCTGCTAGCTCATGGACAGGTAGGGCCCGCCGCCTGCGGGTCATACTGATTGCCTTTTGCTGTAGCATGACCCTGGCTGATGAGGGCCATGCTGGGAGTCGCATGGCTACAGTCCTGCGCCTGGCAGGGGGTGTACGCTTGGTCAGCTCGCACTGTAGCCATGCTCCTCCGGGATTTGGGGGAGCAGGTGACCCTGTAGCCAGGCCCCATCTTGTTGTAGTGGTTGAGTGCAGACTTCCAGGGGAGGAAGGGCTGTCTGCTAGGAGGCAGCCTCCCCAAAATCTGGCTTCTTAGAGGGTGCCGTCTTCTAGAAGCCGACCGCTTGGGCCCAGCCAGCCCAGGGAGCCGGCCGCACATGCGAAAGGTGCGAGGGGCTTTGCTAGCCCCGATGTCTTGAAATGCCAAGGGGCATGGACGAGACTACCCGTGGTCAATCCCTCCGACAACTAAATTATTGCATGTGATGATTAAGGCTGGCCATAGTGGTGGTGTCTGAGCTGGTATCATGCACACGGGAATAATAAACATGCTAATGTGGCAAAGAATTAAAGAATAGAGGGGGGTTAGAGTAACATAGGTGGATACCGTATCATGTTAAATACTACTCCCTCCGTCTAGGTGTGTAAGTCACCTTACGGAAACCAAATAATCCCAAAACACTTAGGCACGGTACATTAACTCTCTCCTTGTTTCTTGTTTCGTGACATATCAACCAATAAGAGATGAGGGATTGCATGCTTACAATGATTTGAGACTACCAAACATGACATGCAATGGTTAGTTCATTGCATGCAATGCTATTAATTAGCAAAAATACATTAAGTTTTCTCGTATTCCTCTCCGTCTTGGTCGCGGTTGAGGGAGTCCTGGATTAGGGGGTCCTCGGACAGCCAGAATATATACTTTGGCATGTTGGACTATGAAGATACAAGATTGAAGACTTCGTCCCGTGTCCGGGTGGGACTCTCCTTTGCGTGGAAGGCAAGCTTGGCAATTCGGATATGTAGATCTCGTTCTTTGCAACCGACTCTGTGTAACCCTAGCCCCCTCTGGTGTCTATATAAACCGGAGGGCTTAGTCTGTAGGACCAAGAACAACAATCATAATCATAGGCTAGCTTCTAGGGTTTAGCCTCTACGATCTCATGGTAGATCAACTCTTGTAATACTCATATCATCAAGATCAATCAAGCAGGAAGTAGGGTATTACCTCCATCGAGAGGGCCCGGACCTGGGTAAACATTGTGTCCCCCGCCTCCTGTTCCCATTAGCCTTAGACGCACAGTTCGGGACCCCCTACGAGACCCGCCGGTTTTGACACCGACATTGGTGCTTTCATTGAGAGTTCCACTGTGTCATCATGGTAAGGTTTGATGGCTCGCCTTGTTATCAAGGACAACATCACCTCTGGGGGAGCTCTGGCTTTAGGCCAAACTCTCCGACTAGGCGCCTTCGTCATGACCGCCCGTTCGGCCGCCGCGCCGATGATGACTTCTCGGGTCATCGAAAACAACCTCCATGTCAGCTCGGAATACGCAGAGCGGATGGATCCAATGGAGATTTCGTCCTTGAACGAGCTCTTGGATCGCATCACCGCCCTGGGACTCGCTACAGACTATGATCGGATCGGGCTTAAACCCGACCAATGAGAGATTAACTCTCCGCCGGTCACCCATCAGATAGCGGTGGTGGAGGAGCAATGCAGCGATTCTTCCTCTATTTTGAGGACGAACTATGTCCGGATTCCCGAGCTCTCCGAGCCGGATACCCGTCTACGGGAGGACATTACCCAAGCTCCGAACTTAGAATCGGACAGCGGCCAGAAAAATTGGGCAATATCCCAAAGCCTGAACTACCTAGTTCGGAAGCTCCTCGGCCCCTGAGTTATAGATCGGGTCAGGGTTCGGACTTAAATCTACCCACCCGCCCAGATACAAGCGATCTTTCGCAAATTAGACAAGAGCCCCAAGAGACAGTACATCACTTTTGGGCCAGATTCCTCCTTATAATGAACAAGGTCAAGGACTGTCACGAGGAAGATGCAATATCGTTATTTTGCAAAAATTGCATGGACAAGAGAATCCTTAACGCCATACGTCGTCGTGACATAGTGCACTTCGCTGACTTGGCGGCCATAGTACAGAAGTACTGTGCGATGGAAAGCGCCTGGAAAACCCACGCATTCGGGGATCCAATGGCCCTCAATAAACCCCTCGTCCCGAACTAAAAGGGTGCACTCTCGCAGGTCACCCGATCCAATCACAAAGAAACCAAAGCCCACTACAAGGCGCGGAACTGTATTGGAGGGATGGCTCAATGGGCCATGCAAAATACACACCACACCGGATACCATACCAACACACAGCCTTAGAGCATGTTGGCTACTTCAGCAAGTGGCCAAGAGCGGCGAGGATCTCCTCATCAACAATACCGCAGACCATCATCCCGTAGAAAGCAAAAATACAGTATTAACAGTCTTCGAGACTTTTGCCTCAAATAACAGGCGCAAGAGAGCACTCCGCAGCCTCGCCGAAGTCTGCCATGTTGCAGCAACAAATCCCTGGAACGACACGGCTATAACCTTTAATGCCGGTGACGAACCACCATTCCGAACAGTCCGAGCTCTAGCCGCTTTGGTCCTTAGTCCAATTGTGGACGGCTTTCGGCTTACTAAAGTGCTCATGGACGGTGGCAGCAGATTAAACCTCATTTACGAGGAAACCCTCAACAAGATGGAAATAGACAAAGGCCGCATGGAGCAAAGCAGCACTACCTTCTGAGGGATTATCCCTAGTCGGGAGGCGTGATGTGCGGGAAAAATCACCCTTGATGTGGTATTCGGCACGCCGGAAAATTACAGGTCCGAGGAGATAACATTCCAAGTGGCCCCGTTCAATAGTGGATACCACGCCCTTCTAGGGCGAGACGCATTCGCGAGCTTCCAAGCCATACCCCATTATGGGTACATGAAGCTCAAGATGCCCGGGCCCAACGGAATCATCACTCTAGCCAGTGACCCGGACATAGCACTCCACGCCGAAAACAAAACCGCCGCCCTCGCCCTTGAGGCATTATCCGAAGCCCTAGCGGTCGAAGAATTCACTGCACTACGCTCCATAGTGGATAGGGCCGACGTGATACTCGACAAACGATCCAAATCCACCTCTTTCAAGCCAGCGGACGAAATCGTCAAATTCCAAGTCCACCCAACGGACACTACAAAAATAGCAACCATTGGGGCACAACTGGACCCCACAATCGACGCCGCACTGTGGGCGTTCTTACGCGAGAATTGGGACATCTTTGCCTGGCTCCCTTCAGATATGCCAGGGATCCCACGCAGGCTGGCCGAGCATAGCCTTAATATACTAAAGGGATACAAGCCGGTCAAGCAGACACTACGGCGCTTTTCAGAACCTAAACGACAAGCCATGGGAGAGGAGCTAGCCAAGTTACTCGAAGCCGGATTCATTAGAGAAATAAAACACCCGGACTGGCTAGCAAACCTGGTGATGGTACCAAAGAAGGACAAATCCTGGCGCCTATGTGTCGACTTCAAGGACCTCAATAAGGCCTGCCCAAAGGATCCCTTCCCTCTCCCTCGCATCGACCAAATAATCGATGCCACTGCAGGACACGACTCATTGTGCTTCCTCGATGCATACTCCGGATATCATCAAATCAAGATGGCGGAGTCCGATCAAGCCGCAACGGCATTCATAACTCCATACGGTCCCTTCTGTTTTAACACCATGCCTTTCGGGCTCAAAAATGCCGGTGCAACCTATCAACGCATGATCCAGACATGCCTGGAAACACAAATCGGCAAAATAGTGGAGGCATACGTAGACGACGTAGTCATCAAAACCAGACATGTCGAGTCTTTAATAGATGACCTGTGGCTTACGTTCGACAATCTCTGAGCATATGAAATCAAGCTCAATCCTGAAAAATGTGTTTTTGGCGTTCCTGTCGGAAAGCTCCTGGGTTTCATCGTTTCCAATAGAGGAATTGAAGCAAATTCGGCTAAAATTTGAGCTTTGTCACAGTTGGCTACCCCAACAGACCTCAAGAAAATCCAGAAATTAACTGCATGTGTGGCTGCCTTAAGCCGCTTTATCTCCCGATTGGGAGAAAAGGCACTACCTCTCTATCGCCTTCTTCGACGCACCAAACACTTCGAGTGGACGGATGCGGCCACGGCCGGACTGGAAGAAATAAAGGCCCTCTTGGCAAGCAACCCAATCCTGGCCGCACCAAACATCGGCGAACCCATGCTGTTATATGTAGCTGCAACACACCAAGTTGTTAGCGTAGTGCTCATCCTCGAACGAGAGGAGGACGGACATAAGTTCACGCTTCAAAAGCCAGTATACTACATATCCATCCTCACACCATACAAATCACGGTACCCACATTACCAAAAGATAGCATATACAGTCCAATACGTACTACAAATATTATACACAGACTCCAACAATAGAGCCGAATACGAGGCTCTATTGCATGGTCTTCGGATGGCAGTCTCCATGGGCATTCAACGCCTAGAAGTGCGTGGGGATTCGAACCTCGCAATATCTCAAATAAATGGATACTTTGACGCCAAGGACCCAAAAATGGCGGCTTACCGCAATGCCGTCCTCAAAATGTCAGCTCGGTTCGAGGGGCTTGAATTCCACCATGTGGTCCGAGAAAACAATCAAGCGGCGGATATCCTCGCCGGCATCGGTGCTAAGCGCGACCCCATCCCACCTAATATCTTTTTAGAAAGGCTGTTTAAGCCATCCGTGGTGTGGGAAGGAGAGACCGACAATACCAGTCCGGATCCGAACACAACCCCTGATCCCGAACACTCTGACGTAATCGGAGGCTCCGCCACCGAAATAACACCTTCGGCCCACGTGATCATGGTTGTCATCGCCCCGTGGACAGAACCCTACTTAGCCTACCTAAATAGGCAAGAACTCCCCGAGGACCAAAATGAGGCACGCTGCATTGTGCGGCGCTCTAAAGCCTACAAGGTTCATGAGGGAGAGCTTTATAAGAAAAGCGTGAACGGAGTGCTCCAAAGGTGCATCTCCGAAGAGAAAGGGCGGCAACTCTTGGGCGAAATTCACGCTGGACTCGGCGGCCACCATGCCGCAGCTCGGGCCCTTGTAAGCAAGGCCTTCCATACAGGTTTCTACTGGCCGACAGCCCGAGCAGACGCACAGGACCTCGTCCAACATTGCGTCGGTTCCCAGCATTTTGCAAATCAAAGCCATATGCCACCTACCGCTCTCCAAACAATCCCCATAACTTGGCCCTTTGCGGTCTTGGGGCTTGATATGGTCGGACCCCTTAAAGGAGGAAGCCATAAGAAAAAATACTTGTTGGTCATGGTGGATAAATTCACCAAATGGATAGAAGCCAAACCAGTTAAAACGGCCGAATCCGGACCAGTGATAGACTTCATATCCGGGGTCGTACACCGTTACGGTGTCACCCACAGCATCATCACCGATAACGGCTCCAACTTCACAGCCAACAAGGTGAAAACTTGGTGCGGCAACATGGGCATTAAGCTCGATTATGCCTCCGTCTATCACCCAAAACAAAATGGTCAAGTCGAACAAGCAAATGGTCTTATTATGAGCAGCATCAAACCCAGACTAGTGCGATCCTTGAAGGAATCAGATATGCACTGGGTCGAGGAGCTCGACTCCATACTATGGGGGCTGCGAACCACACCGAACCGCACTACCGGATACACACCATTTTTTGTGGTGTACGGCGCAGAGGCGGTATTGCCCTGCGACATCATTCATGACACACCTCGAGTGCGCATGTACGAAGAGAGAGAAGTCAAGCTGGATCGGCAGGACAGCTTAGATGCCCTGGAGGAGGAGCGCGACGTCAGAAAAGCCTGTTCCGCATTCTATCAGCAACAGGCTCGAAGGTATCAAAGCAGGGAAGTACGGGCCAAAACTTATAATGTTGGTGAACTCGTTCTACGCCTACCGGAGAACAAAAAGGACAAGCTCAAGCCCAAGTGGGAGGGTCCCTTCATCATTGATAAAGTTCTCACCGGAGGAGCGTACCGTCTGCGCGATGCATCAGATAATCGACTCGAGCCGAACCCATGGAACGCAGCCAGACTCCGGAGATTCTACGCCTAGTGCCGAACTCTGTGTTCATCTCCTTACCTCCGTCTTTTTTTAAGTTATATTCTCTATCTTTCTTTCTTTCTTCCTTTTTTATAGCCTTAAACGCTTCAAGTGTGCTTCGACAACACACTCCTGCCGCGCTATGCACGCTCAATATAACTGGGGGCTTCTTATACAGAAGCTTAACATAATTATCTTCCGGGCTTCATGCCCACTACATATGTGTCACTTTTTCCATATGTACCTTTTCTTCGCCGTTATATGCATCGATATGACTTATGTTTTGGCCAAGCTGGGTTGCCTGGCTCTTGTGTTTACGCCCTACGTTCCCGTTAATTCGGCTAGGGCATAAGGGGAGCACCTCTACGATTGTTACTGTCGGGTTAGTCGGATGTGTACCTCAGACTGGGTGAAGCCGAAAGCTAGCGTTCTTAAGGGAATATTCGGTCGGTGAACAAAAGACGTTTTCTTACCAATGACAACATAAGCCCCTAGATGTTTTATGTCCTGCGTCTCTGTTCGCACTTCGGACATGCACATTCACGCATGTGTACCCAGGTAAAGGAACCCTTAACGAAACTATTCTCCCTGGAAGATGTTTCTTACTATCCATGTAATATAACATAACTAGTTGGGTACTTGTCTGTTCAAGCACTTATGACCCCTACGCCTGGTTTCCATGCGTACCCCGGTTTACATAACCGAGCGGGTATTTGGATACACTTCGAACTGTCGGGTCTGGAGGTTGAAGCAAAAAGGTCCGCCATGACAAATGATTTACAATCCGGCTAGGGACAAAATATGTCCATTGAAGTACACAGTCATTTAGACTGGCTAAATTCTTCTTCTATACCATCTAACAGGCTGTCTAGCCTACAATCCTGTTAGGAAGACTTTGCGCCTAATCCTACCTGGTCATATACCAGACTTATGGGAATCTCTTTCTCATCTGACCCTACAGGTCCAACCTGTGCCATGTGATTCGGATCAACCTTGGTGTACCGTGTTTTCACCATAGCCCAGGCTTCCCTCGCACCTTGTCAGCAGGCCGATATCTTCCACAACCGGAAGCGCCGCCGCGCTCCCTTGAGCATCTCTACAAGCTCTCCCATGCCTCCTGGCAGGGAGGCGGATGGCCACAAGGCTTGGGCAATACCCTGCATCACTTGTCGAACTTGCTCGTGCAATTGTGAAAGCTCTTGTAGCAGATCGCCTGCGGATCCGGGCGTCTTCTCTTCGGGGCGACCTGTCAGCATACCTACAGACATTACTCTGTTAGCCCGCTTCTTCGCCAAACTCTATAAAGGTTCGTTTGAGCACTTACTAAAAATGCCGCGTCGAAGCCTCTTATTCTCCTTCACGGAATAAGCAAGCTGGGCCCGAACATCTTTTAGTTCCAAGCCCAGCCGGGTATGAGCATCCTGGAGATCATTTTTCCCTTGAATAACCCATTTAAGCACGCGCTCGCCAGCCTCTAACTGTCGTTGAGCATGTTGCTCATCCCCTGGTACTATCTTCGGATTCACTCCGGGATTGCCTACAGAATCTATTGTTAGATTTGTGAGCATGCCGAATACTAACTGGTACACGTTATTACATTCTTGTTCATCAAGACAAGTATTACCAGAAAAGGCTTTCTTGGATTCCCCCATTTCGGCAACTGCGGCCCTTAGCTGGGCTTTGCACTCCTCCAGCTATTGAGACAAATGGGTATTCTTCTCTGTAAGAACCTAGGCATACGATGATCCTGAAATCAGTTGTGCCAACTGTTTCAAGTCTCAGGGGCTACTGATATACATAATTATCATATTTTTTCTTACTCGTATATCCTTTAAATACTGGTTTGTGGCTCTAGCAAGTCCACCTCGAGCAGCCCGGATGTACGCGTCTCCCGAGTTAAAGGCATTAAATGCCTCTTCGGAGAAATTAGGGTCGCGGAGTACAGCCTGACGACGCCAGTGATTCATGGCGCTCTTCACCTCGGAATTTGTAGCGGATATTCTATCCGCATCCTCTGTAGGAGGACCGTCCGGTGTTGTCCCCACGTTGGCCTCCGCCCTCGAGTCCGGTTCTTGAGTCCGGCTAGTGGAGGCGTGGCCGGCAGGATCTCCGGTCACAGTCCGGCGAGCACTCTTTCTGCCAGGGGACAAGGGACATTGTTACATTTTAAAGACGACAATTATAGAGGAGGTTTTAAATCATACCTTTGCGACGGAGTCTCGGTCCTGACCACCTTCCTTTTAAGCCTACCCGGCTTCGGTGCCCCTTGTTGGCGAGTCACCACGGGTTTGGCATGGCGCCCCGATGGCCTTCCCTGTGAAACGCAATACATGTGCGGTGGGTAAAGTGCAAAGACGGGATCCTTCTCGGAAGTTAGGGCTCTGGTTTTACTTACATGCAATGTAGGGAGTAGGCCGGGATAATCGGCTATGATGGCCACCAAGGCACCGTCACGGCTTAACTAATAAAACGTCATGTCGACGAGCTCCACAAATACTTCCGGATCTTCTTCGAGTCCGGGGTCGAGGGCCCGGTCAGGGTCCTCTGGCTGTGGAGGCGGGCTGTGAACCTCCCTCATAGCTTTTCGCAGTTCCTGTTATGAATCAACAAGATAAATATTTGTGATGAAGAATGCGGGAATGAATGGAGTTGAGTAAAAGATAGCAGCTCACCCAGCTGGGGGGTTTACATGGAAAATCCGTCGCGTGGCTTTATACGGGGAAACTCCTCTTCTTCTCTTTTGTACAAGTCGGACAGTATTTTTGCCAGAGCGGTGGCGGAGTCCGGACCTTTACGACCGCAGCGGGTGGCATCGTCTTCTCCATTGAAGTGCCACATGGGTTTCCCCCGATACTGAAGTGGCTGCACCCCCCGCATTATACATATTGACATAACCTCGATTATTTTCAGTCTTGATTTGGCCAGCATTCTTATCCTGCCCATCAGGTAAAGGACTTCTCTGTTTTCTTCCTCCTGGGGGCTCTGGGGGCGCCAGCTGTGGCGTTTCTTCAACAGGGCATTAGCAAACTTAGGAAGGCCCATCCGAATAGGGTCTGGAAGGGGGACGTCCTCCATATAAAACCACTCTGAAGGCCAGTCTTCGGACGCCTTCTTCGGAGTGCCGGACAGGTATCCGGTCCCGACGATGCGTCATATTTTGGCTCTGCACACTTGATATATTGATCCCTCCTGATTGCAAGGGACGAGGCAGAATAGCCTCTTCCATAGCTCGAAATGAGCTTCGCAGCCCAGAAATAGCTCACACCGGGCGACATAACCTGCGATATGCAGTATGGAGGCAGGAGTGAAGTTATGTAGCTGGAGGCCGTAGTACTCCAGGAGCCCGCCGAGGAGTGGATGCATTGGAAATCCGAGGCCCCTCAGCAAGTAAGGGACAAGGCATACTCGCTCCTCCCTGGATGGGTTGGGGAAACTCTCTGCTTGCTCCCCGCCATCATAGGTGGCTAGTCCGGCTCGGACGGGGACAAGGTAGGCAGGCGGAAGAAACCCCTGGGTCTGCAACTCCACCAATCGGCCATGGGATACGGTGCACTTCACCCAATCGCCTGGCTTAGCGCTACGGGAGCGAGAGGAGGAGCTGCGGTGGCCGGCCATGATGGGATGGTTTTTTCGGGCGCGCTCTGGTGATTCCTCGCTTGGGGAAGATGGTGTGATTTGGATCTGAGGATCCCCGTCTCTTTAATAGACGATTTACTTACATGGTCAGGGTGGCAAATGTAAAAATGCCCCGACTTCTCGCATTTGCTCGACACGTGGAGATTCCCATTATTAAAGTACAGAAGCCAAGGATTGCAACATTAATGGGAAGCCGGACACTACTCGTTACAACAGGTACTCTGGATTTGGAGAAGAACCCGCCTTGCAATGCCGAAGACAATCTGCGCGCCGGACTCATCGTCATTGAAGCTTGGTTCAGGGGCTACTGAGGGAGTCGTGGATTAGGGGGTCCTCGGACAGCCGGACTATATACTTTGGCCGGACTGTTGGACTATGAAGATACAAGATTGAAGACTTCGTCCCGTGTCCGGGTGGGACTCTCCTTTGCGTGGAAGGCAGGCTTGGTGTCAGGTGGTAGGTGCGACATATGCCAACGGGTGGCTTATCATTGTGGGATCCAGTAAGACGTCGCCGGTGCCTGGAAACGGGATGAGGCGAAGACATGCACGCCGGCGAATCTTACCCAGGTTTGGGGCTCTCCGTGGAGATAACACCCCTAATCCTGCTCTGCGGGGTCTCCGCATGATCACTAGATCGAAATGAGTAGCTACAAATGCTCCTTGAGCTTTTGGGTTCGAGGGAGAAGAAGAGCAAGGCTAGCCCTCCCTTTCTCTCTATCCGGTGTGTGTAACTCTATGAGACCAACCCTTTGCATGGGTGCCTTGGGGGTTTTATATAGGCCTACCCCCCAGGGGTACAATAGTAATCCAGCTGGGTGCGGGCCCCAGCCGTCAGTGTCTGTGTTCGCCGACTTCTCCGCCGGCCCTTGGGGCCCGCCGACTGGTGGGTCCCGCCGGCTGCCGGCCTCTCGGTCGACAGGTCGGCCCCACCGCTTGGGGGTCTTGTCGGCGGCTGGTTACTGTTGCCTCGCCCCTGATGACGAGGGCTTTGTCGAGGTAAGGATGGCTACAGTGTAGCCGCCTGGTGGGCTCTCACTATAGCCTTACCTCATCTTGTCTCCTTAATGTGGCACATGTTTTGAGGGAGGGAGGTAGCCGGCTTCTGGGGGCCGGCTACGCCCCTGGCCGACTAGGGGAGGCCGGGCCGCCTTCGAGCGTCTCTCTGGCTAAAGGGGCCCACCGCCCGTGGGCCGTACTAGCGTCTGTCGTGGATGACGTCGAGACCAACATGGCTACAGTGCCGCGCCAGACGGGAGATGGCTGACCCGTACCGCGTCCTGTGGCCATGCCTGCTTCGGGATTCGGGGGTAGTGGGCTGTACCGTGGCCACGCCCCGTCTTATCACCATCATGTGGGCATAGTTTTGGTGGGTGCGGTCTTGGCCGACTTCTTGGAGTCGGCGTTCCTCATGGCCGGCTTTTGGGAGTCGGTCCTTTTGGAGCCGGCTTCCTGGAGTCGGCCATCTCGTAGCTTTCTTGGGGAAGGTTTCTGGGATCGGGTCTGTCAGGACCCCGATTCCAAATCACACCGATCTAGCCTGTAACACCTCATATAACATTGCGGCCTCACGCACGGTACTCCCACGGGTGTCGCCTTACCATGGCCCGGGACCGTTTGCGCCTTTTGGCTCACGTATATGATAATGTCGCTAGCATCCATATGACAGAGAACCCGGGCCGACATGGCTAGTCGTGAACCCAAAGCGGCACTAACGTATGGGGACAGTCATACATGAATCAACATCGAACGTGTCGGTCAGTAGCGTGTGAGTCCGGGCTGTAGCACTGGGCTAACAGGACTCCGGGAACCCGGGCTGTAGCAGGCTAGGCAGGACTCCGGATGTCACCGCGTGACATTTCCCCGAAGGGACAGACACAGGAACGATATGATTCACATGCCGGCCAGTCAGGTGTCCAGAGCAGTAGTGCTGGGCTAGCAGGACTCCGGTGAACCGGGCTGTAGCGGACTACTATGGCTCAAGGAGGCACCAGACTACATTTCCCCATAAGAGAGGCTGCTAAAGATAAACAACTAGATTGTCGGATCCCACACATACCAAGCATTTCAAACATACACACAATATGCTCGATATGTGCAAATACAACATGGCATCACAACAAAACTCTACAACTCAAGTACTTTATTTAAAGGGCTCCGGAGAGCCTTACATAACTTGTTCATACAGATAGGGGTCACATGACCCGACACTCAAGCCATACAATCATACAAGCACATGCGGAAGCAAACTGTCTGGGTACAGACACTAGAAAGAAATAAGGCTTGACGAAGCCTGTCTATCTACATGGGCCCTT
Source organism: Aegilops tauschii subsp. strangulata (assembly GCF_002575655.3). Classification (NCBI taxonomy): domain Eukaryota; kingdom Viridiplantae; phylum Streptophyta; class Magnoliopsida; order Poales; family Poaceae; genus Aegilops; species Aegilops tauschii. Next base: position 467,447,117 of record NC_053036.3, on the reverse strand, counting down.
CACAAGCCTAGATCACCACCTGGGTGGCGCGTCACTCGTCGTCGTCATCGAGTTCTACGTAGAACCCATCAGAAGGGGCGGTGTTGTCGTCTGAAAACAGTAATTAAAGCGACATGAGTACAAAGGTACTCAGCAAGTCTTACAACAGATCCTACTATACATGTTCATTCTCAAGAAGGTAGTGGGGTTATTGCAGAAAGCCAGCTTTGACTCTTGGCTAAGCTATCCTACGATACACCACTTGTGAAATAGTTTTCGCACACGAGTCTACTAATCACCATCTCAATACCCCACCGTGGATCCTCCCTCGTCATCCAACGAGAGGGCCATCCGCGGTACTCACACTTATCTTGAGGCTTTTAGTAGTATTCATTTACTTGTCTATGAACTGCATAAGCTACCAAGTAGTCCTTTACCGCGGACGCGGCTATTCGAATAGTTTCATACCCTGCAGGGGTGTACTTCGTCACACACGCTCTCACCACTTATCGTCGCTACACGACGTGTACTCGGCAACCTTCAAGCGGAAGCCCAACGTGGGTGTCGGCCACAGCCTACCTAAACACTCGAGTCTCTAGTCCAGGTTTATCGCCTATTTAGGTTCCATCCGCAGGGAGTCCGGCCAAGGTTTCCACATACGACCCCAAACGATGTGTGCAGGGTTCCCGGACACCAAACGGGCGACTCGGTACACCGTGCCACGAGCCTACCGCATTACAGCCCACCCCTTGGTCAGCGCTGTCCACGGCCTCCAGCTTACTACAAACACCAGAAACTACGTGCAACTCCTGGACAGAGGACAAGGGTGAATAAGAAGCCAAGGGGGTCCATTGGTTTCGGGCCCAATGTGTGGTAGTAGCTGAATCTTAAATCACGCATATAGATCTCAGTTCTTAGGGAGGGTCTCAATGAAACAACCCACCATGTACTCCTACATGGCCTCCCATCGATACCTTTACCAAATCGTATTCAACACTTTACTCCCTTTACCGACACACACACTTTCACTCTAGTTCATCACCCTGATGAGCCAGACCTGACACAACTCTAAGCATAGCAAGCATAGCATTGTAGGAACACACAACATGGCTCAATCAACTCCTACACATGCTAGTGGGTTTCATCTAGTTACTGTGGCAATGACAGGTCATGCAAAGGAAAGTGGGTTCAACTACCGCAACACACAGCAGTTTGAATCGCGTTGTCTTAATGCAGTAAACGAGAGCAGAAGCGAGAAGATGGGTTGCTTGCCTGATGGAGTGGTGGTGGGATACTGCCCTTCAGTTGGATACTCGTGAATATCCTCGGAGGCAGGACCTACCACGATGAGCATACCGAAGCACAATCAACACCAAGCAAGTGCAACAATATGATGCATGCATGAGACATGGAAAGATGGATGTGTTGGGCTAAAGCAACTAAGACCAGATGGGTTTGGACTAATTTGAATCAAAGATTCAAATTCCAAGTTCATAAATGGCCCATATTAATGCTTTATCTTGTTCTGTATAAAACAGTAGGTTAACTTGCTTAATCATGCATGAAACCAGTACAGATGGATAGAATGGATTTTTCTGATCATTTTTCATATATAAATCTTTTCATTCTGAGCTATAGATTATTTTCTATGATTTTTTGAAGTTTGTGATAATTTCTGGAATTTCCAATATAAGAATAATTCCAGTAAATGTTTTACTGCATCAGCCTGACGTCAGTGTGACGTCAGCAAGTCAACGGGGTCGTCCAGGTCAAACCTGACGTGTGGGTCCCCTGTGTCAGTGTCACTGTTAGATAATTAGTTATTTAGAATTAGTTTTAACTCTAACCCAGATTTATTTAGCAGGCGGGCCCCACTTGTCAGTGACCCTGGGGGGTCAACCCGTGGTCAAACCACGCTGACTCGCCGGCGTTTAGCCGCCGGCGACGTCCAGACGCGGCGGTGGAGTGCGGGTTCCCTCCTCCGGCGACCAAAAGGACGGCGGAGAGTACCTACGTGTAGCTGGGGGCGAGCCGCGTCGACTGGTGGTGGTAGTGGAGCTCGAGGTCGCCGGAATCGACGCCGGCGACGAGCCGTGCGGCTGCCGGGGTACAGGCGTGGTTGAAACCGTAGCTAGAGAGCACGGCGAGGAACGTGCGAGGGTGCTACGGGTTCCTGGCGTTGCGGTGAAGCTAAAGGCTACGGTGGTGTGGCCGTTGGATGGCCGGAGCCTCGTCGGCGACGAGCTCGTGTGGCGGCGCGTACGGGTGAGCTTCGTGCGGTGGCTACAGAGCTCGAGAGAGAGAGAGAGAGGAGAGGATGGGAAGGTGGCCATGCTCACGGCGGTTGCGACGGAGCAGGCGGCGAGGTCGGAGACGAGCTGTAGCAGTGGCGACGGTGGAGGGGATCTCCGACGGTGAGCGGCGAAGGCGAGGTCGGTGGCGGAGCTTCGGGGCAACCGAGCACTCGGGGCTCGACTTGCTCGAAGGAGCGGGCGACGGCGGTGCTGTAGGACACGCTGGAACGGCGCGAGGTCGACGGTGGGCGCGGCTACTCCGGTGAGGTGTCTACGGCGGCGTCGGCCATGGTGGGGAAAAGGCGAGGGAGAGGCGATGGGGGAGAATGATGATGTTCAGGGGCTCGGGGCGCGTCGAGGGAGGTCGGCCAGCTCATCCGCGGTGAGGGCGGCAAGCAGGTGGCGCGGTGGCGAGCTCGCGCTCGCCGGCGTCACCTCTCTGCCTGCTCTGGCGACGAGCAGGCAGCTGACTGGCGCGGGCCAGCACAGTGCTGGGCCGCCAGGTGGGCTGCCAGGTAAGTTTCTCTGCCTTCTATTCTTTTCTCTTTTTATTTATTTCTGTACTGTTTTTTGAAATAGTAAAAATACTATTTCATTTGGAAAAATCCTGAAAATATTCTGGGGCACCTTTGAGATTATTCCCAACAGCCTAAAAATACCTTCAAGATTATTTGGGCATTTGAAAATATTTATAGCATTTAAAATGCCCAAATGCAAATACTTATGGCTTGTGCAAAAATCCAAGATGGCCTCCAAAAATATGAAACCATTTTTGGCAGAGGTTTTAGCCAAGACCAAAGGTGGTGAACATTTATGGAGGGCATTTCAGGTTCATTGAAAAGAATTTTAGCAAACCCTAGTTGTTCCAGGGGGGGGTGCTGGGGGTTTCTGGCATCCCCATTTCAGGTTTCTGTGAAATGTAGACATGATGCAACACTCTAATGCATGAACTAACTGGGATGTGACAACTCACCCCCACTCAAAAGAATCTCGTCCAGAGATTTAGGATCCGTTGGAAAGAACGTGGGGTACTCAAGTCGAAGACGATCCTCCCTTTCCCAGGTAGCTTCTTTCTCGGAATGGTGTGACCATTGAACTTTGAGAAACTTGATGTCTTGGCGTCGAGTGGTACGCTCGGCTTGATCAAGGATGCGAACGGGATATTCCCGATATGTGAGATTATCTTGGAGATCAAGCGTTTCGTGGTCCACTCCACGGATAGGATCCGAGAAGCAACGCCTGAGTTGAGATATGTGGAACACATCATGAACCTTGGAAAGATGCGGAGGTAGTTCCAATTGGTTGGCAACTTCTCCTCGCTTGGCAAGAATGCGAAAGGGTCCAATGTAGCGAGGGGCCAATTTGCCTTTGATACCAAATCGATGGGTTCCCTTTAAAGGAGTCACCCGAAGGTAAGCCTTCTCGTCAACCTCAAAAGTCATAGCCTTATGTTTGCGATCATAATGGCTCTTTTGGCAAGATTGGGCTGTTTTCAATTTCTCACGAATAATGCGAACCTGCTCTTCTGCTTCCTGGATCATATCCGGGCCAAAAAGTTGTCTTTCCCCGGTTTCTGACCAGTTAAGAGGCGTTCGACATTTTCGTCCATAGAGAACCTCTAAAGGGGCTTTGCCCAAGCTGGCTTGATAACTATTGTAATAAGCGAACTCGGCGAATGGGAGGCATTTCTCCCAATCCATGCCGAAAGAGATGACAGAAGCTCGGAGCATATCCTCCAGAATTTGATTAACTCGTTCTACCTGACCACTTGATTGAGGGTGAAAGGCGGTGCTAAAAGAGAGACGAGTTCCCATGGCATTTTGGAAACTTTCCCAAAATCGAGAGGTGAAGAGACTTCCACGGTCTGAGTTAATTTCCAATGGAACACCATGAAGAGACACTATTCGGGAGATGTACAAGTCTGCTAGCTGGCTAGCGGTTATACTCTCACGAACAGGTAGGAAGTGGGGTACTTTGGAAAGACGATCGACAACAACGAAGATAGCATTATTCCCTCTCTTGGTCCTGGGAAACCCGGTAATGAAATCCATACCGATTTTATCCCATTTCCATTCAGGAATAGCCAGAGGCTGAAGGGTGCCAGCAGGTCGTTGATGCTCTGCTTTAACACGTCGGCAGACGTCGCAGTTAGCAATGTATTGAGCAATTTCTCTCTTCATCCTAGTCCACCAAAACCTCTGGCGTAGGTCTTGATACATTTTAGTACTACCGGGATGAACGGTGAGAGGAGATTCATGAGCTTCCTTAAGGATCAATCGCCTCAGGTTGCGTACCTTGGGAACCACAAGACGGTCTCCAAAGAACACGACACCTTGGTCATCAACGGAGAAACAATCCGCAACTCCTTTCTTGATGTTTCTCTTAATACGAGAGATCCCCGGATCTACCTTCTGAGCTTTGATGATCTGATCCGTAAGGGTAGGTTTCGCCACCAGGGTGGATAGAAATCCTTGAGGAACAATGTGAAGGTTAAGCTTGCAGAATTCCTCGTGGAGAAGTGGTTGGCTTTGTTGTAACATCAAGTTGTTACAATAGGATTTACGGCTTAGCGCATCAGCCATGACATTGGCTTTGCCCGGGGTGTAAGTTATTTCTAAGTCGTAGTCTGAGATCAACTCGACCCAACGTCTTTGCCTGAGATTCAAGTCCGGTTGGGTGAAGATGTATTTCAGACTCTGGTGGTCGGTGAAAATCTCGCAACGATTACCGAGAAGGTAATGTCGCCATGTTTTGAGTGCATGGACTACGGCTGCAAGCTCTAGATCATGTGTGGGATAATTATCCTCATGTGGACGCAACTGTCGGGAAGCGTAGGCAATCACATGACGGTCTTGCATTAGTATGCAACCTAGTCCTTGTCGCGAGGCGTCGCAATAGATAACAAAATCCTTGGAAAAATCTGGTGGTACGAGTACGGGGGCAGATGTCAGGCGTCTTTTCAGTTCCTGAAAACTGAACTCGCACTGTGGGGTCCACTCGAACCTTTTATCTTTCTTGAGGAGTTCGGTTAGAGGTTTAGCAACCTTGGAGAAATTCTCGACGAAACGACGGCAGTAGCTCGCTAAGCCGAGGAAACTCCGGACTTGCTTGACCGTTTCAGGGGGAGTCCAGTCAAGGATGGCTTGAACTCGCTCGGGATTAACAGCAATACCCTTACCAGAGATCACGTGGCCTAGGTAGGTCACTTCTGGCAACCAAAATTCGCACTTGGAGAACTTGGCATAAAGGCGATGCTCTCGAAGTTAGTACTAGCCTCAGATGCTCGGCATGTTCTGCCTCGTTCTTGGAGTAGATGAGTATATCATCGAGGTATACTACGACGAATTTATCCAAATACTCCATGAAGATTGAGTTCATTAACCGAGAGAAGGTGGCTGGAGCATTGGTTAACCCGAAGGACATGACTGTATACTCGTATTGGCCATAACGAGTAACAAAAGCCGTTTTAGGAATGTCCCCGTTCTTGATTTTGATTTGATGGTAGCCCAACCTCAAATCCATTTTAGAGAAGACTGAGGATCCAGCGAGCTGATCATACAGGTCGTTGATCCTGGGAAGCGGATACTTGTTCTTGATTGTGACTAGGTTGATAGGTCGGTAATCTACAACCATCCGATCCGTACCATCCTTCTTCTTGACGAAGAGGACGGGGCAAGCCCACGGAGAAGAACTAGGACGGATGAAACCCTTTTTCAAAGACTCATCGAGTTGTTTCTTAAGCTCGGCTAGCTCTAGGGGTGCCATCTTATAGGGTCTTCTAGAGATTGGGACGGTTCCCGGAACGAGGTCTAACACGAACTCAACATCCCTGTCAGGTGGGATACCTGGCAGTTCTTCAGGGAAGACATCCGGGAAGTCACGGACTACCGGCACATCTTCGAGGTCTGGAAGAGGGTTGGCATTTAATGAGTAGAGCTGACGCTTAGACACTCGGGTCAAAACATTGACTGTCTTGCCCGACGGATGGGTAAGTTGAACAGTGCTAGTAGAGCAATCAATTTTAGCATAATGGGCTGACATCCAGTCCATACCCAAGATGATGTTTATGTCCGAGGACTTGAGAGCTATTAGTGATGCAAGGAAGACCAGTCTGTCAACAAGAATTTCATTGCCATGGCTTATCTTAGAGGTTTGCCACTTAGTACCAGGGGTTTGGATTACCATGGAAGTGGGCATGTTGCAGAATGTGGTGTTGTGTAATCGAGCATAGCTCTCAGAGATAAATGAATGAGATGCTCCAGTATCGAAAAGAACAGTTGCCGGATGGCAATTAACAAGGAGCGTACCAAGGACGACGTTGGGATCCTCATGAGTTTCTTCAGCTGAAACATAGTTGACATGGCCACGTGCAGTGGTGGCTGGCTTGGCGTAGTAAGTCTTTCCTACTGGCTTACCACGGCCAACGGACTGTCCAGGTTGATTGAGGTTGTTTTGGGGGCACTCGCGCAGATAGTGACCCGTTTCTCCACACTTGAAGCATGTCACAATATTGGGGCGTGGAGCAGCATTAGCAGCGGGGCCACCATAAACCTTGGGCGGTGCATGCTGCTGGTTGGGGCGAGGCGCCTCGAAGGATGGCCTCGGAGTGAACCTGGGTGGCAGAGCAGTATTTGGAATCCAGACCCGGCGCTTCTGGGATCCGGAGCCAGATGAGGAACCAAAATCACGAGAGTGCTTGCGTGTAGCGTCATAGTCAGTTTGTCCTGTCTCGGCACTGATGGCCTTATTGACCAACTTCTGGAAAGAGGTGCACTCATGCAGACGGAGATCACGGCGAAGCTCGGGGCTAAGTCCCTTGCGGAACCTTGCCTGCTTCTTGGCGTCGGTGGATACCTCTTCAGGAGCATAGCGTGCTAGATTTCCAAACTCACGGCTTTATGCATCCACGGTCAGTCTGCCTTGGGTGAAGTTGCAGAATTCCTCCCGCTTACGATCCATGAGACCCTCCGGAATGTGATGCTCACGGAAAGCCTCACTGAATTCAGCCCAAGTAGTGATTTGGCCAGCTGGGCGCATAGCCTCAAAGTTCTCCCACCAAAGGCTAGCAGGGCCTTCAAGGTGATAGGCAGCGTAGGTAACCTTATCAGCTTCGGCTACGTTGGCAGAACGTAGCTTATGGGTGATGCTGCGAAGCCAATCATCCGCATCAAGGGGCTCAACGGAGTGGTTGAACTTCGGTGGGTACAGCTTGATAAAGTCATTGAGGGACACCAGGTCGTTCCTCTGGTGACGTGCAGTATTCTGCTCAATTCGCTCTAGCAAGCGGTTAGTCTCACGCTTGTTTCTTTCTGCCTCCAGCATAACTTCGGCTAGTGAAGGCGGTTGGGGCAGATCCTCCGCCCTGGCTGCATTGGCTTCATCCTGCGCCTGGACAGCAGGGTTGTTGCAGGTGTTAACCATCCTAGGAGAAACAAAGCAGCGGTTTAGACGAGGATGGCTAAATCTTGATAGGGAAAAGCGGAATGTAATGGATAACACGGAATGCAGAGATGACCATCAGTATGACATGGTAACATAGCTACATACATACACCAACGGTCATACACGCCATACATAGTTTAGTGCAAGCCCAGGCTAAGGTACAACTATGATGAAAGACGATACATCTCATCAGAGGCATTCCAAGCTCCTATACATTATTTTTTTCTACACCTCCGGAACGTGATACACACCAAGTCGTATCCCACAAGACACGCAGGACTGTGGAGATTACAACTGTTACATTACTAGTACAACTACTACCAACTCAGACGTCCCCGTAGTAATCCTCATAGAAGTCACCACCATGTCCTGGAAGCTGAACATGATCATCCGGAAACAGACGGTCCTGTGGAGCCTGCGGTCCATAGGGACTCGGGTGTGGCCTTGGTCCAACAAACGGTGGCAGACGGGGTCCACGAGGAGGGGTGATGCCTCCTACATCACGCCATTCCATACATTCTGGCAGACCAGATCGCACGGGGTATATGTCCCTCATGTCCATAAACCCAGCTTGCTCGGCAGGTGCAAACCGTGTCAGGGTGGCCCAGTGATCAGCACGAGCATTAAAGAGCTCCATTCGCAAGGCATGATTCTCACGGTCCTTGTCCTCAAGCATCTCGGTGGTGGTACGGAGTAGTGAGCCCTCATGGGTAGAATCACAGTAAGTGGCCTGATAGTACCCCTGTGCCGCAGGGAGTGCTGCTGGCATATAGCAGAAGTCGGTGTTCTGAAGCAAGGCAGTTCTGGCTCGCATGATAGTCATCATTGAGTAAGCTGCGTCCTGCACGGACATCTCGACAGTAACCCCAAGTCCATAAGAGCAATGGAGGGGTTCAGTGGCTCCAGGGTAGGATGGGTAAATCTTGACGGTGCAAAGATATTGACTTTGATTAAAGTCTCGGAACTGCTCCTCGACGGTATACTCGGGATACCAACGATAGCCTGTCTCAACCATCACTCGGACCAACATGGCCGTGTGACCAGGTACGCCGATGCACCGGGTCAGACGAACCACTTGGTTCTGGGAACGGGTGGCCATCTGAAAGCACGAAATAATGCAAGGCATTAGTATTTCTAGGAGAATTTGGACAGCATAACGGCTGTAAATGCTCGAAAAAGGATTTGAGACATTCGCAACTGTTTGCAATACCACTCAACAACATCATGTCAAGGTTCTGGTTCAACCGACAACATACCAAGGTAATAGAAACTGAACCGAAGCATGGAACCAACAATCCTATAAGTTACTACGGACTAGTAACACGTGAACCTGATAGAGAGGAGAGAGCCTAGTCCTTAACCCGCGTAGAATGAGAAGAGTATGACTCAGATCAGAGGGCATGAGGTAAAGGAGTAAAAGCACCTTACGTTCCCTCCCACAATCAATTCCCCTACATATAACTAAAGCATTTCTAGACTTGACATCGACCAGTTTGGCTTATCGCACCTACAGGCAGTCCGGCTCTGATGCCAACGCTGTCAGGACCCCGATTCCAAATCACACCGATCTAGCCTGTAACACCTCATATAACATTGCGGCCTCACGCACGGTACTCCCACGGGTGTCGCCTTACCATGGCCCGGGACCGTTTGCGCCTTTTGGCTCACGTATATGATAATGTCGCTAGCATCCATATGACAGAGAACCCGGGCCGACATGGCTAGTCGTGAACCCAAAGCGGCACTAACGTATGGGGACAGGCATACATGAATCAACATCGAACGTGTCGGTCAGCAGCGTGTGAGTCCGGGCTGTAGCACTGGGCTAACAGGACTCCGGGAACCCGGGCTGTAGCAGGCTAGGCAGGACTCCGGATGTCACCGCGTGACATTTCCCCGAAGGGACAGACACAGGAACGATATGATTCACATGCCGGCCAGTCAGGTGTCCAGAGCAGTAGTGCTGGGCTAGCAGGACTCCGGTGAACCGGGCTGTAGCGGACTACTATGGCTCAAGGAGGCACCAGACTACATTTCCCCATAAGAGAGGCTGCTAAAGATAAACAACTAGATTGTCGGATCCCACACATACCAAGCATTTCAAACATACACACAATATGCTCGATATGTGCAAATACAACATGGCATCACAACAAAACTCTACAACTCAAGTACTTTATTTAAAGGGCTCCGGAGAGCCTTACATAACTTGTTCATACAGATAGGGGTCACATGACCCGACACTCAAGTCATACAATCATACAAGCACATGCGGAAGCAAACTGTCTGGGTACAGACACTAGAAAGAAAGAAGGCTTGATGAAGCCTGTCTATCTACATGGGCCCTTCACAAGCCTAGATCACCATCTAGGTGGCGCGTCACTCGTCGTCGTCGAGTTCTACGTAGAACCCGTCAGAAGGGGCGGTGTTGTCGTCTGAAAACAGTAATTAAAGCAACATGAGTACAAAGGTACTCAGCAAGTCTTACAACAGATCCTACTATACATGTTCATTCTCAAGAAGGTAGTGGGGTTATTGCAGCAAGCCACCTTTGACTCTTGGCTAAGCTATCCTACGATACACCACTTGTGAAATAGTTTTCGCACACGAGTCCACTAATCACCATCTCAATACTCCACCGTGGATCCTCCCTCGTCATCCAACAAGAGGGCCATCCGCGGTACTCACACTTATCTTGAGGCTTTTAGTAGTATTCATTTACTTGTCTACGAACTGCATAAGCGACCAAGTAGTCCTTTACCGCGGACGCGGCTATTCGAATAGTTTCATACCCTGCAGGGGTGTACTTCGTCACACACGCTCTCACCACTTATCGTTGCTACACGACGTGTACTCGGCAACCTTCAAGCGGAAGCCCAACGTGGGTGTCGGCCACAGCCTACCTAAACACTCGAGTCTCTAGTCCAGGTTTATCGCCTATTTAGGTTCCATCCGCAGGGAGTCCGGCCGAGGTTTCCACATACGGCCCCAAACGATGTGTGCAGGGTTCCCGGACACCAAACGGGTGACTCGGTACACCGTGCCACGAGCCTACCGCATTACAGCCCACCCCTTGGTCAGCGCTGTCCACGGCCTCCAGCTTACTACAAACACCAGAAACTACGTGCAACTCCTGGACAGAGGACAAGGGTGAATAAGAAGCCGAGGGGGTCCATTGGTTTCGGGCCCAATGTGTGGTAGTAGCGGAATCTTAAATCACGCATACAGATCTCAGTTCTTAGGGACGGTCTCAATGAAACAACCCACCATGTACTCCTACATGGCCTCCCATCGATACCTTTACCAAATCGTATTCAACACTTTACTCCCTTTACCGACACACACACTTTCACTCTAGTTCATCACCCTGATGAGCCAGACCTGACACAACTCTAAGCATAGCAAGCATAGCATTGTAGGAACACACAACATGGCTCAATCAACTCCTACACATGCTAGTGGGTTTCATCTAGTTACTGTGGCAATGACAGGTCATGCAAAGGAAAGTGGGTTTAACTACCGCAACACACAGCAGTTTGAATCGCGTTGTCTTAATGCAGTAAACGAGAGCAGAAGCGAAAAGATGGGTTGCTTGCCTGACGGAGTGGTGGTGGGATACTGCCCTTCAGTTGGATACTCGTGAATATCCTCGGAGGCAGGACCTACCACGATGAGCATACCGAAGCACAATCAACACCAAGCAAGTGCAACAATATGATGCATGCATGAGACATGGCAAGATGGATGTGTTGGGCTAAAGCAACTAAGACCAGATGGGTTTGGACTAATTTGAATCAAAGATTCAAATTCCAAGTTCATAAATGGCCCATATTAATGCTTTATCTTGTTCTGTATAAAACAGTAGGTTAACTTGCTTAATCATGCATGAAACCAGTACAGATGGATAGAATGGATTTTTCTGATCATTTTTCATATATAAATCTTTTCATTCTGAGCTATAGATTATTTTTTATGATTTTTTGAAGTTTGTGATAATTTCCGGAATTTCCAATATAAGAATAATTCCATTAAATGTTTTACTGCGTCAGTGTGACATCAGCAAGTCAACGGGGTCGTCCAGGTCAAACCTGACGTGTGGGTCCCCTGTGTCAGTGTCACTGTTAGATAATTAGTTATTTAGAATTAGTTTTAACTCTAACCCAGATTTATTTAGCAGGCGGGCCCCACTTGTCAGTGACCCTGGGGGGTCAACCCGTGGTCAAACCACGCTGACTCGCCGGCGTTTAGCCGCCGGCGACGTCCAGATGCGGCGGTGGAGTGCGGGTTCCCTCCTCCGGCGACCAAAAGGATGGCGGAGAGTACCTACGTGTAGCTGGGGGCGAGCCGTGTCGACTGGTGGTGGTAGTGGAGCTCGGGGCAGCCGGAATCGACGCCGGCGACGAGCCGTGCGGCTGCCGGGGTACGGGCGTGGTTGAAACCGTAGCTAGAGAGCACGGCGAGGAACGTGCGAGGGTGCTACGGGTTCCTGGCGTTGCGGTGAAGCTAAAGGCTACGGTGGTGTGGCCGTTGGATGGCCGGAGCCTCGTCGGCGACGAGCTCGTGCGGCGGCGCGTACGGGTGAGCTTCGTGCGGTGGCTACAGAGCTCGAGAGAGAGAGAGAGAGGAGAGGATGGGAAGGTGGCCATGCTCACGGCGGTTGCGACGGAGCAGGCGGCGAGGTCGGAGACGAGCTGTAGCAGTGGCGACGACGGAGGGGATCTCCGACGGTGAGCGGCGAAGGCGAGGTCGGTGGCGGAGCTTCGGGGCAACCGAGCGCTCGGGGCTCGACTTGCTCGAAGGAGCGGGCGATGGCGGTGCTGTAGGACACGCTGGAACGGCGCGAGGTCGACGGTGGGCGCGGCTACTCCGGTGAGGTGTCTACGGCGGCGTCGGCCATGGTGGGGAAAAGGCGAGGGAGAGGCGATGGGGGAGAATGACGATGTCCAGGGGCTCGGGGCGCGTTGAGGGAGGTCGGCCAGCTCATCCGTGGCGAGGGCGGCAAGCAGGTGGCGCGGTGGCGAGCTTGCGCTCGCCGGCGTCACCTCTCTGCCTGCTCTGGCGACGAGCAGGCAGCTGACTGGCGCGGGCCAGCACAGTGCTGGGCCGCCAGGTGGGCTGCCAGGTAAGTTTCTCTGCCTTCTATTCTTTTCTCTTTTTATTTATGTATGTACTGTGTTTTGAAATAGTAAAAATACTATTTCATTTGGAAAAATCCTGAAAATATTCTGGGGCACCTTTGAGATTATTTCCGACAGCCTAAAAATACCTTCAAGATTATTTGGGCATTTGAAAATATTTATAGCATTTAAAATGCCCAAATGCAAATACTTATGGCTTGTGCAAAAATCCAAGATGGCCTCCAAAAATATGAAACCATTTTTGGCAGAGGTTTTAGCCAAGACCAAAGGTGGTGAACATTTATGGAGGGCATTTCAGGTTCATTGAAAAGAATTTTAGCAAACCCTAGTTGTTCCAGGGGGGTGCTGGGGGTTTCTGGCATCCCCATTTCAGGTTTCTGTGAAATGTAGACATGATGCAACACTCTAATGCATGAACTAACTGGGATGTGACAGGGTCGCCTTCTGAGAGTCGGCCCCTGGGATATCCGGCCGAGGGGAAGGCGGCCCTGTGCTTCGAATGCTTGAAGGCTCAAATGGTCTGATAATTCTTTTCTTGAGGAGCCAGGGGGAGTCGGTTAGGCTACCCGTGGCCATTTACTCCGACAGGAGTCCCCGAAGCTGATTGAGCTTCGAGGTTGGGTGGGAGTCAAGAAGCTCGGTCAGCTTCCTATCTTGACGAGCCGGCAGCTGGGAGCCGGCTTCGGTTGGGCGCGCCGTCTTGGCAAAAAAATTTGAAGTTGGAGGGCGGGAGTCTGCGGCTCGCGCGCCGGGCTGTGGGCCGGCCACTCGCCGCCTGCGAACCACGTGGCATCCCTTGGCTAAAAAGCCTGACAGCCCACGCGCGCGACAAAACGTCGCCGCGGGTCGGGGGCCCGCCACTCCTACGCCCGGGCCCAAGCGCGGATTCTCTGCAGCCCAAAGTCGCTCGCACGTCTTCCTGCGGCGGTTTCGGCACGTCTTTAGGGCGCAGTTAATCGCGGGGCGTGGGGGAAGTGGGTGCAGTTAATCCCACGTCCCACCCCACGCCTCGCCTCCTCGGCTTCGCCGCGCGAGGCTATAAGTAGGGGGAGGGGGGAAGCGGCAGGCGCTCGCACGCCCCTTTCTGCTCCGCCATCTTCTTCCTTCTGCTCTCCCTCACAGCAGCGTCTCGCCGCCGTGCCGTTCCACCACTCCTTTCTCCGCCACCGCGCTCATTCTGGCCGGCCTCACGCCGCGATGCAGTACGGCGGGGATTGGGACGGCTCCAACGTCCACGAGGATCACATCGAGTTCCTCCGCAGGACGCGGCGGCTGCCCGGCGCGGACAAGGTGCGGGTCCGTCTCGTGCCGGAGAAGGAGATCACGCCGGAGCCGGAGGAAGGCAAGCGGGTGGTCTTCCGCTCGCATTTCTTGTGCGGCATCGGCCTGCCGGCGAGCGCCTTCTTCCGCTCCTTTCTTGAATTCTACCAACTCCAGCCGCACCACCTTACCGCGAATACGGTGGTGCTGCTGTCCGCCTTCGTCACCTTGTGCGAAGGCTACCTCGGCGTCCTCCCCACCCTCGAGCTCTGGGGGGAGTTCTTCCAGTCCAAGCTGGGCACGCGTATGCAGGGCGTGCCGGCTCAGAGTGGCGCCTTCATCGCGATGCGGAGGGTGACAGCCGACAACCCCTTCCCCGTCATCACGCTGATCCAGTCGGTGAAGCTCTGGCAGAAGTCATACTTCTATGTGAAGAACGTCACCCCGCAAGGCGACTACGTCAATTTGCCGGCTTACGAAGCCGGCCCGCCGGCGGGCAAGTGGCCCCAGTGGTCCTATCGGGGCGTGATGCTGACGCCGGCTGGAGCCGCGGCTGTCGCCCGACTGCGGGTGATGATCCAGTCGGAGGGCCTATCGGGGCCCGACCTGCTGGCCGTCTTTGTCACGCGCCGGGTGCTTCCGCTCCCGAGCCGCCCTCATCTGATCTGTCAGATGAGCGGCCAGCTCGATCCGAGTCGGATGTGCACCAAAGACATGCCGCACGACGAAGTGGCCCACATGGTGAACTACCTTGCGAACTGCAAGCTCTCCGTAGAGTGGCAGTTCGGCAAGGAGCCATATTGCCGAGCTGACCCGCCACCCGCGGTATGTTCTCTTTTTCCCTTTCTCCTCTCTCAGTTTTGTCGCCGAGTTCCTTTTGGCCGACTTTGACTAGCCGGCTTCTCTCGACAGAGTCCTCTCCTTCGGCCTGTAGGCGGGTCAGATGCGGGGCGCCGATTCGTCCCCGACCGGACGAAGCACGACCTGGAGGACCCCGACTTGGGGGCGGCCGCCATGGATGACAACACCGAGGCGGGCGGTGGCCAAGCCGGCGGCGAAGCAGGCGGCTCCGGGCTTGGAGTCAGCTTCGACGATTGGCCGGACGACGACGAGGCGGAAGTCGTCCCACACCGCTAGCCGGCGTCTGGCCACGGCGCGGGTTCCTCTGCCGCGCCGCCTGCTCGGGGCGGTGGGCAAAAGCGTCGTGCCGCGCCGGGCTTGTTCGGCAGTCGGTCGAAGAAGCCCAGAGGCGGGGCAGCGGCGACCAGGCGGGAAGAGGCGGCCGCGAAGGCGGCCCGCTTCCGCAAGGCGGTGAAGCAGCCGCATACGGTGTCGGCGTAAGTATATACTCCTTCATGTATTCTTTCTTCTTTTCTTTGGTAGTTCCTGAATCCTTGTCCTTTCTCAAAAAATCAGGGCTCCATTGTCGCTCGAGCGGGTAGCTGCCGCCTCCGTCGTCGGATCGCCGGGAGGATCCGGGAGCACTACTCGCCGCGTGGACCCCCGTGCCGATCTTCAGGCAGCGACGGAGCGGAACGCGTGGGAGGCGCGGGAGGAGCGGGAGGCACGAGAGGCGGAGGCATTGAGGGCGGCCGCCGCCAAGGCGGCGCAGGAGGAGGAGGCGGCGAAGGTGCGCGCCGACGCCGCGGCCAAGGCCCAAGCGGAGGCTGCGGCTGCTGCGACGGCAGAGGGGGCCTTGCTGGTCACCCCACTGCGCGTCACGGCGCTTGGGGCCCCAGTGCCCTCGCAAGAAGAAGCCGGCGGTGACCAGCCGGGGCTGGAGAGGGAGGACGACATCGTCGTCCTGGAGAGGGACGGGGCCCTGGCCCTGCCGACTGGGGCGAGTCAAGGCGGCCGGCCTAACCTGCCGCCTGTGCAATCGGCCGGGGGCGAGCCGGCCGCGAGGACTGATCTGGTGGTCCGGACGCCGTCGCGCTAGCGCGCGGGGAAGGCCGCATCAGAGCCGCAGAAGGCTGCATCGGAGCCGCAGCCGGCCGCGGGCTCCAGCTCGTCGGACCAGGATATGGAGGCGGCCAGTGCCAGCTCGGGGTGGACGCCGGGCGGAGGGACGGCCGTGATTAACGTGGCCGCGCAGGACGTCCGGACCCGGCTCCAAGCCCAGGCTACGGCGCTGAGGAAGTACAACGACGAGTTCCTTGCGACGCGGGCGGCCATCCGGGTCAGTCTCCTTGTCTTTGCTTTTTTGATCTTGGTTTCTTCCGTGGGGGCGCGTCAGCGTACCCACTGGGTGTAGTCCCTGAGTTCCGAGTCGGCTGCTGAGCAGGCGGCTTGGAACTTCCTAGCGGGCCTTGTTTTGCTATTCATGTTCTCATTTCGCTATTCTGCCTGACTTGCAGGACTACCACAACCTCCTCGCGGCTGCCTTCAACTCCTAGGCTCGGGATCCGACACAGAAGACTGCTGACCAATCTGAGAGCCGGGGTAAGTGCTTCGTCTTTTATCTCGCGTGGGGGCGCGTCAGCGCACCCACTGGGTGTAGTCCCCGAGATTCGGGCCGACTGCTGAGCAGTCGGGTCGGATCTTCCTTGACGACTTCTTCTTATTGCTTCTTTTACTCCGCCATTCCTGCAGCGGCCAACGCCAGTCTAAGGGAGCAGCTGGGAGGGTCTCAGGCCGCCCTCCGTGCTAAGGAGGCCGAATTTGCCGCCTTGGCGCAGGAGCGTGACCGCCTGGCCAAGAGGTTGGCCGACCAGGAGGAGAGCCACAAGGCGGCCCTGAAGGCGGTGCAGGACAGCGAGGCCGCCCTCCAAGCCGAGTATGAGATAGAGGCGGCTAGCTGGGCCGAAGCGAAGCAGACGCTGATCGACGGCTATGGCCAGATCAAAGATTTGGTTGATGGTAAGCCGCCTTCTTCTTCGTCATTGCTTGCCGCTTGCCGTTTTGGCTCGTTTTCTGACTTGGTGTTTTTCTCTTCTTTCTCTTTCTTTCTTGCGCAGAGTACTTCCCTGGCTACTCTACCGCCGCCAACCAGATCATCGAGGCCCGCCGTGAGGCGCAGAGGCAGGCTAGCGCCGAGATCGCGCCAAACGCTCGCCGGTCGCTGGAGGAGCAGCTCTTGGCGATCCAGGACCGCCTCCAGCCGGCTCATCGCCTGCTCCGCCGGCTTCAACGTGTCGGGGCGCAGGTGTTGGCCGCTCTATTGCCTGGTGAAGTGATTCCCCGCACCCCCAGTCGTACTGCCGACTGGCTGGAGGTGGCGGTCGGCCGCTTCGAGGCCTGGAAGGCTTCGGGGGCTCGGTCTGGCGCCAGGCGGGCGCTGGAGTTCGTCTAGGCCTGGTATCCCGGACTGAGTCTGGACCAGCTGGCCACCTAGTGGCAGCAGGCCGACACGGAGCTGGAGCCGGTGCGGCCGGCTATCATCCGGCGGGCTTCAGCGATCGCCGACTACACCGACACCAGCGCCTTCGCTCCTGAGGTGGACGACAACGGTGTTGCCCAGCCGGAGGAATGGTTCGGGCTGAACCCGGCAGACGGCAAAGACTCGGCGGAGGAGATCGACTCCAGCGACGAGGGCGAAGAGGAGGAGGAGGAGGGTGAAGACGCCGGGCCAGATGGTGGAGCGGCCGGTCAGCCTCAGCTTGACCGTGCCTCCAGCAACACGGCACGTGCGGGTGCACCGCCTGCGGCCAGCGATGATCAAGCCGAGACCCGCTAGCCGGCCACTCCTCCAGCCGGTGGCGCCGTCTCCACCGACCAACCCGGCTCCCACACCGCGCCTTTAGTCTAGTCTGCTGTCTTTATTTTCCTGTCTTATCACTTTTGGAACAACATTTTGTTAAGTTTGCACAATTCCACCCACTGGGGGTGTATTCGAACTATGTTGATTACCGGCCTGTTGGGGGCTTTATATGTAGATATGATTATGCATGCGTTTGGCTTTCCCTTGTTCTTTGCTTTTCATCCTTCTGCTGTTTCATTTGCCGCCCTCCCTTCGTTGCCGCCTCCCCAGTCGGACAGTTGCTCTACAATCTGTGGCTGGCGAAGTGCTTGGCCAGTTGGGAGGGCAAGTACTCTAGCTTTGTTGGATTATAGCGAAGTGTTTGGGAAGCCGGCCATCCGGCTATTCTGATAGCCGGCAAGCGTGGTTGGAGGCCGTCTTTTTGCTATATAAGTTCATTAGTCCTTATCCGTTTTTCGTGTGGGCATCCTTTCTGCCTTGGCTCTTGCTAGTCGGACAGTCGGTTCTTCGAGCTGCGACTTTCAACAAGAGAGGACTCGGGAGCCGGCACACTACTTGTCTAACTTCAGGTGGAACTATAATATAACTTAAGGCGGCCAGTCCCCGAGCCGACTAGTCGAACCCGGTGCCAGACAGAAATCAAATGTAATAATACATTCATGAATATGAGACTCGTCATTCATAGATAAAGGAAGGCAGTCCCCGTGTGCCCCTCGGGGGGCCTGTTGTTTCGTACTTAATACAAAAGGGTAGCATGATACATACTGCTTTTAACTGTAAAATCTTCTCAGGAGGTTCGCGTTCCATGGTCTCTCCGACTCCTTGCCAGAATCATCCCTCTTGCGTGCTCTTGGCTTTTGCGCGTCGATCAGGTAGTAGGAGTCGTTGCCTAGTGCCTTGCTGATGACAAAAGGGCCTTCCCAAGGGGCCGAGAGCTTGTGCTGGCCAGCTGTTTGCTGGATCAGCCGAAGCACAAGGTCGCCCTCCTGGAAAGATCTTGGCTTGATCTTGCGGTTGTGGTAACGGCGCAACCCCTGCTGGTAGATGGCGGACCGGCTGAGTGCTAACAGCCGGCCTTCTTCCAGCAGGTCGACGCCGTCTTCTCGCGCTTCCTTGGCCTCCGCCTCCGTGTACATGGTGACCCGAGGCGAGTCGAACTCGATGTCAATTGGGATGACAGCCTCGGCATCATATACAAGGAAGAACGGAGTGAAGCCGGTTGACTTGTTAGGGGTAGTACGCAGCCGGCCGATCGCTCCAGTGGTACGACCAGTCGGGGCTTGATGCTGGAGAGGATGAGTCCATTTGCTCGCTCGACCTGGCCGTTTGACTACGGGTGGGCAACGGACGCTAAGTCCAGTAGGATACCCTGCGTCGCGCAGAAACGTGCCAGTGCTCCTTTGGCAAAGTTTGTGCCGTTGTCGATGATGATGCTGTGTGGCACACCGTACCGAGTAGTGATGTCGGTGATGAACATCATGACAGTTGGCCCGTTCAGCTTCTTGATCGGCTTCGCTTCAATCCACTTGGTAAACTTGTCCACGGCGACAAGCAGATGTGTCAAGCCGCCGCGGGCTGTCTTGAATGGGCCCACCATGTCCAGTCCCCAGACGGCAAAGGGCCAGGTGAGCGGGATGGTCTTGAGTGCAGAAGCCGGCAGGTGTTGCTTGGAACTGAAGACTTGGCATCCTTTGCAACTCTTGACTATCTCTTTGGTATCTTCCAAAGCAGTCGGCCAAAAGAAACCATGGCGGAAAGCTTTGGCCACAAGTGATCTTGAGGCTGCGTGGTGGCCGCATTCGCCTTGATGGATATCCTTGAGGATTGCCACTCCTTTCTCTGGCTCGACGCAGCGCTGCAAGACTCCAGTGACACTGCGCTTGACAAGCTCTCTGTTTATTATTGCATATGCTCCGGCTCGTCGTTGCACTAGTCTTGCTCAGATCTCATCAGCCGGCAGCTCTCTGTGGACTAGGAATTTGAGGATGGGCTGGGCCCATGATGGAGCTGTGACTTCTTCTACTGTTAGTACGACCACCATGACTCGGGTGGGTGGGTCGGGTGGCGTGAAATTGGAGTTGGCCACCGCTTCTTGTGTTGCTGCAGTCCCCGGGCCGACTGCTGCAGTCCCCGGGCCGGGTTCTGAAGTCCCCGAGCTGGGTGTGACTACGGCAGTCCCCGGGCGGGTTGTCGAAGTCCCCGTGCCGCCTGCGGGGTTCCTCCAGTCGGATCCGGCTGCCTCGGGGGCAGGCGGTACGAAGATAGAGTCCGACTCTGGAGACGGCTTGATGGACGGCTTGAGGAGGCGCTGGAGGGAGACACCGGTCGGTATGGCCTGTCGGGTGGAGCCGATCCACGCCAGGGCATCTGCTTGGTCGTTGTCGGCCCGTGGTACGTGAAGGACCTTGCACCCTTCGAAGTACCCACTGATCTGCTGGACGAGGAATCGATAGCTCGCCATGTTTGCATCCTTCGCGTCCCAGTCGCCAGATGACTGCTGGACCACCAAGTCTGAGTCGCCATAACACAGGATCCGGCGTATGCCGAGTTCTTTGGCTAGCCGGAGCCCATGTATGAGCGCCTCGTACTCGGCCACGTTGTTGGAGGCGGCGAAGTGGATTTGCAGCGTGTATCTGAGTTTGTCGCCTTTGGGAGAGGTGAGGACGATGCCGGCTCCCAAGCTGGTGGCACATCTTGGACCCATCGAAGTGCATCCGCCAATGGGTAGAGTCGGGAGCCGGCGGTAGGTACTGGGTCTCGGCCCAGAGGACTAGGAAGTCGGCCAATGCTTGGGACTTGATGGCTGTGCGGGGTTGGTAGAAGATTGTGTAGGGTGCCAACGCAATGGCCCATTTAGCCACCCGGCCAGATGCATCCCGGCTTCCTATGATCTCGGCAAGCGGGGTGGTGCACACGACCATGATGGGGTGCTCTTGGAAGTAGGGCTTCAACTTCTTGGCGGCGAAGTACACCCCATAGCACATCTTCTAGTAGTGCGGGTAGTTTTGCTTTGAGCTGGATAGTACTTCGCTTAGATAATACACCGGCCTCTGAACTAGCTGGACTCGGCCTTCTTCCGGGCGCTGGACCACGACAACTGTACTGACCACTCGGCTAGTCGCGGCAATGTAGAGGAGCATGGGCTCCTTCTCAGTCGGCGCCGCCAGGACAGGTGGAGTGGTCAGCATCTTCTTCAACTCATGGAAGGCTTGGTTGGCTTGGTCATTCCACTCGAAATGAGTGGATTTCTTCATGAGTCGGTACAGGGGGAGAGCCTTCTCTCCCAGTCGGCTGATAAAGCGGTTTAAGGAGGCCAGGCACCCAGTGAACTTCTGCACATCTCGCAATTTGGTGGGAATCTCCATCCTCTCAATGGCCTTGATCTTCACAGGGTTGCACTCGATGCCGCGTTCGGAGACCAGAAAGCCTAGCAGCTGGCCGGCTGGTACTCCGAACACGCATTTCTCGGGGTTGAGCTTGATCTGGAATCGGCGCAAGTTGGCAAATGTTTCTTTGAGGTCCTCCAGCAGGGTGCCGCGCTTCTCTTTCTTCACCACAATGTCGTCTACGTAGACGTGGGCATTTCTGCCGAGTTGCTTGAGGAGGCATTTCTGCATGCAACGCTGAAAAGTGGCACCGGCATTCCTTAAGCCGAATGTCATAGTCAGGTAACAGAAAGCTCCGAATGGTGTGATGAAGGCAGTCTTCAGGCGGTCTGCTGGGTCCAACTTGATCTGATGGTAGCCTGAGTAGGCATCCAAAAAACTCAACAGCTCGCATCCGGCCGTGGAGTCTATCACTTGGTCGATCCATGGCAAAGCAAACCGATCTTTGGGGCAAGCCTTGTTCAGGCTGGTGTAGTCTATACACATATGCCACTTGTTGTTCTTCTTCAACACCAAGACTGGGTTGGCAAGCCACTCTGGGAAAAATACTTCCATAATGAAGCCGGCGGCGAGGAGCCGGGCTATCTCTTCTCCTACGATTCTTCGCTTCTCTTCTGACAGTCGGCGGAGGGGCTGCTTGACTGGCTTCGCGTCGGCTCGGACGTGTAATTTGTGCTCGGCGAAATCCTTTGGGACACCCGGCTTGTCCTTTGGGGACCATGCAAAGATGTCTCGATTCTCATGGAGGAAGTCGACGAGCTCGCCTTCCTATTTACTGTCCAGGTTTGCCCCAATGACAGCAAACCTATCTGGGTTCTCCGGGTCCAGAGGTATCTTCTTCGTCTCCTTGGCCGGCTGGAAGGAGCCCTGCGCATCATAATCTTTGGGGTTGGGGGACAAGGCCGGCTGCTTGCCGGCCATGGCCACAACCCGCTCCAGTATCTTCTTCTCTTCTGCCACTACGAGGGACTCGGAGCCGACTGCTGGCTGTAGCGCACCCGATTGACTTCTTGTAATCGCCGGCTACAGTGATGATCCCCTTCGAGCTCGGCATCTTCATCTTCAGGTAGGCGTAGTGGGGCACAGCCATGAACTTGGCCAGAGCAGGTCGGCCAAGCAAGGCATGGTAAGGGCTCTCCAGATCCACTACCTCAAACCAGATCGCTTCTCAGCGAAAATGATCCTTGTCTCCGAAGAGAACATCCATCTTGATCTTGCCGATCGGGGAACAGGACAAGCCGGGTACGATACCATGGAACACGGTCCGGCTTGGCATGAGCTGCTTCGCCTTGATGTTCAGCTTCTCCATGGTATCGCGGTACAGTATGTTGATACTGCTTCCGCCATCAATCAGGACGCGGGAGAATCGGGCAACTCGCCTCTCCGTTGCGAGGGTGACATCCAATACTAATGCGTAGGAGCCAGGGGACGACATCACCTCTAGGTGGTCGGCCTGGCTCCAGTTGATGGGCTTCTCGGACCAGTGCATGAACTCGGGGTTGCTGGAGGCGACTACGTTGACCTCTTGGTGCTGTCGGCGCCGACTGCGCTTGTCTTCAACTTGGCTTGTGAAGACAACATAGGCGGCGTGCTCTTCGGGGGGATGGAGGCGGCGGGCCGGGAGGCGGAGACAGCACCAGCCCCTCGCCCTTGGAGATCCGTGTGAGCCAGTGGCACTTCCGGGTCGTGTGGTTGGACGGCTTCGCGCCGCTGTAGAACTTGCAGGGGGCATCGAGAGTCTGCTCATAGGAGAAAGCCGCCTGCCAAGCCGGCCTGCCACCCTTCTTCTTGGGAGCGGGCCGCTCTTCGGGTTGCTCATCTTCAACTGTGGCCACTTGCCGACTAGTGGAAGGCGGCATAGGGGCCTTGCGCTTGTGATCGTTCTGGTAGGGGCGCCGATTCGAGTCGCCAGCCGGCGTCTTGGGAGCCGGAGCGATGATCTTCCCAGAGGCGTCCACTCGGAGTTCGATCTTCATCGAGGAGTCGGCCGTGGCGTACTTGTCCGCGATGATCAGCAGTTCGTCGAGGGTAGCCGGCTCGTCGCAGAGGAGTCGGTGCTTGAGGAGGGTGCCCTCTCGGCACCCGGTGGTGAAGTACTCGATGGCCTGAACCTCGTGCACCCCCTCGCAGGAGTTGCGGAGCTCGGCCCACCGCGTTAGGTAGTCGCGGGTCGACTCATTTGGCCCTTGGACGCATAGGGAGAGTTGGCGAGGCTTGGGCGGCTGCTTGTACGTGCTGGTGAAGTTGCGGACAAAGACTTCCGTGATGTCCAGCCAGCTGTTGATGCTGTAGGGCTTGAGGCTGTTGAGCCAGGTGCGCGCCGTGCCCTGTAGCATGAGGGGGACGTACTTCACGGCTACGCGCCGATTGCCGTTGGCTATGCTGACAGCAGTAGAGTAGTCGACGAGCCAATCTTCCGGCTTCACAGAGCCGTTGTACTTGGGCGTATCTCTGGGGAGCGAGAACCCTTTGGGGAAGGGCTCGTCGCGGCTGCGGGGGCCAAAGCATGGTGGCCCGACATCGTCTTCTTCTTCTAGCACCAGGGACCGAGCCAGGCGGTCGATCCGGTGGCGGGCGTCGTTCTCGCCGACTCCTTCGCGGTGGCCTAGTCGGCCACCAAGGGTCGGGTGTGTGACAGGCGACGGGGTGGGATATCTCTCTCCTCGAGGCGGTGGAGGAGGCGGATTTCCTTGGTGCTCCACCGCTCGAGGCCGGCCTTCCGCGTCGCGCTCGATGGTGATTCGAGTCCGGCTGCGGCTAGCAGCCGGCTCCTTGTCTTTTCTCGCGCGGGCGCCGCTTGCAGTCGGCGACCGGGATGTCGCGGCATGCTCTCGGCGCGGGGGAGGACTCTCAGCGCGGGCGCCGGCTTCGTGCCATTCTGCAGCCGCATCGATCAGCTGCTGGATTCGCCTTGTCATGTAGGGGAGTTCATCGGCTCCCAGCCCATTTAGCTCTTCAGCGGCCGCCTGAGCGGCTCGCAGATTCTCGAGCGGGGTGGCGTAGACGGGGCGGTCCGCCCCCAGCATGCTGGCGATGGCCGCGCCGCGCTTCTGGACGAGGCCGGCTCGGCTCGGCCCGCCATGAGGCGGCATGCCAAAGGTGGCGCGGTGGACTTCGCGCTGGTGAGCCTCCGTGAGGCGTCTCATGGAGGCTATCTTCTGGCCTTCCGCGATGAGGGCGAGGCGGCGTGCCTCCAGGGTCTCGGCGTCGGCGTCGGCCGGGATGGGGACGGATAAGTCATGCATCACTGCTTGCAGGGCGTCGTGGGCGTTCTCGCCCGAGTTGGCGACGTGGCTGATGACCAGCACTTCGGTGACGGCGCTGCTGCCGCTGTAAGCTCGAGGGAGAGGGTCGTCGAAGACCACCACGTCGGAGGGGTTGGCGTCGAGCGATGCCGAGTCGGAGTCGACAAGCATCGGGTCGGTGGAGCCGACCGACTCCAAGTCCACAGCAAGCTCGCTGGAGATGTGAAGTTGGTCGAGGAGGCTGACGAGGCGGCTCTTGGGGTAGTCCGTGCCCGCGTCGGACGTGGGCTCGTAAGAGATGCGAGTCTCGCCGAGCAGATCGGCGAGGCGGCTCGCTGCACAGACGTCGTCGACACCTTGCAGCGCGTCGGGGCAAACACCCTCGGGCGCAGCAGGCTGGCTGCGCGCGCGGGGGACGAAAAGGGTTCCCGTCCAGAACAAGTCTCCGGACGACGGTGCACCTGGCCCCACGGTGGGCGCCAAATGTCGGGTGGTAGGTGCGACCTATGCCAACGGGTGGCTTATCATTGTGGGAGCCAGTAAGACGTCACCGGTGCCTGGAACGGGATTCGGCGAAGACATGCACGCCGGCGAATCTTACCCAGGTTCGGGGCTCTCCGTGGAGATAACACCCCTAATCCTGCTCTGCGGGGTCTCCGCATGATCACTAGATCGAAATGAGTAGCTACAAATGCTCCTTGAGCTGTTGGGTTCGAGGGAGAAGAAGAGCAAGGCTAGCCCTCCCTTTCTCTCTATCTGGAGTGTGTAACTCTAGGAGACCAACCCTTCGCATGGGTGCCCTGGGGTGTTTATATAGGCCTACCCCCCAGGGGTACAATAGTAATCCGGCTGGGTGCGGGCCCCAGCCGTCAGTGTCAGTGTTCGCTGACTTCTCCGCCGGCCCTTGGGGACTGCCGACTGGTGGGTCCCGCCGGCTGCCGGCCTCTCGGTCGACAGGTCAGCCCCACCGCTTGGGGGTCTTGTCGGCGGCTGGTTACTGTTGCCTCGCCCCTGATGACGAGGGCTTTGTCGAGGTAAGCATGGCTACGGTGTAGCCACCTTGTGGGCTCTCACTGTAGCCTTACCTCGTCTTGTCTCCTTAATGTGGCACATGTTTCGAGGGAGGGAGGTAGCCGGCTTCTGGGGGCCAGCTACGCCCCTGGCCGACTAGGGGAGGCCGGGCCGCCTTCGAGCGTCTCTCTGGCTAAAGGGGCCCGTCGCCCGTGGGCCGTACTAGCGTCTGTCGTGGATGACGTCGAGACCAACATGGCTACAGTGCCGCGCGGGACGGGAGATGGCTGACCCGTACGGCGTCCTGTGGCCATGCCTGCTTCGGGATTCGGGGGTAGTGGGCTGTACTGTGGGCACGCCCCGTCTTATCACCGTCATGTGGGCATAGTTTCGGTGGGTGCGGTCTTGGCCGACTTCTTGGAGTCGGCGTTCCTCATGGCCGACTTTTGGGAGTCGGTCCTTTTGGAGCCGGCTTCCTGGAGTCGGCCATCTCGTAGCTTTCTGGGGAAGGTTTCTGGGACCGGGTCGCCTTCTGAGAGTCGGCCCCTGGGATATCCGACCGGGGAGAAGGCGGCCCTATGCTTCGAATGCTTGAAGGCTCAAATTTTCTGATAATTCTTTTCTTGAGGAGCCAGGGGGAGTCGGTTAGGCTACCCGTGGCCATTTACTCCGACAGTTGGCAATTCGGATATGTACATCTCCTTCTTTGTAACCGACTCTGTGTAACCCTAGCCCCCTCTGGTGTCTACATAAACCGGAGGGCTTAGTCCGTAGGACCAAGAACAACAATCATAATCATAGGCTAGCTTCTAGGGTTTAGCCTCTACGATCTCGTGGTAGATCAACTCTTGTAATACTCATATCATCAAGATCAATCAAGCAGGAAGTAGGGTATTACCTCGATCGAGAGGGCCCGAACATGGGTAAACATTGTGTCCCCCACCTCCTGTTACCATTAGCCTTAGACGCACAGTTCGGGACCCCCTACCCGAGATCCGCCGGTTTTGATACCGACAGCGGTGCACAACCTAAGATGACTTATACTCCTAGACGGAGGGAGTATGCTACTTTGTGTCATGCATGAAACTATAAAGGTAGTCCCGTATCATACACTAGTATCATGCACATGATACTTTCCACTATTAGTAGCCTAAAGAGAATATTGACTAATGCATGCAAACATCTTTGTCATTTACTAATGTTCATGCATGCATGCAATTTGATAATGCATTGGTAAATACATTTTTTGTGAAGAATGAGAGCATTAATTGAGTACTTTTGCTGACTACAAAAACTATTGCACTGCCTCTATCTTGGTATGAGTAGGTGAAAATTTTGAATCGAGCCCTTTAAACTAGAAGGGAGGTAGTAGTCTAACCTTGTTGTGATGACTAGATAGGACATGGCATGCACCTGGACGGAGGAACTAGTCTGCATTGTGCATATAAAGTTTCGTCTGAAGTCAATGTACCTCTACTTTGACCAAACTTATAGAAAAATGTATGATCATTTACAATATCAAATCAATATTTTTATACTCATCATGAAATGTAGTTTCATAAAATATATATTTGGTATTGTAGATATTGATATTTTTAGTATAAATTTGGTCAAACTTTGCAAACTTTGACTTGACACAAATCTTACGCGGAGTAAAAAGGACCAGAGGGAGTCTCATGCATGCGGAGTAGGCAAAAAAATGCTCATTTAGAGCCGTCCGAAGTCTCAAAGAGCGCGACCGCGCGAGGGAGTTGAAGGGCGTGGGAGGCGCGACGGTTGACGGAATTAAGTGAAGTTACATGCACGTGTCGGCATGGCGTGCGAACACGCAGAAGCTATATCGTCAGGCCTACGATATGGGTCTAGTAGACATGACATCTAGTGGTCCCGCATAGTACTCGAGAACTCTTTGGGGGCATGCAACCTTTTATCCACTGGGCAAGACACCACCCCACGCCATTCGCATGCCCTACTCGTCCCCGTCTTCTACCTTACAATAGTTCGCTCCCAGTCGTCCCGTCCTTTCATATTACACCAATTCCACTTCTCCTAACCCGCCTCCAAAATCCATGGCCTCCCAAATCTCCATGATTGGCGGTGAGTACAAGGTTAGAACCATCACCGGCGATGAGTTCATCGTCATCTACACCCGTAGATCCGCGATGGTGGAAGCATGCCTTGGTCGCTTCCTACACATGTTCAAAAGTTCAAAGGATGAGTGGGTCGCTGGACTAGATGTTGCCTACACCACAGTCCTGGAAAGGGGGAAGCTTCTAAAGGAGGCAGAGATGAAGAAGCCCACCATGATTCAGGTTTGCGTACATAATGTGTGCTTGGTCTACCACATAAGCCATGCCGACGTTAGGTGCCAGGATTTTGTGTCCGTCCTCAAGGACAAAAGAGTGAAATTCGTTATTGTAGACTTAATGAATGACAGGAGAGTCCTGGGTCGGATAGGCCTCGTTGTAGGCCAGCCCTTCGATCTGCAGAAGGAAAGCCTGGTGTCCTCCTCTCAGCGTTCAATGCTGACCCTGGCAGCAGCCATGATTGATCCTTTGTACGCTCAACTAAAGAAACCTCACCCGGAGTTTCATCATGCATGGGAGTCGAAGACAATAGATGAAGATCACATCGTGTACACAACAACGGATTCCTACCATTGTTTAAATATCTACAACAGTTGGATGAAGAAGCAGAGCCGAGTGTCCGATTCAAGCAAAGAAGTGTCGGCGAAGAGGAAGAGGAAGAGGAAGAGGAAGAGGTACGAGGACGAAGTCGAGGACGTGGACTCGGACTCCGAGTAAGTTGGCACTGCCATTGCTCATGCTGGTTCTACTGCAATGTCAAGCAGACTAGTTGCTTAGTTTTATTTCAGGGGTGTGTTGTGCTGAGCCCCCAGCAGAACTATGTTTATGTTCTTTCGCATTATTTGAACTTAGTTTTATTTCAGTTGTGTGTTGTCCTGAGCCCCCAGCAGAACTATGTTTATGTTCTTTCTCATTATTTGAACTTTTTAGTACGTACGGTAGTACTAGTATGTATTACTACTGTTCTTCTTGTAGTTGGTACTACTACTCGTATCTTCGCGTTCCTACTGTACTTAATACATACTAGTAGTATATTTTGGGTCAGTCGATTTGTGAAAGAAGTTTTACGAAGCGAAGGAAGAAGATGACAGAGAAGCTACCCCAGTGTCTATATTAGGGTGGCAGGGTGCCCATGATCTATCTTATGAGTGTTGGGTGTGGAATCCAGTTCACCAGAAAAAATGGATCGTGCCCGGGGTTAAACCGATGGCGGGAGTGGGGGGAGCATAGCGGTGGCAGGCGGTTCAGGGGAGGGCGGGGCGGCGGCGGCATGCGGTTAGGCCTGTCGCAGGCTGGCGGCTCGATGCCTGAGAGAGAAGATGAATAGTGCATCAATATCGGAGGATGAAAAGCCCTTCTAGCCATCCATGTTGCATCCAATGGTTCACAAGAGTCGACTAACCCAAATTTTTCCTTCAGATTGCAGGATCCATGTGGCATTCAAGGTATCGAAGGTAGATTCCACGTCCACACTTGGTTTGCGGGCTCGGCGCGGGCGCGACCGGCTTCCACCGCGATAGCCACGATGTGCGCTTCCTCCGTGCGAGCAGAGACAACAATGACACGCTAGCTCCTCCTCGTCGGCGTGCTGGAGCACGCGCTCGTCCTCCTCTTCATACGCTGCGGGCATAGACGCGGCTCCACCTGCTCGCGTGCTTGGCAGCACGGCGGCATCTCGAGGAGGGACTGCAGACGACGTGAGCGGGCGAGCCTTCGGCTTCATGGCACAGGGATGGCGGGGACACAACGGTGATGGCCGAGAAATGGTCGGCCGGAGCAGGCGGGCGCCGGCATGCGCAACAGAGGCATGACATATTGATGAGTGCGCATATGGGAGCTTAGTTTAGTTTTAAATAGGGTTGGTCAAACTTAAAAGAACACCATACTAGTACACGTAAACATTAGACTAAGGCATCGCTTATACTACCACATTAGTTAGCACAACATCAATACGGAATCATGTGCAAGCACGTGCACTACGGCCGCGCGGTCGATCGAACGGTGCATCACCGTGTCGCGCTCGAAGGACATCCACCGAACCTTTTTGTGTGTGTGAATACAACCCCCGAATATTACTCTACTTTTTACCTGGAAAAGTTCTTCATGCTACAATATTTCCATATATTTGAATTTAGCTTTAGTTCATGCTTATTTGGATTTGGACGTTTTAGGTGCGCCCTAGACATTTCTTTAATAATGATTAGGTGTGTGTGACTGAGAGAGACTGCGTGTATGTGTCCATATGTGTGTTGTGGCGGAAGGGCAATGTGGAGACGGTGTGCATGTGATAGAGACATATAGAGGTGTGAATGTGCAAATGATCATGCATGAGTGAGACATAGGGAGATGTCGGTATGTTCTGTATGCATGAGAGAACGGTCTTCTATTTGTACTTGTGTGTGTGCGAGAGAGAGAGAGAGGAGCATCCATAAAACAACAACCATCTCTCTCGATTCATCCGTCCCTCACACGATCGCATGTAACACATGCATCAACACACACATTTTGACACCCTCACCCGCCCTCTGCTCACCGCAAGGCCCACACATCGCTCTCTATCTCGCACGCACAATCTCTTCATGAAAACCCTATTTAGTATATAGATTTTTGTCACATGCACACACATTCTCTCCATAGGTTTGATTTCTCTCAATATCTGACACACACCCCCCCCACACACACACTGCACACACACACTCCCCCCTCCCCAAGCACACAATTCATCCCCATCCAAGGTTATATGGCGACCGCTCTCGCTAGTGCTTCTCTGCACCCCAGCATGCACACCACCTCAATCTTCAAAGAGGGCATCGAGGATAGCGAAGACGGCGACCACACTGCACTAGAGAATGCGGGGTCATTTGGGAGCAGGATGATGTGACGACGGCTGACTGACTCCTCCCCCTCTCTCTCCCACACAAAATTATCAATCCCTCAACCCATGAGATCCTTC
The DNA here is from genome assembly GCF_002575655.3 of Aegilops tauschii subsp. strangulata. Lineage (NCBI taxonomy): Eukaryota > Viridiplantae > Streptophyta > Magnoliopsida > Poales > Poaceae > Aegilops > Aegilops tauschii. The sequence goes on along the minus strand of NC_053036.3, from coordinate 467,416,622 downwards.
CCCTCTCGTCCATGTTTTTACAGCTCTCTCATCAAACCTGTTGTCTCTTCTCCTTCCACATGTACAAAATCTGGATGCACACGCAGCTCACGTATATTACATGTCTCCATCTTTCTCACAGACCTAACTTCTTCCTATCTCTCTCTCTCTCTCTCTCGTTCGGTTTGTTTCCTACTCTCTCGCCCACATACATACAATCTTTCCCGCCCTATTTGCTCCATCTTGGAAGCTCTCTCTACATGTTTCATTCACACATTGGGATGTGTTTCAAATGTTGCTTTATAATGGATCATGTAGAGTTATGGTTGGTTTTGTTGCATCCTACAAAGTAATAACTATGAAGTGCATTTAGATTTTCATTTGACTAGGATTATGTGAGTTTGAGCATATTCTGAAGTACTATAGACCTCATATACATCTTGGAATTCAACAATGATTCTAACTATTGAAATATATAAACCATTACATTCGAAGTCAGTAGCCTAATATATTTATTTCATGATTACAACAAATGATTAATTCCATTGCAAACTAAGAAAACAAATGTGTACTCCCTCCATTTTTATTTAAGTCTGCATATTAGTATTGGTCAAAGTCAAGTTTTGTAAACTCTCACAAAGTTTATAACAAACAATATTAACATATACAATAACAAATAAACTTCGGTCAATCCTAATATGCAGAGTTAATAAAAACGGAGGGAGTACTAGTAGTTACTAGTACTATTCGCTAGTTGCTTAGCCCAATCACCCAACACACCAAATGGCGAGTTCAGTGTTACAAAATTTTGAGGTTGGCGGGAAAATCTCCCACGGCCCTGATTCGAGTAGTGTGAAGTTACCATCATGCCCTTCGGAACAGGCCTATGGATGCTGGTGGATAGGGGGGCTGTTTTGGTAACTCCAGGTTCATCCTACCCAGCCAACCCCACCCCGGTACCCAGAGTAGTACACCTGAATAATCCCCATTTTCTATCCCCACCGCAAAACAGACTTCTCCACGACACCGCAGCCTTCGTGCTCCTCCCCTTCTACATTGAAGCACTCGTCCACCGCAGCGCATCTGCCTCATCGATGATGTCGTACACCACACTAGAGCCGGTCCACCGTCGTCATTGTACATGGAGCCTCTTCCCCGGCACCGTCTTCCACGGTCTCGGATTTGCTTCCCGGAAGCCGATGCTAAGCGTAGAAGCACCACCATCGTGGACAATGAACTGAATGCCGTTGCCGACCATGATGCACAGAGGCCGCCGCGACCATCGTACTCCTCCTTGATTGGAATGTGTATATTGAATCTCTTAGCAGTACATGTGCAGTTCCAATTTTGTTCATACCTACCCTTCAAATTTCCAGGTTGCTATTGTTCCCGTAAAAGTAATTGGTTATAGTCCAACAGAATATCACCGTGTAATTGTGCGTCGCTCTTGTATTGTGCTCTTCTTGGGTAGGTTCTTCATCTACAACCAGTAGTGTGGCAAATGATGGAAAGTTTTTTAGAACTAGCAAGATGCCCATGTGTTGCACGGAACATCAAGATGCATTTGTATGAGTAGTTTATCTTGTGGGAGCAAAGGATGAATGAGGGAAGGCCTTATCTGCAAACGTGGAGAGAGGTACATGTATCTTTTTGCAAAATTGCCATAGTTTCCTTCCTATCCGTCAGATATAAATCAGACGACCTACATTACAGGATGGCAGGCACACCGTCATCACCAACTCCGTTTTTTATAAGCAAAAAATTAGTGATAAATATAAATATAAAATAAATATAATATATATATAGAAGAATACAAAAGAGAGTAGAGATAGCAGGGACGTCGGGAAAGGATAACGCGCGTGGGAAAAAGCTGTCCGGCGCGCGCTAGTTTTGGCGCGCGGTGTCCGACGCGCTTTATAAAATACGACGCCCTCCCACCGCTCTGTGCCTCACCACCGCTCTCTCCCCACTCTTTCTCGCCTTGCCGCTGTCATGCCACCATGCTGCCGGGAAACTTGGGGCTATCGCGGCATCCGCGTGCGCCCCTCCGGTGCCTTCTCTGCCGAGATCTGGTTCCACGAGATGCGCCTCGGCCTCGGCACTTTTGACACCACCCATGAGGCCACCCACGCGTACGACTCAGTAGCGTGGTGCCTCCGGCGGCGGCTTATCACCGATGAGGATCGTCACGACAGGCAGGCGCCGAGATGGACGAGGAAGCCATGGCACTGTGGCGCCAACACTTCCCGCAGGACATCATCAACGAGCGCGAGTTCTACGCGCAAAGGATGGCGGAGAGGGATAAGAGGAGGGTGGAGCGAGCCGCCTTTCATGAGGACAGGCATACATGGAAAGTGACCGCTCAATTCAACATCAAGCTAGGAGCAGCGTCGCCCTGGGACTCCGACGACGATTGGTATCTTGACGCCTACATTGAGACGTCGGAGGAGGACATCACCAAGGTGGAGTCGGACGATGAGGAGTAGTTGAATTATCTTTTTTTATCTATCTATGCTATATCTATGGTGAGAACTATCTATGTATCAACTCGGTGTCGAATGTGTATCGAGTCAGATTAGAAAGGAGAAAAAAATATAGCGTGCTGCTAGAGCGGCGTGCGCGCGCAATTTTTTGCAGCGGTCGCTGGAGCCAACACTTTGTGGCCCGCAAAAACTGGCTATTCTGGCGCTGTAAACAATTTTTTAATGCGCGGTGCATTGCCCTTCTCTTGGAGATGCTCTAACATGGCGGATGAGTGCTTTAATGTTGCCCACAAGATGCGTGAGTATTACTATATTTTTCTTGCCATGTTGAGATTTTAAAACTAGGAGTGCGAACATGCGGAGGACCAATGAAGAGCAAACACGGGATATTGGGGACATCTTCAAGGAACGTGGCAAGTTAAAGAGGAGCTGCACCGAACCTATAAAATGAGCTTTGGTAAGTAACACCCTTTCAATTACTCTTGTTTAGCCTCGTGTTCTTTGATGTGTATATGTTGTAGTTTCTGTTTCTCTTAGCCTCGTGTTCTTCGATGTGTAATAAGAAGAGTCTTAATGGTCCTAATACTTTCGTTTTTAGCTAGATGTAGGAAGTGGGTGTTCTCACCTTGGAGTCTGTTATTATATTTCCCCTTTTGAATTCACTTCTTCGAGTCCTGTTTATCTGGCTTCTACTAAATGGATCTAGGTTGCTCTGACTATTGATCTAAAAAAGAAGTAACTTCATGTCAGGATGCAGTTCCTGCGAGGAGAGAAGTATGGTCAACCTTGAGATGATGTTCCCAAAATGAGGCTGGACTACACACAAGGCGCCCATTCCATAATGATGCTGGATTAGACACAAGGTGCAAATTCCCAGATGATGCTGGATTACACACAAGCCACGTGGAGTCGTCAACTGTTCGTGTCCTCGTGGCTCTAGTAAAGGCTGAAAGAAAGCATGCAACAGCCCTTGAGAACGTAGCTGAGTTCCTGAAGAAGCGGAAAGAGCAATCATATGCTCTCTTCACCCAAGCCAAAGAAGAGATGGAAGAAGCCAGAAAGAAGCTAGTAGAGACAGAGCAGGCTAGGCATCTCTTGCTATCTAAAACTGTTTTTTTTTACAGAAAGACTGTAAAGGAACCCCCTATAGTATAATTGGTGCAACAAACCCAAATTTCAAGTACCGTGCCTTGAACCTGGGTGGGTGGGAAGGCATCAGCCCCTTCCCACCACTAGGCTATGCCTTAGTCTGCTCTATCTAAAACTGTTGTCAATACAAATTTTCCTTCATAATAGCTAGGTTCAAATGTTTGTCCAGTCAGCATGCCTGTTGTGATGTCTGTGCATCTACTGATGTGGCACAAAATAATTTTTTTGGGTCATGTAATAACAACAATTACTTTCCAAACAATAACAGACGAAGCATTGGACATGGTATATTTCACACGCAAGCCCAACATTCAAAGTTGAACTTCCACATCAAACTCATGTTCACAGATATCTGCACATTCCACTACTGGAATTAGCTTATTTGCCGTCTGCAAATTCTTTGCCGTCTGCTGGCTGACGGCAAAGAAGGTCTTTGCCGTCCGCTTACATAAAACGGATGGCAAAGAACTAGCTGATGGCAAAGAAGGTCTTTGCCATCAGCTAGTTCTTTGCCGTCCACTAGCGGACGGCAAAGAATCTTTGCTGTCAGCTAGCGGACGACAAAGAGAGAGATGGGCCCCACTAACGAGCTGCTTAGAAAAAACCTAACGGCCCCCTCTTTGCCGTCTGCTAGCAGACGGCAAAGAGCAAAAAAGTGGACGACAAAGGGGGGTGGACGGCAAAGAGATAACGTTATTTTTGGCAGACGGCAAAGTGAGCTCTTCGCCCTCTGTGTTTTTTTGGCAGATGGCAAAGAGGATACACGGCACACAGGTCGATCACGCAGATCGATGACTTGGCAAGATCTCAGACGCACATCTCCACCCTCCGTCGGACACACACCCCAGCCACCCATGACGCACGCGCCCCCAGGGCAGCACCCACGCGCCCGGCCCCACGCCCTGTCTTCTCTCTTCCTTGTCCCCATCCCCACCGCATGTCTCTCTCTCATTTCTCTCCCTCTCGATCCAAATCGAGGAGGCCGGCCGGCCGGCGCCCGCCACCGCCTCGACCCCCGGCCCCGGCCAACACCTCGCCGGCCCCTGCCTCATCCCCCGTCGCCCCTGCCGGCCTCCACGCTTCGTCCCCCATCATGCGCCGTCCGCCTCTGCCACGCCACCGGAGCCCACCTCCGCGCACCGCCCGGCTTCGCCCGCCCCCGCTCGCCGCCGGCCTCCTCCGCAAGACGCCCGGCCTCGCCCGCCTCCACCTACGCTACTCTCTGCCTCCCTCTCTCAGCGCGCCTCCGAGCACCAGCGCCTCCGAGCACTAGCAGCCACCCGCCTCCGAGCACCAGCAGCCGAGCCACGGGCCATCACCTTCGCTGTTCTCCTTTGCAGCCCGCCTCCGCATGCCGCGGGCCTCCACCTCCGCTGCTCTTCTCTGCCGGCGATGGGGCTTGGCGCTGACGGAGTTGGTGCGGTCCAATGGATCTAGCGCTCGGACGAGGGTGGCGAGCTCCGGTGCGGCGGCGGACGGTTTGAGCTCCTCGGGTGTCCATGGTGGTGTCGGTGTGCTCCTGTCCATGGAGAAAGGAAGGAGAAGGCAGAGGGGTGCGACTGCTGGTTGTTGCTGCTCCACCGAGCATGGCACAGGGGATGGTTGCAGGGAGGCGCGTTCGTCCAGATCGAACACCTGTATTGTAACGCAGTGTAATCCGTTCGTGTGTAATCTGTTCGTCTTGTTAAACAGAGTAGTTTTGTTCTGGATCAGCAAGCTATATGATGGATAGTTTTGTCCTGTGAAATCCGTTCGTTGTTGATTCTTGAAACAACAGTGTTGATGGATACTGTGGTGTTCGTCCTCAGTTTGTTCCTCGTCGCCTCTGCACTTGGACTATTTGTTCGTTTTTCTAAAATAAAAAAATTCTTTGCCATCTGTAATGTTTCTGGCCGACGGCAAAGAAAGAGTCTGTGGCAGACGGCAAAGGATGGCGTGCTTTTCCGTCTGTAGAAGACGGCAAAGAGGTGGCAGCTGGCAGACGGCAAAGCCTCCCGTTAGACACCTAACGTGGCTAACGTCTATCCTTTGCTATCAACTTTCTTTGCCATCTGCTTGCCTAGGAGAGCTGATGACAAATGTCTTTGCCGTCCGCTGTTTGAAAACAGACGGCCAAGAAGCTCTTTACCGTAACTGTCTTTGTTGTTCATGTTTGCCGTCTGCGGCTGACGGCAAAGACCTTTGCCGTCAGCTTTCTGGTCCTTTGCCGTCTGCCATGGCAGACGGCAAATCAGCTGATTCCTGTAGTGTTCATAGATAATGTGCACAACCACGATTCACTTCAAAGCCAAAAAATGTGAGGAGAGTTATAAATAAATGAAAATCTCTAGTTCCTACTACCAGTGCAAGCACACCAAGTCAAGACCATACATAATTAATTATATTTTGGACATTTTTGACTAAACGCGAATAACTTCTAGAGGCAGGTATAATATTTCTAATGCCAGCCGCGGCTGGGGTCCACAATGTTTTGAGCCAAACTAGGCAACACACCGGGTGTCTGCAGGCGACGTGGTGGTCGCAGCATTCGTGTGTTCAGAGTGGCAGTGGATCCCGTGGACTACTATTCCTCGGTGTTAGCGGTGACCGTAGACGTGTTGGCCACTTCCGCCAGCATGCCACGGTTTCGCCAACGTTTGCATCGGATAGCGCGGACAACCAAGGTGCACTGGACGCCGTGGTCCCCCATGTACCGGCGTGCAGCAACTGGCCACTCCTCTGCGAGCAGGCTTGGAGCATCGAGTTGATGCACCAGGGGCCAGCTTGGAGCGGCGGCTTGCTCCTCCGCTTGACCGCCTGCAGCCTCGCCCATGGTACTGACGGCCTGGGTCGGGGAGGGAGGTGGGGGAGCGAGTTGCCTGGCTCGCCGGGGCACCCAGCCGGCTTTTATGACGGAGAACTCGCCTTCCTACTCACCAGATGCTATGGAGAGCGTGGAGAAAATGGTGCAAGGAGGATATGGGGAGCAGCGGTGTGGTGCGGTTCTTACCAGGCGTCTGGCCTCGTTTAAATAGCGGGCGGACGAGAGGAGCCAACCAGTGTGTGTTCTAAAATGCCGGCCGGCTCACGGAAGGATGTGTTGCCGGCACACGCGTGGATTCAATGGAGGCAGGCCAGGCAGTCTGAAGTCGGTTGCATGCGGTGAGGAGGCGTGTTCAGCCTGGCCTGCAGCAAGTGGTGCCCTATTGGCCGACGTGCCGGTTCAATGCCTGCGCTATGAGAGATCGCGTCCCTGTCAGAGAAATCACTCCCTCCAATCCTTTTTTGTTTGGGCATAACAAAATCTCATTTTCCATTCACATTTTACAAGACAAACTTTGACCCAAAATACGACGGGGACTAGTAAACCAGGACGGAGGTAGTACTTATTCTAAAAACTAGTATAACGCGACATTGAAAATCAGAACTCTTACCCCGCTAAAAAATGATATTTTAAACGTGGCTACTCGATCAGTGGTGACTCGCGAGCCACCGCCTCCAAGTCGTTCACCTGTGGTCCCGACCATCAACTCCTACGGATCAAATTATCACGCGAGCTGACTATTTCTACAAAGGTGCGCTCCACCACGTACCCGGTACCCGCGCATGCAGCAATCGTGACCTAGGGTTTTAGGGTTTACTTGTTTACGGTGCCGTTATGTAACTCTCGTGTGTACGAGACAGCGAGAGACCGACTGCGTGCGTGCTCTTCTTCTCTTCGTATATGTACTCCACCATTTGTCTGGTGTCCAAAAAATTATACAGTAGTAATAACTAGCAATGTGCCAATGCATTGCGACACGTTCAAAGTAGATTAATACATATTCACTGATTTGATAGAAAATAGTCTAGTTTTGAAATACGTATATCACTAAATATATGTCATCTTTCACTCAGAATATATTCCTTTGGCGGTTTTGATGAGATAAGGGAGGAATGTGGTTGGTTTCAAGATTCGAGAAGTGGTATATTCTTGTAAAAAGCCCATGTGTGTGTGTGTGGTGTGTGTGAGAGAGAGAAGGAGAGAGGAGGAGGACAGAGTGCGTGTGTGACAAAGACACAAGGAGTGTGTGTGCGAGAGGTATCACCATAAAAAATTAGGCGATAGTGTGTGTGTGCACGATCGAGAGGGCGTGCCTCAAGAAGGGGCGAAAAATCTACATAGATACAAGGAGCACGAGAGAGACATGTACGAGATAGTGGAAGCAAGAGTGTGCGGATGTATAAACCTATCTGGAGGCCATTCGATCAATGTTTGTGAGAGAAATATGAGTCGGGGGTGCGAAACTGAGAGGTTTGTGTGTGTGTGAGAGAGAGACGATAGTCGGGAGGGGGAGTGGAAGTAGGAGTTGTGTGTGTGTGTGAGAGAGAAAGGTGGGAGAGTTTTTCTGACCGGTAACAAATAAATATGTCAGCTTTATAACTGAGATGAAGACGGAAAGGAGACCGCAACAAACGTTGTGTGTGCGGGAGAGAGTAATTTTAGTGGTACGAGTCATATCTAGAAAGATATATGGTGTGTGAGAGAACCCTAGAGAGAAAGACAAAGTGAAAGACGACTGAGTGTGTGTGTGGCGGTGAAGAAGAAAGCTTAGGTACCTAGTGATACTAGAGAACTATAGAGACATGAGAGATAATGAAAACCGTGTAATGTATAATGACAGGGAGAGTGTGACACTTCTCAAGGGAGACGTCGAGAGACCATGTTTGTGAAAATAGGACAAACATGAAGTGAGCGTGCGGGTGAGCTGGAGAAAAGAGAGTGATAGCTACACGCAGGAGTATGCGAGAGAGATAGGCGTGAAAGGAGATTCAAATATTTAGTTGCGTGTATGGAAAATGTCAACATAAAAGGGATTCAAATATTTGAATTCGAGATGATGATACATGTAATTCATACTCGAACAAAAATTGATCTATCAAACATGCATACTCATATGAATTCACGCACATCTATGTTATTTAATATCTAGATATTACTGATCCATATATTTGAGTAGAACATAATTTGGTTTAAATTTTTTGAATTCAACCTTCTGATTTTGAGATGATTGTATTTCTAAATCATATTATATATATAAAGGAGTAGGATTCTTTGTTGTGCTTTTGAAAGTATATGTCGGCGTCCTGGGACAAGGGGTGCCCCGACTTGCCTGCCTGCGGCCCATGGCATGGCTTCATCGGCGGCCTGGTACGGCCGAGCTTCAGGATCAAGAACCAAAGAACCTCGCGAGGGGCCAAGCCTCGCGAGGCGGACAACAACAAGACCTCCTCGAGGGACGGCCTCCTTAGGCTGGCTCGCGAGGAGCAGAGATTTCTATGCAAGGCTCACCTCGCGAGGTTCAGATGACGTGAGCCATGATGATCGAGGCCAGGCGGGCGCCAGCGGGCGCAGTGTACCAGTTTCCTCTTTTGCGCTAAGGAGGCAAGCGCAGGTGCGGGGTCCCGAGGAATCAGCCAAAGGTTTCCATTTCGGTGCAACAAGACCAAGACCACCAGGACGGCAGGACGGAGGTCATCGCCGAGCCCACTGCGGCGTCACAACCAGAAGCTTTTCGCAGGCGAAGACTGCTTTTGTCAGGATAGCATGTACTAGCTGTCCCCCTTCAAATTTGGCCATTGTGGGATTCCTTCCCACCTTACATTTTGGAAGAGGACCAAGGGCCACTATAAATAGGACTTAGCCACCACCATAGAAGGAGGATCATTCAGATCATCGTCACACCCATCAGCTCATCGAGCACAAGAACACCTCACCTCCTGAGGCTGTTCTACCATTGTACTGGTTCATCCTCAGCCCCTTGAGGCAATCCACCACAAAGCTGGAGTAGGGTATTACACCGCAAGGTGGCCCGAACTAGGATAAACTATTGTGTCCCTTCTACATCCAGTTCATCGAGTTAGGCAGTGAGATTAGCGAGTAGGCAGACTGGGGAGAACGAGTTCTTCACACGCACCCCAGAGTTCGAACCTCTCAACGGTCTGTAGAACCCCGAATCCGACATTTGGCGCACCAGGTAGGGGTGCGTCGAAGCCTCTCTTCCATCGGTCGACCCGCCACTGCTCCACCGCTTCCATGGCTGACGCCCGTCGAGCCCGTTCTGAGCGTCGGGCCGCCCTCGCCTCTCGCGTCGCCTAGACGGCGCCTGCGGTGGGCCTCCCCGTCATTCTCCATTGCCTGCCGCCAACGCCGCCACTGGCGTGGCGGGGCACGAAGAGCAAGCTTCATCGCTGCACCCCTCCATGCGGCGTGATGGATGCAAGGCCACCTCGTCACTAACTCCGGCTAGTTCGTCATCTCATGCTCGTCGCGCGCCGACGGACGCGCAGGCTGTGCTGTCATGGCGTGAGAGCTTCTGCGCTACCACCCCGTTGACAACTTCTATGAAGACTGGCTGGACCGCATCACCGAGCTAGTCAGCGTCGCTGTGGGCTCTCCTGCACCACCTCTCTCGCTGCCTCGCCCGCCGCCTGCTGCGGGCGACGTAGCCTATGGAGCACCTCCTCCACCTCCCTATCAAGACGTCGCCCCTCAGGCCAAGGCGCACGGCCCCACGGCGTGACCCGCCGTGCAGGGCGCCCGCGCGTGAAGAAGAAAGCTGCCAGGAGGTCCAGTGGCCGCAAGAAGATTCTCCTGAACTCCCAGCACCACCACATCAAGACCGCGCGCTGCCTGCGGTGGTGGCGCGTGAGCGCCTAGATCAGGCTCCACCTCCACGATGAGCTCCCGTGACTACCGCGGGCTGTCGTGCCTTCACTCCGGAACTTCTCAACATCGTCTGGCCGGGGATGTTCAAGCCTGACCTGCCTCCATGCTACGATGACACCCCCAACCCTGTTGAGTTCCTGCAGCTCTAAGAGCTGAGCATCGAGGCGGTCAACAGCGATGAGAAGGTCATGGAGAACTGGTTTCCCATGGCCCTCAAAGATGGTGCACCCTCATGGCTCTTGAACCTGCCCGTGGGATCGATCTCCTCCTGGGGCAAGATGCGCGAGCGTTTCGTCACCAACTTCCAGGGCACTCGCGACCGCCCGCCGGCTGCAGGTGACCTGCGGCGCATCAAGCAGCAGCTAGGGGAGACCCTGCGGAACTACATCCAGCGCTTCAACAGTGTTTGCCTCAAGACCCCCAAGGTTTCGGATGAGGCCATCATTTCAGCGTTTTCTGATGGCTTCTGCGATGTCAAGATGAAGGAGAGATCGCCATACACGAGGACCTGTTCACGGCTCTAGAGATGTTCAACATGGCAACCAGGTGCGGGAGAGCTGAGGAGGGTCGCCTCTTCCTCCTGGAGCTCCCGGGGACAGACACAGAAGACAAGAAGGCCAAGGCCAAGGACGTGAAGCGCAAGGGGCCGGCCATGCTTGCGCTGAGCCGGAGATGAAGCGAGGCTGCGACCACCCAGAGTCATCCAAGGGCAGCCGCCCGTTCTGTGTCTTCCACAACGTGCACAACCACAACACCGACGACTGTCAGGAGCTCAGGGCCATCTGCGACAGGCGCCTCGGTCGTCACCCCGAGCGCAACGACCGAGGCTACGGCCGCAGAGGATGCCGAGAAGGAAGACGCTGGGACAACCGCGGCCCCCGCCAGGAATGGCGCGATCAGCCTCGTGAGGAGCGCTGGCAAGCCCAACCTCGTGAGGGCACCTAGAGATCAACCTTCGAAGGATCGTCCTCAGGGCAATGCCGGCCTCCCTCCGCTGCCACCACCACTAAGATGGAACGACGACCACCACCAGGACGAGGGGGCTGGGGGCTTCCAGGAGCCTCGCACCCTCGCCTGCATCCTGGGCGGTGCTCAGGCCCCAGCCTCTCATCACATCTTCAAGCCGTTTGCCCACGAAGTTAACGCAGCCCTCCCCAAGCTCGAGGCCACGCGACCGCTAAGGTGGTCCAAGTGCACCATCACCTTCAGCTCGACCGACCAGCTCAAGTGCGCGGCAACTGCTGGTGCCCTCCCGATGCTCTGCTCGCCCGTCATCAGCAATGTCCTCGTCACCAAGACTCTCATTGATGGCGGTGCGGGGCTCAATGTTCTTTCCATCGAGACGTTCGACCGCCTCCAAGTGCCCTATGACTAGCCGCAGCCCACCAAGCCTTTCTCAGGAGTAACCCATGGCTCCACCACCCCGATAGGGCAGATCCGCCTCCCTGTCACCTTTGGCAAGCGCGACAACTACCACACTGAACTCATCGACTTCGATGTCGCCCACATCCGCCTTCCGTACAACGCCATCCTTGGGTATCCAGCCCTAGCCAAGTTCATGGAGGTGACTCATCATGGTTACAATGTCCTCAAGATGCCAGTGAACAGCGACATCATCACGATCGCCTGCGAGGAGAAGGATGCAGTGTGCTATCTCGAGTGCGCCTACCAGGCTGCGGTAGTCGAGAGCCCTGACAGTGAAGGCACCGTCTACCCTCCTGAGGTTGTCCCCAAGAAGAAGAAGTAGGTGCTCCACCAAGGGCATCAGAGAACGGCGTCTCCAGCGGCACCACCTCAGGACCTGCGCCCATGGACGGGGCGCCTCCCTCTCTCGCATAGGAAGGCGCTCCCGGCACCCCTCTCAGGCTGGGCTCGAGGGCTCTCCTCTGGAGGGCCTTTGACCTAACCAACGTCACGAGGGAGGCGCTCGGGCACCACGTGGAGGCATGCTTCAGCGCGCGCTTCTGCCAGGAGGGCACAAGGTGCGGGGTGCTAGGTACTCAGGAGTTCATCACCAAGGCAACCAAGGAGCTTCAAGAGGCGAGAGCCATGCGCGGCGATCGCCGCGCACCACCCGGCGCGGCTCCTTGTCCTGGCGAGGACAGCGAGCGCGCCTGCGTCAACATCCCTGGGACCAACAGGGCCGCATCTCAGGAGCGCTTCTGGCCATCGCGCGTTGGTCAATGCGAGGGCCCCCCTCACAGCTACGTTTGCATGCCTTTCGGCCTGCCGAAGGCGGTTGTTACCTTCAAGCGCCACATGCTGTGCGTCCTGGCGGCTCAGGAGGCCAGGCACTAGGCGTTCCTGACGGAGATGGCGACGGTCCTTCACGAGCCTGCCGGGCCTCCGGAGCCTCCTGAGGAGCAAGGCCAAGGTGGCTCGTGAGGAGGGACTCCTTCAGCACGCATCTTTAGCTACTCCAACATCTCTTCAGCAACGGTGCTAGGTGACATTTTTCGGTTTATCAGTTGGGGGCGCCCCTCGGGTTACATGTAACACCCCGCATGTAACTTTCCATATTTGTAACTCCAACTCTTGCCATTTCCGGCTATGTGTGATGATATTTCCTCCGTGGTCGGGTTTTGTCTTTCGTTTTGTATTTTGTTCATGTCATGCATTTCATATCATGTCATCATGTGCATTGCATTTGCATACATGTTCGTCTCATGCATCCGAGCATTTTACCCGTTGTCCGTTTTGCAATCCGGCGCTCCTATCTCCTCCAGTGCACCCCTTTTGTTTTCTTTCGTGTGTGGGTGTCAAACGTTCTCGGAATGGACCGAGGCTTGTCAAGTGGCCTTGGTATACCACCGGTAGACCACCGGTCAAGTTTCGTTCCATTTGGAGGTCGTTTGGTACTCCAACGGTTAATCGGGCATCCGCAAAGTCCATTTGTGTGTTGCAGCAAAAAACCCTCCCTAAACAGCCCAAAACCCACCAAACTCTCTTCCATGCTCTAGGTCGTTCGATCAAGATCGTGTGGGTGAAAACCGCACCTCATTTGGACTCTGCTAGCTCCCTCTAGCAATATAAATGCATCCCTCCCGAATAACATTCACAGTCCCCGAAACCCTAACTTCCCCCGCCACCACCGGACGTGTCCGGCGCCCTCCGGACATCTCCCTGCCGCCGCGCCCGGCGAACCAGCGCCCGCCACGTGGCGCTCCCCGCCGCCGCGGCCCGGGCAGCCCGCCGCAGCCCCCGAGCCCGTCCGCGAGCCCGCGCGCGCCCGACCGACTCCCGCGCCGCGCCTGCCCGCGCCGCCGCCGTCCTACCTCCGGCCTCTCCTTCCTCTCCACCGGCGTCGCGCCACCGTCGGGGAGCTCGAAGCTCGGCCCCGGCCCCAATTCGATCTGGTTGAGTACGAAGGTTGACTTTCCCCGAGACCCTGAAAATATTCTCTGTCTTTTGCATTTTACAGCAAGTACACCTGTTCATCATTGCATAACTCTCTGCACATAGCTCCGTTTCGCGCGTGTAATATATCGAAATGTTCGTCTCGTGATGCTCTTCATTTTGTTCAATTGCACCATGTTCACTAGAGGCCATCTTGATGCCCAAATCTCTGTTGCAAGAGTGCTAGTTGCTGTTATCTGCTGGTTCTTATCAGAACTTGGAGATTTGTCATTTTTGTATCATTTAATTGTGCATCTTATGGGCATGAGCTCTACATGTGTTTTGTTGTATGCCATGCCATCTTTCCAGTGGTGTATGCCTTGTATTTTTGTGATCTCTGTGGTGACTAGCACAAGCATGCAAACTAGGCTCCGTAATGTTTCTGATTTCAGAGAGTGATTTCTCTAAGTCTTTGTCTGCTGTTATTTTGTTGCCATGTAAAATTGATGCTACAGAGAGATCCATGCATATTTTGGAGATGTTCAGTAAGGATGTTTTGTATCTATTGTTGTAATTGATCCATTCCTGCCCTTGTTTGCAATTATGGAGTGCCATAGCATGACTCAATCTTGCTCTACTTTTGCTATAAAATATTTCTGGCAGATTGTTTATGTGTTATTCAATTTTGCCAAGCTTATTGTAGTTGATCCATACATGCTATGCTTTTGTTCTTGCCATGGATAGCTTCATAAACATGCCATCTTGCTGTAGGTAGGCTTGTTTTGTCATGCATTGCTTTTTGGTGAGTGCATCAAGCTATGCTCTTTTCTGCTAAGTCTGAAACCTGTTAACGAAACTTGCTATGTGCACATGGTTGCCGTCATATCTTCTGGTCCTTTTTGGCTTATGGTTAGTAAGGGACTTTTGTCACATGCATTTAGTAGAATACTGTCACGCCTTGTTTTTCCATGTTAAGTTCCTGTAGCATGTTGATTTCGCGCTCTGAACATTGCTACCTGATGCTGTTTCAGGCATGTCCAGTAATTTCACCAAGTCTGTGAACCTGTTATCTTTTGCACTTTTGCGATGCTTGTTTGAGCTTGTTATTTTGTGATCTAGCCGTAGCTCAGTGTTCATCTTTGTTCAAGAATCTCCTGTAGATTAGTGCCATATGCTTTGTTGTTATGTTGGAGTGCTGTAGCATTGTTACTTGTGGCATTTTAAGTGCTATCATGCTGTTAATCGCAGATTCGTGTCATTCTTGTTTTGCTTGCCATTTGCAAACCGTGCATCCGTTTCCGGTGATCTTTATATCGATTTCGACCGAAATCATCTCATATTTCCAGTGGCATGGTTGGTTTGCCAAGTTACTGCCTTGTTCATCATTTTCCTTCCGGAGCACGCATATGCATCGCATATCATATCTTGCATATCATACATGTTTTGCATCATGTTGCTTGTGCATTTCTCGTGATTGATTGTGGTTCCGTTTTTTTGTGTTCTTGTCTTGGGTAGAGCCGGGAGACGAGTTCGTGAATGAGGAACCTGTTGAGTACGCTTACGAGGATCAATCTTCGACAACTCTGAGAACCTTGCAGGCAAGATGACCACCCCTCGAAATCACTTCTATCTTTGCTTTGCTAGTTGTTCGCCCTATTGCCATGCTGCGCTACCTATCTCTTGCTATATCATGTCTCCCATTTTGCCATGTCAGCCCCTAACCATCTTTTCCTAGCAAACCGTTGTTTGGCTAAGTTACCGCTTTTGCTCAGCCCTTCTTATAGCGTTGCTAGTTGCAGGTGAAGTTGAAGTTTGTTCCATGTCGGAACATGGATATGTTGGGATATCACAATATCTCTTATTCAATTAATGCATCTATATATATTTGGTAAAGGGTGGAAGGCTCGGCCTTATGCCTGGTGTTTTGTTCCACTCTTGCCACCCTAGTTTCCGTCATACCGGGATTATGTTTCTTGAGTTTGCATTCCTTACGCGGTTGGGTGATCTATGGGACCCCCTTGACAGTTCGCCTTGAATAAAACTCCTCCAGTAAGGCCCAACCTTTGTTTTACCATTTGCCACCTAAGCCTTTTCCCCCGGGTTTTCGCGAGCCCGAGGGTCATCTTTATTTTAACCCCCCCGGGCCAGTGCTCCTTCGAGTGTTGGTCCGAACCGAGCAGCCTGCGGGGCAACCACGGGGAAACTCGAGGACTGGTTTTACTCGTAGCTTGACTTATCCGGTGTGCCCTGAGAACGAGATATGTGGAGCTCATATCGGGATTTGTCGGCACATTCGGGCGGCTTTGCTGGTCTTGTTTTACCATTGTCAAGATGTCTTGTAAACCGGGATTCTGAGACTGATCGGGTTTTTTTGGAAGAAGGTTTATCCTTCGTTGACCGTGAGAGCTTATGATGGGCTAAGTTGGGACACCCCTGCAGGGTATTATCTTTCGAAAGCCGTGCCACGGTTATGAGGCAGATGTGAATTTGTTAATGTCCAGTTGTAGAGAACTTGTCACTTGACCCAGTTAAAATACATCAACCGTGTGTGTAGCCGTGATGGTCTCTTCTCGGCGGAGTCCGGGAAGTGAACACGGTTTGAGTTATATATGACATAAGTAGGAGTTCAGGTTCACTTCTTGGTCATTGCTAGATGACGACCGTTCCGTTGTTTCTCTTCTCGCTCTCTTCTGCGTATGTTAGCCACCATATATGCTTATTGCCGCTGCAGCTCCACCTCATTACCCCATCCTTACCAATAAGCTTAAATAGTCTTGATCTCGCGGGTGTGAGATTGCTGAGTCCTCGTGACTCGCAGATTCTACCAAAACAGTTGCAGGTGCCGACGATGCCAGTGTAGATGATGGGGTCGATCCCAAGTGGGAGTTCGACGAGGAACGTGGTCGTTACTATGTGTCTTTTCCTGATGATCAGTAATGGAGCCCAGTTGGGACAATCGGGGACCTAGCATTTGGGGTTGTCTTATTTTCATCTGGATTTTGACCGTAGTCGGTCTATGTGTGTATTTTGAATGATGTATGAATTATATTATGTATTGTGTGAAGTGGCGATTGTAAGCCAACTCTTTATCCCATTCTTGTTCATTACATGGGATTGTGTGAAGATGACCCTTCTTGCGACAAAACCACTATGCGGTTATGCCTCTAAGTCGTGCCTCGACACGTGGGAGATATAGCCGCATCGTGGGCATTACAAGTTGGTAATCAGAGCCATCCCCGACTTAGGAGCCCCCTGCTTGATCGAATCGCTGGCGTTGTTGAGTCTAGAACAAAAATCTTTTGTGTCTTAGAATTATATATATCGGAGAGTAGGATTATTTTTACTCCTCAGTCCCTTCGTCGCTCTGGTGAAGTCTCCTGACGTAGAAGTTTTGACTCTTCTCTCCTCAAATTTCACTAAAAAAAATTTAGGATCACGCGGGTATCTTGGAATCGTTCCGATGGTTTTGTGACGAGAACATTGTTCCTGGTGCCTCCTGACATTTAGGGGTTGTGGCAGTGTCCCGGGGGGTTGAGCTCCGAGGTGTTGTCGTCACAATTTTTTCGTTGCAGTTCTGCAATACCTGAGTTTCGCCGACATCGAAATCTCTTTTTTGCAGTTGTTGGTGAGATCACCTCGACGCCACCCAGTACCGGGGCGGGAGTTCGGGAGTATTGCCATAACTTGTATAACGGATGCTTTTCGAAGGTTGAAGTAAACGATTTCCGAAGGTTTCTTGGTTATGTGTTGACGGATGGATACAGCTGGATCTAGGGATTGCTAGTTTGGGTGATATATTTTGTGTCCCTGTATCCCCAACACCAGATTGCATAACCAGAAAGTTTCGGGAGTTTATAAGTGGGAATTCAAGTAGCCTTACGATATCTTTCTGACAGACGCATGACATGAGATTGGGGTTCGACGTCTAGTGGTCCGCCTGTACACGGTTGGTTTTACAGTGGTCTCGTAGTGTCTTAAAGAGTCCTTGGCTATGCCGACTCGGGGACGCTTCGTATGTCATGTGCACAGCCTTGTACATGATGGTGCTGTACGATTGAGCCCGTGTGGGCCCCACCACGAAAACTTCGGACGAAATCTCTATCATATGTTTGTTCCGGCTTATTCTACAAGCCAATACTTTGTTTTGTTTTGAATTGTGGTATTCGAGTTGCTTCGAAATCAAATGTTGATTCCATACCTTTTTCTAGTGGCTTCTGAACTTAATGGAAGTGTGATGATTTACTATGGAATTCATTCGTTCATCCTCGTTCGAATGTTTATTGTGAAGACTATATGTTGCAATTTCTATCCGTTGATTCTACTTATCTATTTGTCTATCAAGATGCTAACGGATGTCACCCTCTTCAGGATGGCTCCGCCAACGCGTCAGAATCTGGAACGCAATGAAGGGAGTCAAGCGAACCCTCCGCCACCACCTCCACCTCCGGAGGCATGGCAAGCTATCATGGCAGCCACCAACGCCAATGCTCAGATGATTCTGCAAGTCTTGCAAGAACACACCCAAGGGCAAGGCAATCAAGGAAATCAAGGTCAAGGCAACAATCAGCCTCACTTTGCCGCTCTCAACCAGTTTCTCGCAAATCAGCCCAAGTCTTTCAGCTACTGTGCCAAGGCCACGGATGCCGATGATTGGCTCGTGGACATCAACAAGCATTTTGAATGTAGCAATGTCAGGCCTGAGGACTATGTCAAGTTCGCTTCTTTTCACCTCAAGGACCAAGCTACTGATTGGTATCAACAGTACAAAGATTCCAGAGGAGGTCGTGTGATCACTTGGACTGACTTCTGTCTGGATTTCAAAGCACACCACATTCCACAAAGTGTTGTTGAGAGCAAGCGTGAGGAGTTCTGCAATCTCAAGCAAGGCAACATGTCTGTGTATCAATACAACATCCAGTTTTAGAAACTTGCTCGCTTCGCTAAACAAGATGTTCCTGATGAAAAGAGTATGATCTATCACTTCAGAGGTGGCCTTAGAGAGGATCTGCAGTTAGCTCTTGTTCTTGTTGAGCCTACTCAGTTTGATCAATTCTAAGATATGGCACTTAAGCAAGAGGCTGCTCAGCTCAAGTGTGAGGCTTCTAAGAAGAGAGTCAGAGACGCAGTTCAGTCTTCTTCTTCCTCACTTGTGGCAGCTAAGCAACAGGAGTTCTGGTTGCCTCCTGCTCCTCCGTTTCGTCAGCCTTACTAGCAGAAGAACAAAGGTGGCCATGGTTCTTCCAACTCTTCCAACTCTGGCTATCAGAACAAGTCTGAGAATCAAGCTCCAAAGTCCAATGCTCCTTATCACCGTCCACTCTCAGAGGTGACTTGCAACAAGTCTCAGCAGAAAGGTCACTATGCTAACAAGTGCTTCAACCAAATGCGCCTTCCGCCTCCTCCTCCTGTCAGATCTTCCAGCAATGCAGTGGTCAAGCATAATCCAAAGTCTGCAAAGGTGAACATGATGAATGCAGCTCAAGCGGAGGAATCTACTGATGTGATAATGGGTAATCTTCTTGTTAATGATATTCCTGCAAAAGTCTTATTTGATACTAGTGCTTCGCTCTGTTTCATGTCAAGACCGTTTTTTGCCAAGCATGAATTCACTTGTTCACATCTGGGTAAACCCGTGGATGTCGTTTCTCCGGGTAAACGTTTGAGTTCTAGTATGATTGTTCCAGACGTTTCCATCAAGATGGGGAACTATAAATTTCTATCTTCTCCAGTTGTTCTTGGTGACTCGGATATTGATCTAATTCTTGGGATGGACTGGCTTTCCAAGCACAAGGCTCAACTTGATTGTGCTGCCAGGGAAATTCAATTGACACACTCTTCTGAGGATGTTATCATTTATGCCGCTCGTGATGAAACCATTCGGTTATTTTCTCTCAATGAGAAGGGCGAGTTGAATGCCATCTCTTAAATTCCAATCGTTTGTGAGTATCAAGATGTCTTTCCAGAAGAGCTTCCGGATATGCCTCCTCATCGGCCAGTTGAGTTCGTTATCGATCTAGAGCCTGGCACGAAACCCGTTTGCAAGCGTCCATACAAACTTGGACCCAACGAGCTGAAGGAATTGAAGAAACAGCTCGATGACCAAGAGCGTCTGGGTCTGATCAGACCGAGTTCATCTCCATGGGGTTGTGGTGTTCTTTTTGTCAAGAAGAAGGATAGCATGGACCGACTTTGTGTCAACTACCGTCCATTGCACAAGAAGACAATCAAGAACAAGTATCCACTTTCCAATATCAATGAGCTATTTGAGCAACTCAAAGGTGCAAAAGTTTTCTCGAAGCTTGACCTTCGTATGGGTTATCATCAGATTCGCACTCGTGAAGAAGATATTCCCAAGAAAGCATTCAGAATAAGCTTTGGTTCTTATGAATATAATGTCGTGTCTTTCGGCCTTGTCAATGCTCCTCCAGTGTTCTCTTGGATGATGAATTTCATCTTCAACCCCTATACCATTGAATTCATCCTGGTGTATCTCGATGATATCTTGGTCTTCTCCAAGAATAAAAAGGACCATGCCAAACTTTTGCGATTGGTGCTCGACAAGCTCGGAGAGTATCAATTCTATGCGAAGTTCTCCAAATGTGAGTTTTGGCTCGATGAAGTTCTTTTCCTTGGTCACCTCATCTCTGCCAAGGGCATCACTGTTAACCCCGAGAAGGTGTCCGCAATTGTGAATTGGGAACCTCCTCAGAATGTCAAGCAGCTCCGCAGTTTTCTCGGTCTTGCAAGCTATTGCCGAAGATTCGCTGAGAATTTCTCCAAGATTGCAAAGCCTCTTTCCAACCTCCTCCAGAAGCATGTGAAGTATGTCTGGTCTCCTGAGTGTGACTTTGCTTTCAACACTCTCAAAGAGAAACTAGTCACAGCTCCTGTCTTGACTCCTCCTGATGAATCCAAGCCATTTGAAGTTTTCTGTGATGCTTCTCTCCAAGGTCTAGGTGCTGTGTTAATGCAAGAGAAGAAAGTTGTGGCCTATACCTCTCGTCAGTTGAAGCCCAATGAGAAGAACTACCCCACTCACGATCTTGAGTTGGCGGCAGTTGTCCATGCATTAATAACGTGGAGACACCTCTTGTTGGGAAGACAAGTGGACATTTTCACCGATTACAAGAGTCTCAAGTACATCTTCACTCAGCCCAACCTCAACCTCAGGCAGACTCGATGGGTCGAAATGATTCAAGAGTACAATCCGAGTATTGAATATACTCCAGGTAAAGCAAATGTCATTGCAGATGCTTTAAGCAGGAAGGCTTATTGCAACAGCTTAATCCTCAAGCCATTCCAACCAGATCTTAGTGAAGCTTTCCGCAAGCTGAATCTCCAAGTTGTTCCTCAAGGCTTTCTTGCCAATCTCATAGTCAATCCTACTTTGGAAGATCAAATTCGTGAGGCACAACTTCTTGATGCCATGGTGAAGAAGGTGAAACGTGGTATCGACAAGGGTCTTTCCAAATACAAGTGCTATCACATTCATGACAGAGACACATTATTCTTCGAGGACCGGATTGTGGTTCCTAAAGGTGATCTAAGGAAAGTCATAATGAACGAGGCGCACAATTCTCTCCTGTCCATTCATCCTGGAAGTACGAAGATGTACCATGACCTCAAGCAGTCGTATTGGTGGACTCGAATGAAGTGAGAAATCGCTCAATTCGTGAATGAATGTGATGTCTGTCGAAGAGTGAAAGCAGAACACCAACGACCAGCTGGTCTCCTCCAACCTCTTGCTATCCCAGAGTGGATGTTTGATCATATCGAAATGGACTTCGTGACTAGTTTTCCAAAGTCCAAGCGCGGAAATGATGCTATCTTCGTTGTCATCGACAAGCTTTCTAAAGTGGCTCATTTCCTTCCAATCAAAGAATCTATCACAGCAGCTCAGTTGGCAGAGCTTTACACCTCCAGAATTGTCTCCTTGCACGTCATTCCACAATTGATTTCTTCAGATCGTGGAAGCATCTTCACATCTAAGTTCTGGGACTACTTCCAGGAGGCCATGGGCACTAACATTCGCTTCAGCACAGCTTTCCATCCTCAAACTAGTGGCCAAGTAGAGCGAGTCAATCAAATTCTTGAAGATATGCTCAGGGCTTGTGTCATTTCCTTTGGCATGAAATGGGAAGATTGTCTTCCATTTGCCGAATTCTCCTACAACAATAGCTTCCAAGCGAGTTCGGGCAAGGCCCCATTCGAGATTCTCTATGGCAGAAAGTGCCGTACTCCTCTCAATTGGTCAGAGACTGGTGAACGCCAACTTCTTGGCAATGACTTAATCACAGAAGCCGAAGAAATGTGTAAAGTCATCCGTGATAATCTCAAAGCCGCGCAATCGCGCCAGAAGAGTTACTATGATAGTAAGCATCGCAATTTGGCTTTCGAGATTGGAAACCATGTCTACCTCCGCGTCTCTCCAATGAAAGGCACTCGTCGCTTCGGTATCAAAGGGAAGCTTGCCCCTAGATACGTGGGTCCTATCAAGATCATTGGCAAAACAGGCGACCTCGCCTATCAACTTGAGCCTCCTTCCAACTTCGCGAACGTGCACGATGTGTTCCACGTGTCACAGCTCCGCAAGTGCTTCAAGACGCCTGAGCGCACCATCAACTTCGAAGAGATTGACCTCCAAGAAGATTTGTCTTATCATGAGCACCCCTTTGCTATTCTTGAAGAAGTTGAGCGCAAGACTAGCAACAAGTTAATCAAATTCCTGAAAGTGAAGTGGTCGCACCATTCCGACCGGGAAGCCACCTGGGAACGCGAGGACCACCTCCGTTCTGAATATCCGGAATTCTTTCAGTCCTAGATCTCGGGACGAGATCCTCTCGTAGTGGTGGAGTGTTGTAACACCCCGCATGTAACTTTCCATATTTGTAACTCCAACTCTTGCCATTTCCGGCTATGTGTGATGATATTTCCTCCGTGGTCGGGTTCTGTCTTTCGTTTTGTATTTTGTTCATGTCATGCATTTCATATCATGTCATCATGTGCATTGCATTCGCATACGTGTTCGTCTCATGCATCCGAGCATTTTCCCCATTGTCCGTTTTGCAATCCGGCGCTCCTATCTCCTCCGGTGCACCCCTTTTGTTTTCTTTCGTGTGTGGGTGTCAAACGTTCTCGGAATGGACCGAGGCTTGTCAAGTGGCCTTGCTATACCACCGGTAGACCACCGGGCAAGTTTCGTTCCATTTCGAGGTCGTTTGGTACTCCAACGGTTAACCGGGCATCCGCAAAGTCCATTTGTGTGTTGTAGCAAAACCCCCCCTCTAAACAGCCCAAAACCCACCAAACTGTCTTCCATGCTGTAGGTCGTTCGATCATGATTGTGTGGGCGAAAACCGCACCTCATTTGGACTCTGCTAGCTCCCTCTAGCTATATAAATGCATCCCTCCCGAATAACATTCGCAGTCCCCGAAACCCTAACTTCCCCCGCCGCCACCGGACGTGTCCGGCGTCCTCCGGACATCTCCCCGCCGTCGCGCCCGGCGAACCAGCGCCCGCCACGTGGCGCTCCCCGCCGCCGCGGCCCGGGCAGCCCGTCGCAGGCCCTCGAGCCCGCGCGCGCCCGGCCGCCTCCCGCACCGCGCCTGCCCGCGCCGCCGCCGTCCATCGCCGCCGCCTGCCCGCGTCGCCGTCGTCGGCCGCCGCGCCTCCCGCCGGGCCCCGCGTCGCCGTCCTCCCTCCGGCCTCTCCTTCCTCTCCTCCGGCGTCGCGCCACCGCCGGCGAGCTCGAAGCTCGGCCCCGGCCCCGATCCAATCTGGTTGAGTACGAAGGTTGACTTTCCCCGAGACCCTGAAAATATTCCAAGTCTTTTGCATTTTACAGCAAGTACCCCTGTTCATCATTGCATAACTCTCTGTACACAGCTCTGTTTCACGCGTGTAATATATCGAAATGTTCGCCTCGTGATGCTCTTAATTTTGTTTAATTGCACCATGTTCACTCGAGGCCATCTTGATGCCCAAATCTCTGTTGCAAGAGTGCTAGTTGCTGTTATCTGGTGGTTCTTATCAGAAATTGGAGATTTGTCATTTTTGTATCATTTAATCTGTGCATCTTATGGGCATGAGCTCTATATGTGTTTTGTTGTATGCCATGCCATATTTCCAGTGGTGTATGCCATGTATTTTTGTGATCTCTGTGGTGACTAGCACAAGCATGCAAACTAGGCTCCGTAATGTTTCTGATTTCAGAGACTTAGTGATTTCAGGTAAACTTGATGCTACAGACAGATCCATGCATATTTTGGAGATGTTTAGTAAGGATGTTTTGTATCTATTGTTGTAATTGATCCATTCCTGCTCTTTTTTGCAATTATGGAGTTCCATAGCATGACTCAATCTTGCTCTAATTTTGCTATAAAATATTTCTGGCAGATTGTTTACGTGTTATTCAATTTTGCCAAGCTTATTGTAGTTGATCCATACATGCTATACTTTTGTTCTTGCCATGGATAGCTTCATAAACATGCCATCTTGCTGTAGGTAGGCTTGTTTTGTCACGCATTGCTTTGTGGTGAGTGCATCAAGCTCACAAAGATGCCTTCATATTATTATTTCTGCCATGCTCTGTTTTCTGCTAAGTCTGAAACCTGTTAACGAAACTTGCTATGTTCACATGGTTTCCATAATATCTTCTGGTCCTTTTTGGCTTATGGTCAGTAAGGACTTTTGTCGTATGCATTTAGTAGAATACTGTCATGCCTTGTTTTGCCACGTTAAGTTCCTTTAGCATGTTGGTTTCGTGCTCTGAACATTGCTACTTGATGCTGTTTCAGGCATGTCCAGTAATTTCACCAAGTCTGTGAACCTGTTATCTTTTGCACTTTTGCCATGCTTGTTTGAGCTTGTTATGTTGTGATCTAGCCGTAGCTCAGTGTTCATATTTTGTCAATCATCTCCTGTAGATTACTTCCATATGCTTTGTTGCTATGTTGTAGTGCTGTAGCATTGTTACTTGTGGCATTTTAACTGCTATCATGCTGTTAATCGCAGATTCGTGTCATTCTTGTTTTGCTTGCCATTTGCAAACCGTGCATCCGTTTCCGGTGATCTTTATATCGATTTCGACTGAAATAATCTCATATTTCCAGTGGCATACTTAGTTTGCCAAGTTACTGCCTTGTTCATCATTTTCCTTCCGGAGCACGCATATGCATCGCATATCATATTTTGCATATTATACATGTTTTGCATCATGTTGCTTGGGCATTTCTCATGATTGATTGTGGTTCCGTTTGTTTGTGTTCTTTTTTCTTGGGTAGAGCCGGGAGATGAGTTCATGAACGAGGAACCTGTTGAGTACGCTTACGAGGATCAAGCCTTCGACAAGTCTGAGAACCTTGCAGGCAAGATGACCACCCCTCGAAATCACTTCTATCTTTGCTTTGCTAGTTGTTCGCTCTATTGCCATGCTGCGCTACCTATCTCTTGCTATATCATGTCTCCAATTTTGCCATGTCAGCCCCTAACCATCTTTTCCTAGCAAACCGTTATTTGGCTAAGTTACCGCTTTTGCTCAGCCCTTCTTATAGCGTTGCTAGTTGCAGGTGAAGTTGAAGTTTGTTCCATGTCGAAACATGGATATGTTGGGATATCACAATATCTCTTATTCAATTAATGCATCTATTTATATTTGGTAAAGGGTGGAAGTCTCGGCCTTATGCCTGGTGTTTTGTTCCACTCTTGCCACCCTAGTTTCCGTCATACCGGGATTATGTTCCTTGAGTTTGCGTTCCTTACGCGGTTGGGTGATTTATGGGACCCCCTTGACAGTTCGCCTTGCATAAAACTCCTCCAGCAAGGCCCAACCTTGGTTTTACCATTTGCCACCTAAGCCTTTTCCCCCGGGTTTTTGCCAGCCCGAGGGTCATCTTTATTTTAACCCCCCGGGCCAGTGCTCCTTCGAGTGTTGGTCCGAACCGAGCAGCCTGCAGGGCCACCACGGGGAAACTCGAGGACTGGTTTTACTCGTAGCTTGACTTATCCGGTGTGCCCTGAGAACGAGATATGTGCAGCTCCTATCGGGATTTGTCGGCACATTCGGGCGGCTTTGCTGGTCTTGTTTTACCATTGTCGAGATGTGTTGAGGATATAACCATTAAAGTCACCCGCCCAGGAGGGGCCGGGTTACGTCATAATGGCCATCACGCGAAGCCCAGCACCAAGCTTGAAGACGGCGGGCCAAGATGGGCTTAAGACCCGGAGATGGCTTAAGGCCCGTCGTTATAAACCGCCGTTACGGCAAGAGATGTAGTGTAAGGCAAGAATAGTTAGGAGTCCGAGCCGGACACTGTTATGACCCAGCCGGGACTATGAAAGCCGCGGGGCGTCAACCTCTCTATATAAAGGGATGACCCGGCGGCGGTTCAGGGACAAGTAAGATCAGATCGATAACCAGGCAGGACGGTTTAGCTCCTGGTCGTCGAAACCCTAAGCAATACAACCTCAACTGGACGTAGGCTTTTACCTTCACCGTAAGGGGCCGAACCAGTATAACCCTCGTATTCCTTGTCCCGTTTAACCCCTTTAAGCTTCCTAGCTGCGATGGCTCCACGACTAAGTCCTAGCTCAAGGACATCTGTCGTGACAATTCCACGACAGTTGGCGCCCACCGTGGGGCCAGCGCACGGTGGATTTGAGTTCTTGAAGGGCAGCTTCGAAGGGCTCAAGGGATACGCTGTGGGCCGGATGACCAAGAGTCGTCGCGGCAAGCTCTACATCGACATGCGACCTGGGGCCCCGACGCCGGCTCAATCGAGTACGGATACCGGGTCCCATTCGGTGGAATCCACGTCTTCATTGGCAAGATTGGTGAGCCGGGCCCTGAGCCGGATCTCTGCACCGATCTCATTGAGACGGCTCAGCGTGCACGATCCGCCCGGGCTCTTCCTACCTTGAAGCATGTTTTGGTGGGATGTGTCCATGGAGGACTCTCTGAAGGATCTGGATCTGGTGATGAGACGGCCGCCGGCTCTGACGGCGAGTCGGCTATGGATGAGTCAAACTCGTTATATCAACTCCAGGACGGCAGGCTCGGGGGCTGTTCCGACGGCGACAGTATTCCGGACCCTTTTGAGCCGCTGAGCCGGGTCGGAATCTTCATGGCCGGTGCACAGCCTGTTCAAAACCCCGCTGCCGGGTCAGGAAACCCGGTGCCCTCGCCGGCTCAGGTGCTGATGGATCTCACGGACAAGATGACGGACCTGTTGACCGCTACGGTTGCCCCGGCGGATCAAGCTCAGCATGACGCGGAGGTGGCACAGTTAGAGTTAGATTTAGTAAAAGCCAAGGAGGATCTGGCGGCGGAAGGGATCAGGATGGCTGCAGAGAGGGCGGCTCTCGACACCCAGACTCAGTTGATTCAGGCACAATCTTTCCGTCTCACGATGGATCAAAACGCGTCCAATGAGATCATGAGAAGGAGGCATCAAAAGGCCCAATCTCGACTCCCTCCGGTTTACGATCCTCGAAACCTCTTCAACACGCCTGGTGCAGGGCCTAGTAACCCGCTGGAGACCATAGCGCCCAGGACTGGAACACCAATTCAACCCCAAGTGATGGGGCCTCCCCGGGTGAGCCCTGCCCCGCCTCAGTACGTGCCAATACCCCCGGGTCATTATGCCAACCCATTGAAAAACATGGTCGCCGCGGCAGCGCGGCTGGCGGCTCTCCCAATTGATGGTGACTCTCCAATGGCGGTTGAAACCCGCCGGGTCAGAGAACTCCTTCAGACGGCTCTGGCGCAGCAAGAGGCATATTCTTATAGCCGGGACAGGATGCATTCGACCCCTCGTCCAGGCCGGAGCCCGACTTATAGCAGACACATGGCCTCAACAACCGGCTCGAGTAATGTCCGACGCCATGACCTGCCTCCTGGCCACGGCCCGGCTCATAATGGAGCTTTTCATGCGCTAGACCAAGACCGAGCACGGCAAGAGGCGGGGCAGATGCCTCAGTTGACGGCTTACCAACCACCCCAGGCTTACCCGACGGCTTCCGTCGACGTGGGTATACCTACGAGGACCGGAGGTGTCCATTGCCTAGTTCCGGCTCTCCGCAATGAACGTCTGACCAAGGACTTCGAAGGGCCTAGGAAGGTGCCTAACTACACAGCTGATCTACAACCCGGAGCCTGGATCGAGAGTTATGAGATGGCCATGGAGTTGCTAGAGGTTAGCGAAGCGGCGATGGCAAGTACTTCACCATGATGTTAGATGGGACTGCCCGCACTTGGCTGAAAGGGCTGCCACCCAATTCTATCGGGTCTTGGGCTGAGCTGAAAGCCCGGTTCATCCAAAACTTCAAGGATACCTGTAGGCAGTCTATGTCAATTGTGGATTTGACTAACTGTAAACAGCAGGAGGGTGAGTCTACAACCCATTGGGTTCGCCGGGTCAAAGAGATAATACATTCATCTGATAAGATGGATGCCGACTCTGCAGTCCTAATGTTGGAGCAGAATTGTCGTTTCTTGCCCCTGAAGATGAAACTCGGGCGGCTCAAGCGTGATTGCAATGATATGGGTATGCTGATGGCGGCTCTCGTCAAGTACGCCGATTCTGATAGTACCAAGGACCCCGCGTCAGATGATGAAAGGACAGGGAAGGGAAAGAAGAATGGCAATGGCAAGGGCCCTCAGCATAACCCGGCGAACCAAGGAGGTAGCAAGCGTAAGGCTGATGGCAGCATGGAGTTTGTGGCCAACGCCAGCTCACAGGGTAACAACCAGCGACGCAAGGGGAGGCCACCTCCCCGAGCCCCCGGGTCAGGCCCGACGCTTGAGCAGTTGCTGAATGAGCCTTGTCCAAGGCATGGTTCTAGGGAGAAGCCAGCTACTCATTTATGCAAGGATTGTGCGATCATGAAGGCCTTTAAGAATTCCAATGCCTTTAATGGCAACAATGGTTCGGGCGGCGGCTCAGGCGCCGGCGGCTTTCATGGCCCGGGTGGCGGCTCAAATTCCAATCCTCAGAATGTTCAAGGGGGCTTTAACCAGCAGTCCGGCCAGGGTCATGAACAGCAGGAGGGGGGATATCAGACCAATCCAAAACAGCTCAATGGTGGACAGTATCATGTGTTCACCACCAGTCTGTGCAAGCGAGATGAGAAGCTTCATAAGAGGGTTGTGAACGCTGTTGAGCCGGCGGTTCCACGCTATTTAAGATGGTATGAGCAGCCTATCATGTGGAGTAGGGAGGATCACCCTCCCCGGGTTGATAACCCGGGTCACCTAGCCCTGGTGGTGGCTCCTCAGGTGGGAGGATATAAATTCACTAAAGTACTCATGGACGGAGGCAGCAGCATCAACATCCTCTATTATGAGACTTTCCGTCGTATGGGATTGATTGATAAGAATCTCAGCCAGTCCAACACTGTTTTCCATGGCGTAGTGCCTGGTAAGTCGGCGTATACAGTAGGTAAGATTGAGCTGGATGTGGCTTTTGGAGATGAGTATAACTACAGGGTGGAGAAATTAACCTTTGAGGTGGTTAAGATAAGAAGTCCGTATCATGCTAAATTTGGGCGGCTGGCTTACGCCAAGTTCATGGCACGGCCGTGTTACGTGTATTTACAGCTCAAGATGCCGGGTCACAATGGGACCATTACGGTTCATGGCAGCCGCAAGATAGCCTTGGAGTCTAAGGAAGGCGACGCGGCTTATGCAGAATCTGTTTGCGCAACAGAGGAGCTGAAGTTTTATAAGGACAATGTTGACCCAACAGATATGACATCTCTAAAAAAGCATGACCACGGAGCATGATTTCGTTCCAGGTGACTCATCTCAGCAGTTTAGCATCAGTGCCAATCTGGATCCAAAATAGGAAAGCGCGCTCGTCGAGTTCATCCGTGAGAATAGGGACATTTTTGCATGGAAACCTTCTGATATGCCAAGTGTACCTAGAGAACTCGCTGAGCACACTCTCAATGTTGATCCGAAATTTAAGCCGGTCAGGCAATTCCTTCGGCGGTTTAATGAGGAGAGGCAGAAAGCCATTGGTGAAGAGGTGGCCCGGCTCTTGGCGGCCGGGTTTATTGTTGAAGTCTTTCACCCAGAGTGGTTAGCTATCTCGGTGCTCGTGCTCAAGAAGAGTGGCACCTGGCGGATGTGTATGGACTACACGGACTTAAACAAGGCATGTCCGGCTGATCCTTTTGCCCTCCCCCGTATTGATCAAATCATTGATGCTACGACGGGTTGTGAGTGCTTAAGTTTCTTGGATGCTTATTCTGGATACCATCAGATTAAAATGGCAGTTAAGTACCAGGAGAAGACGGCGTTCATCACTCCCTTTGTAGCCTTCTGTTATGTGTCTATGCCTTTTGGACTCAAGAGTGCACAGGCAACTTATCAGCGTTGCGTGCAGAACTGTCTTCATAACCAGATTGGGCGTAATTTTCATGCCTATGTGGATGATATTGTGGTTAAATCCAGGGAGAAGGAGAACTTGATAGATGATCT
Organism: Aegilops tauschii subsp. strangulata; assembly: GCF_002575655.3. Lineage (NCBI taxonomy): Eukaryota > Viridiplantae > Streptophyta > Magnoliopsida > Poales > Poaceae > Aegilops > Aegilops tauschii. Next base: position 467,386,506 of record NC_053036.3, on the reverse strand, counting down.
AAGAGAAACCTTTGACAATCTCCGGGTTTACAAGATGATGCTTAACCCGGCCAAGTGTGTTTTTGGTGTTCCTGCAGGCAAGCTCTTGGGTTTTCTGGTTTCTCACAGAGGCATTGAAGCTAACCCGGAAAAGATCAAGGCAATCACCTCTCTGGCTAAGCCGGCGTGTATAAACGACGTCCAGTGTCTGGCGGGTCGTATCGCTGCTTTAAGCCGGTTTATAAGCCGTTTGGATGAAAAGGCCATGCCATTGTACCAGTTGATGAAGAAAACTGATGACTTTATCTAGAATGATGCTGCTGATGCTGCCTTTGAGGATTTGAAGAGACAGCTAGCTGAGCCCCCAGTCCTTGCTGCTCCGGTTGATAAGGAGCCCTTATAACTGTATGTAGCTGCTAACACAAGAGCCGTCAGTGTGTCTGTGGTGGTGGAACGCAAGGAAGAGGGTAAGGAATATCCGGTTCAGCGGTCGGTTTACTACGTCAGTGAAGTGCTCATCGAGTCCAAACAGCGGTATCCACATTGGCAGAAGCTTGTTTATCGTGTATTCATGGCAAGCCGGAAGCTTAAGCATTATTTTCAGGGTCACCCCATCACTGTGGTTAGTTCTGCTCCCCTTGGAGATATCATCCAAAACAGAGAAGCCACAGGAAGAGTGGCTAAGTGGGCTATAGAGCTTGGGCCTCATGGTCTGAAATACGTACCACGCACTGTTGTCAAATCTCAAGCTTTGGTGGATTTCATCAACGATTGGACAGAACTACAGGTGCCTGAAGAAAAGCCGGATAATACATATTGGACTATTCACTTTGATGGGTCTAGGCAATTGGAAGGCTCGGGGGCTGGAGTTGTATTGGCTTCCCCTAAAGGTGACAAGTTTCATTATGTGCTACGGTTGATGTTTCCTTGTACTAACAATGCGGCTGAGTACGAGGCCTTGCTCCATGGTCTTCGGAAGGCTAAGGAGATGAGCTTGAGCCGGGTAAGGTGCTTCGGCGATTCAGACTTAGTGGCTCAACAAGTATCAGGCAAGTGGGACTCCAAGGACCCTCTCATGGCGGCTTATCGCCGTGAAGTAGATGCTATTGCTGGACACTTTCAGGGTTACCAAGTAGAGCACATCGATCGCAGGAAGAACGAGGCGGCTGATGCATTAAGCCGGCTGGGCTCTCAGCGAAAGCCGGTGCCGCCTAATACTTTCCTGGACATCTTACATAACCCTTCTGTCAAGTTACCTACAGAGGAAAACTTGGCTGTCCCTGACCCGGAGGCATAGTTGGTGGCAGCTCTCCACATCACCCCAGACTGGACAGGGCCATATTTGGCTTACATGACCCGGGGAGATTTGCCTGAGGATGAAACTTTGGCCAGACAAATAACCCGGCGGTCTAAGTCAATGGTTATTATCAATGGTGAGCTGCATCGCCGCAGTGTTACTGGAGCGTTCCAGCGTTGTGTTTCCCCTGAGGAGGGTCAAGAAATCTTACGTGAGATTCACGAAGGGGATTGTGGCCATCATGCCGGCTCAAAATCCCTTGTGGCCAAGGCTTTTCGTCATGGTTTTTACTGGTTGACGGATCATGCTGATGCGGAGGACTTGGTCAGTAAATGTGACGGTTGTCAGAGGTTCTCACGACGGGCTCACGTGCCGGCTCAGGAGCTGAGGATGATTCCAATTACCTGGCCATTTGCGGTTTGGGGGCTTGATATGGTTGGGCCTTTTAAAAGGTCTAAGGATAAGAAGACCCACCTCTTGGTGGCGGTTGACAAGTTCACAAAGTGGGTTGAGGCAGAGCCAGTCAGCAAGTGTGACGCAGCCACTGCGGTTCAGTTCATGAAAAGTGTGATATTTCGCTTTGGTTTTCCACAGCATCATAACTAACAATGGTACCTGTCGTGGAATTGTCACGGCAGATGTCCTTGAGCTAGGACTTAGTCGTGGAGCCATCGCAACTGGAAAGCTTGAAGGGGTTATGCGGGACAAGGAACACGAGGGTTTATACTGGTTCGGCCACTTACGGTGAAGGTAAAAGCCTACGTCCAGTTTGGGGTGATATTGATTAGGGTTACGATCGCCAGGAGTTAAACAACTATCCCCGGCTCTCGATCAGATTGTTGTCGCCCTTAAACCGCTGCCAGGTCGTCCCTTTATATAGGGAGGCTGACGCCCAGCAGCCCTTAGAGTCCCGGCCGGCTCATAAGAGTGTCCGGCTCGGACTCTAAACTATACACGCCTTACGCTACAAGTTTACTATAACAATGATTGTAACTACGGGCCTTAAGCCATATCCGGGTCTCAGCCCATCTCTGGCCCATCGTCTTGAAACTTGGCTCCGGGCTTCTGATAACAACCGTACGAGTAACCCGGCCCCTCCTGGCGGGTGACTCTAAGGTCTATATTCTCAACATTAGGCCCCAGATTGATTTGAGCCGGCTCATGTCAATCTTCAACTCTTCTGACCGAAAAAATCTCCGGCTTACCATTCATGGGATGGCCTTAACCCGGAGTGACGTCACCCTCTGGACTCCGGATAATCCGCCGTGACGTCATCCTCCATTAAGTCCGTTTTTTACTCCGTCAGATCCGCAACGGATCTTTGCTTTTACTGTCATTCCGAAAATCGAGGCGTCGTGAGGGGGAGATGACCACGCCGTGGTCTCCTTGAATCTCACGCCCACTTATGACTTCGCCTTATAAATAGGCCGGCCCAACGTGCTCTTCTCACGCTCTCTTCTTCCTCCTCGCGCCGTCGCTCCTCCGCCCGAGCTCCGCCACTGCCGCCACCGTCGTGCCCCTGGTCTTCATCAACCCGGTCGCTGCATCACCCTGATCCGGACCAGATACACGGCGGCGACCTCCGCTCTTCTCCAACTCCGGTGAGTCTCCTTTGCCCTGTCAGATAGATCTACTGTAGGGTTCGTCTGTGTTCTTCGCGTTCATCGCCATTGCCACAAACCTCGGCAGTTCTTGTAGCCACTGTACTTGGTTGATCTTTAACCTTGCATAGAACTAGTGCGGTAGCTGTTTAGCCTCATTTCAAGTACCAGTAGATCTCCTTCCACTGTTTAAATGCTTCGTTCGAGCTCTAGAATATCCGCTCGTCTGTTTCTAGGTCTGGAAAGTTTTCATTTCACCTGACCATTTTGATCCAACAAAGTTACTGCCATATGCGAAACCTGTTTTACCACACTTAGTAAAAACTGCAACCATTGAATCTTGGCGGCTTACATCTCCGGTTTAAAGAAAACATGCGCCATAGAACTTTCCGGTTTAAAGAAAACTATGCTCTGTAGAATCCTCCTGCTTAACTGTGGTAAAACCGTAGATAACCAACTTACTCTGAATCCCCCTGCGGCTTAAATAACCCACTGTATCTGAGTATATATCATTAGTCCCCTTCATAAGCCGCCATCTTAGTTTGAACAATAGATCTCCGGCTTATAATTAACCCGGACACTTTTCTCTTTATCATAGACCACCAACTTTCACCATGCCTCCCAAGGCTCCCATCACTTGCAACTGGATGAGGTCCAACGTCACCGGCGAGACCCTGGCCAATTTCGTTAAGTCCGGATATTTACCTAAGAAGGAAATCATATCCTACCGTGCCCCTGACCCGTCGGAAGAGAGACCACAGCCAAGGGACGGGGAGGTAGTGATCTTCGCAGACCAGATGAGCCGGGACTTCGCACCGCCCGGCTCAATGTTTTTCAGGGACGTGCTCAACTTCTTTGACTTACGGCCTCAGGATATAGGACCCAACTCCGTATCCAACATCTGCAACTTCCAAGTCTTTTGCGAAGTGTACCTTGGAGAAGAGCCCAGTTTACTGCTTTTCAGAGAGCTGTTCTACTTAAACCGCCAAAACGAGTGTGCCAACGGGCCAAGTCTGGAATTAGGCAGCATCTCCATCCAGCGGCGTAGGGACTGTCTGTTCCCTTACGCAGAGCCGCCAAGCCACCCCAAGGACTGGAATATGACTTGGTTCTACTGCCAAGATACGTCCCCGGCTGACGAGAACCCGCTGCCCGGCTTTCGCCCAACCCGTCTAGAGCCGACTCATGCGCTGTCGGACAAACTGACTGCAGCGGAACGCCAACCTCTGCTTCCACCTATCAATAAGATCAAGGCCCTGCTAGGCAACAGTTTGAACGGAATTGATCTGGTCCGGGTCTGGATCTCATGGCGAGTGATCCCATTGAGCCGCCGCCCCAGCTTAATGCGTGAGTACACCGGGCGAAAGGATGACCCGCAGAGGCACAGTCGCAATGATCTTCCAGAAGACATTGCAGAGGAAGAGACCAAGGCTCTTCTAAACGAGAGCCTGGCAGACTGCGGAAGAACCGGGCTAGCCCCCTTCTGCCAGACCAATCCAGCCCCAGCGGTAAGCCGCTGACTTTAACTTTTATCTTCGTCTGCATATAACATTCAACTGAACCGTTTTAAGAATCAATCATTGTATCCTTCAGGCTGATGATAAGTTCTGGCGGGTCAAATATGACCATGAAGCGGCCAAGAAGGCCAGGAAGGCGAAGAAAGCCGCCAAGAAAGCCGCCCCTCGCAAAAAGGGAAGCAGACCCACTGCTTCGGAGCTACTGCAATTAAGTGACAGCTCCGAGTCAGAGGTAATCCTTAAACCTTTAAATTCTTGCCATATTTGTTGTTTGTTGCTGTCCGCCTTATCAAAATTTGCTCATTGACAGGATGACACCGGCGCCAGTAACCCGGTGGTTGAAGAGGTAATGTCACTTTCCTCCGACTCGGAGCCTTTGCCACAGCTGAAAGTCCGAAGAGTAACCCGGAAAGTAAGCTTTTCCCATCCATTAGCTCATCAAGACCCTCAATTTCTTTTGAAGCAGCAGGTTCACGAAAGCCGGCGTCCCACCCGGGCCTGCAAGGACACCGACCTCTCCGCCGGGTTACCCGACGCAACAAGGAAGCGTCACACTGAGGTTTTTTCTCACCTATACCCTTTTCATCCGTTGACGGGTGTTATCCGTCAGCCACTCAACTCTTCTAACTCCAATTATCAGGAGACCTCCCCCTCTTCGGGTGACTCCATGCAGTCAAATCTGCCAGCCTTCAAGACTGCACCCGGGTAATAACAATCTCCTTACATTATCTGTCTGTACTTACTCTTTGTGTGCCTAACACTTCTGTCTTTTCAGTGCCCAGGCAAAGCTCACCAAAAGAGCAAAGAAAACCAGGTTAGCCGGAGTGCCAGACTTGCCTGACCCGGAGGCGACGGCTCAAGAGCCGCCAGCTACCTCCGCCCCCGAAGCCACCATTCCAATGGACACGGCGCCCGAGGCCCCTGCCACGACTACCAAGACAACGACCGAAGCGTCAGTCAACCCGGAGGCCTCCGGCTCAGCCCCACCAGCAGACGACCCGGACGTGGTAATCACCCGGACGGAATTCGTTGAGCCGGGGAGACCAACCGCGTTGGCCAAATGCTCCGCGAAGGGGGAGTTACTGCAGCCCCACCGGGTGAACCTAGACCTCTCCGGCTACACCGATTTGAGCATTGGAGAGCTCGTCTCTGGCTACATCTGCCAAGTCCACAAGAGTCGGGACGCCGAGGTTGCCATGGTCAACCAGATCCAACAAAAATCCGAGGTACCCTTCTGCTGTCTTCTTACTTTACTGCATAGTTACCTTTGCCATGCTAGCCCCCAAGTCGATGACTTATACTTGAATATGTTGTAGACTTTGGTTCCGGCTTACTCAACTGAGCCGGCAGTACGTAGATAGATACGTTCAATATGCATTAGCCCCCAAGTGCCAAGTGACTTTGCTTGGAAAGCGCTTGGGACTTATATAACAACTGTTGATTAACCCGGAAATACATGCAGGCTGTTGGCAAGAAACTAGAGGCGGACCTTGCGGATCTCAAGAGCCGGCTAAAGATGCAGGAGATGGAGACCCGGAAGGCAAACGCCAAGTTTGTATCCAGCATCGCCACTCAAGAAAAGTTGAAGACCGAGTTTGATACTGAGAGGGAAGCCTGGGTCGAAGAGAAGGCCGCACTGGTAACCCGGGCGGAACAAGCGGAGAAGGCCCTCACTGAAAAGACCGCTGAGCTCTCCGGCCTAAAGCGCCAGGTTTCCCAAATGGTGGCTGCTATCTTCGGTAAGTCGCCTCACCGGCTTTCATCAAGTCTGTATATGTCATGATTCATCCTTGTCACCGGCTTATCTGATCTTGTTAAACAGGTCCCAGGAGTGCCAACCTCAACCAGAGCGTGGTTACCAAGTTAAAGGCCGTGTACACCCTGGTGGAACAACTCTACACCGGGTCACAGCGTGCCTGAGCTGTGGTGGCCCTATCCAACGAGGTGCCAACTCATCTGGCCGAAGTCCTGCGCCGGCTCGCTGTTCTGCCGCAGCGGATCCAGGAGCTACGACGGGCCTCCGCGAGAGCCAGAGCAATTGCCGCGCTGAGCCGGGCCAAAGCATTCCTGCCGGAGCTAGACCCGGCAGACATCGCCCTGGGTTATCCAAGCCTGAAGGAAGACGCCTCAGCCTTCGACCAGAAGGACTTCGCAGCATGTGTGAAGGCTGTACGCCCGGTGGCCACCCTCATCGGGAACGACACTGACTTAACCAAGTACCAGCCAAGTTATGATGCGGAGAATCAGAGGATTCCAACCCCTCGCTATGAAGCTCTCAATCTGATCCCTCCGGCTCGTCAGCACACCTTCGCCCCAGAGATTGACCCGGCCGGGTTAATTGACGAAGAAGCCCAGTTCGAAGCTCTCAGCGGCATCAACTGGAAATCATCGACCTTCGAGGTCTTGGGACCAGCCGGAGGAGAAGACAGGAATGAGCCGGGGACTTCAACTCAGCGGGCATCATAAGTTAGTTGGCGGCTTATCAAACATTGTTCCATCTTTTAGACTTGAAGAATGATTGTAATAGAGTAAGTGCAACAATTTATCTCTGCCGTGTCATCGTGCACGTTTTGAATGCAAAAGCCCTTTGAATTTGTCTCTTTGATGTCTCTCCGGGTCATAATCATCCCTTTGTTTTTCTCAACCTCAAAAGATGCCCTTTAAGTATCTGCATAGAAAAGGCAAATCACAAGTCTCGAGGCGGCTTACCGCCCTGAGAATCAGGTGTTTGAGATAAATAACCCGGAATATGAATCAAAAAAGACTGGTCCTTAATTATACTCTGAACATAGCCAAAATAACACACTGAACAGCCTGTATGCATCTTTATGTTTAAATAACCCGGGCAGTAAGGTTGACACCTTAACTCTGATTTACTTGCTTTAATGACACCCATGACGTGCAACTAACACTGTAAACCAAAGTTAAGCCGGCAAGTGAGACCCGGCCATGCATACCTCAGAATAAACTTGTGAAAAAGCAGAAGAACTTAGGGGCTTCCAGTTCGAATACGACCAAAGACCCGGCCCCAAGGGGTTAAGCTAAGATTCGGATACGATCGTATAGCCCCCAGTGGGTGTGGCGATGCCAATCAGAAGGGTACCGACAGCTATGTTCTCTTTGGTTCGAATACGACCCATGTTTGAACAGGAAGCCCCCAAATGATTCTTAAAATTGTTTAACGACGCTGATTCGAATACGATCCACGTCGGTTCTCAGAGGGGTTAAACTGTGATTCAAATATGACCAAAGGCAACTTCCCAATGAGCTCGGCACTTTGCCAATCAAGTGGGTATCGACAGCTATGTTCTCTTTGGTTCGAATACGACCCATGTTTGAACAGGAAGCCCCCAAGGGACCTTACTGATTACGGCTAGACTCGAATACGATCATAAGCCGGATCCTCCTTTAAGTCAGCATGTAAAAAACAACACACACATATTTGGAGGAGAAAAAAGGACAGAGGTCCTGATTTATTGCTTAACATAATATATACATGTATGAGATAAATATGTACACCACGAGAGCCGGTAGCTCAAGTGTAGTAAGGCCGAAGCTGAGCTATGTTCCACGGCCGACGGGTCTCCTCCTCAGATTTACGCGAATCTTTATGCTCCCGAATATCAATGAGGTAATATGACCCGTTGTGCAAGTTCTTGCTGACCACAAAGGGCCCTTCCCAAGGTGGGTATAACTTGTGTGCATCTGTTTGATCCTGGATGAGCCGGAGCACAAGGTCGCCTTCCTGGAAGACCCGGGATTTGACCCGGCGGCTATGATAACGGCGCAGGTCTTGTTGGTAAATCGCTGAACGGGCTGCTGCCACATCACGCTGTTCGTCCAACAAGTCCAGAGCATCTTGGCGCGCCTGTTCATTATCCGTCTCAACATAAGCCGCCACGCGAGGTGAATCGTGACGGATGTCGCTGGGGAGGACTGCTTCTGCTCCATAAACCATGAAGAAAGGCGTGAAGCCCGTAGACCTGTTAGGAGTAGTGTTGACGCTCCATAAGACGGAGGGCAACTCCTCCACCCAACAACCCGGCGTCCGTTGCAAAGGGACCAAAAGCCGGGGCTTGATGCCCTTCAGAATCTCCTGGTTATCTCTCTCAGCTTGACCATTGGATTGGGGATGAGCCATTGAGGAAACATCAAGTCGGATATGCTCTCGTTGACAAAACTCTTCCATACAGCCTTTGGATAGATTGGTGCCATTGTCAGTTATGAAGCTATGCGGAAAGCCGAAGCGTAAAATCACCTTTTTCATAAATTGAACCGCCGTGGCTGCATCGCACTTGCTAACTGGCTCAGCCTCCACCCACTTCGTGAATTTGTCAACTGCCACCAAGAGGTGGGTCTTCTTATCCTTGGACCGTTTAAAAGGCCCAACCATATCAAGCCCCTAGACCGCAAAGGGCCAAGTGATTGGGATCATCCTCAACTCCTGAGCCGGCACATGAGCCCATCGTGAGAACCTTTGGCAACCATCACATTTACTGACCAAGTCCTCTGCATCAGCGTGAGCCGTCAGCCAATAAAAACCATGACGGAAAGCCTTGGCCACAAGGGATTTTGAGCCGGCATGATGGCCACAATCCCCTTCATGGATCTCGCGCAAGATCTCTTGACCTTCCTCAGGGGAGATACAACGCTGAAATGCCCCTGAAACACTGCGATGATGCAACTCGCCGTCGATAACAATCATTGACTTAGCCCGCCGGGTTATTTGCCTGGCCAGAGTTTCATCCTCAGGCAACTCTCCCCGGGTTATATAAGCCAGATATGGCATTGTCCAGTCTGGTATGACATGAAGAGCCGCCACCAGTCGTGCCTCCGGGTCAGGGATAGCCAAGTCCTCCTCTGTAGGCAACCTAACCGAAGGGTTATACAGGACATCCAAGAAAGTATTAGGCGGCACCGGTTTTCGCTGAGAGCCTATCCGGCTTAAAGCATCAGCCGCCTCGTTCTTCCTGTGATCAATGTGCTCCACTTGGTATCCCTGAAAGTGCCCAGCAATGGCATCAACCTCGCGGCGATAAGCCGCCATGAGAGGATCCTTAGAATCCCAGGTGCCTGATACTTGTTGAGCCACCAGGTCTGAGTCACCAAAACACCTTACCTGGCTTAAGCTCATCTCCTTAGCCACCCGAAGACCGTGGAGCAAAGCCTCGTATTCAGCCGCATTGTTAGTGCAAGGAAACATCAACCGTAGCACATAATGGAACTTGTCACCATTAGGGGAAGCCAATATAACACCAGCCCCCGAGCCCTCCAGCTGTCTGGACCCATCAAAGTGGATAGTCCAATAAGTGTTATCCGGCTTTTGCTCAGGCACTTGTGACTCTGTCCAATCGTTGATGAAATCCACCAAAGCCTGAGATTTAACAGCAGTGTGTGGCACATATTTGAGGCCATGAGGTCCAAGTTCTATAGCCCACTTAGCAATTCTCCCTGTGGCCTCTCTGTTTTGAATAACATCGCCAAGAGGGGCAGAACTGACCACAGTGATGGGATGACCCTGAAAATAATGCTTAAGCTTCCGGCTCGCCATGAACACACCATATACGAGCTTCTGCCAATGCGGGTACCGCTGTTTGGACTCAATGAGCACCTCGCTGACATAATAAACCGGCCGCTGAACCGGATGCTCCTTACCCGCCTCCTTGCGCTCCACCACAATAGCCACGCTGACGGCTCGCGCGTTTGCCGCCACATACAGTAGCAAGGGTTCCTTATCAACCGGAGCAGCAAGGACTGGGGGCTCTGCCAGCTGCTTTTTCAAATCCTCAAAAGCGGTATTAGCTGCATCATTCCAGACAAAGTTATCAGTTTTCTTCATCAACTGATATAAGGGCATAGCCTTCTCACCCAAACGGCTTATAAACCGGCTTAAAGCAGCGATGCGACCCGCCAAACGCTGAACGTCATTTATACACGCCGGTTTGGCTAGGGAGGTGATGGCCTTGGTCTTCTCCGGGTTAGCCTCAATGCCCCTGTCAGAAACCAAGAAGCCCAATAGTTTGCCTGCAGGAACACCAAAAACACACTTGGCCGGGTTAAGCATCATCTTATAGACCCAGAGATTATCGAAGGTTTCCCTTAAGTCATCTATCAGGGTTTCCTCCTTGATGGATTTAACCACGATATCATCCACGTAAGCGTGAACATTGCACCCGATCTGTTTATGAAGACAATTCTGTACACAACGCTGGTAAGTCGCCTGTGCACACTTGAGTCCAAAGAGCATAGACACATAGCAGAAGGCTCCAAAGGGAGTGATGAACGCCGTCTTCTCCTGGTCCTTAACTGCCATCTTAATCTGATGATACCCGGAATAGGCATCCAAGAAACTTAAGCGTGCACAACCTGCTGTAGCATCAATGATTTGATCAATACGGGGGAGAGCAAAAGGATCAGCCGGACACGCCTTGTTCAAGTCCGTGTAGTCCACACACATCCGCCAGGTGCCGTTCTTCTTGAGTACGACCACCGGGTTAGCCAACCATTCTGGGTGAAAAACTTCAACAATAAACCCGGCCGCCAAGAGCCGGGCCACTTCTTCACCAATGGCTTTCCGCCTCTCCTCGTTAAACCGTCGAAGGAACTGTCTGACCGGCTTAAATTTTGGATCAATATTGAGAGTATGCTCAGCGAGTTCTCTAGGTACACCTGGCATGTCAAAAGGCTTCCATGCAAAGATGTCCCTATTCTCACGGATGAACTCGATGAGCGCGCTTTCCTATTTTGGATCCAGATTGGCACTGATGCTAAACTGCTGAGATGAATCTCCTGGAACAAAGTCAACAAGCTTAGTTTCATCAGCCGACTTAAATTTCATTGCCGGCTCAGTCTCCGTAGTCGGCTGCTTTAGAGAGGTCATGTCTGTTGGGTCAACATTGTCTTTGTAAAACTTCAACTCCTCTGTTGCACAAACAGACTCTGCGTAAGCTGCATCACCTTCCTCACACTCGAGAGCCACCTTCCGGCTGCCGTGAACCGTAATGTTCCCATCGTGACGCGGCATCTTGAGCTGTAAGTACACATAACACGGCCGTGCCATGAACTTGGCGTAAGCCGGCCGTCCAAATATAGCATGGTATGGACTTCTTGTCTTGACCACCTCAAAGGTTAATTTCTCCACCCTGTAGTTGTTCTCATCACCAAAAGCCACTTCTAATTCGATCTTGCCGACTGGATAAGCCGACTTACCAGGTACCACACCGTGGAAGATAGCGTTTGACTGGCTGAGGTCCTTATCAACCAGCCCCATACGGCGAAAAGTCTCATAATAGAGGATGTTGATGCTGCTGCCTCCATCCATGAGTACCTTTGGGAACTTATAACCTCCCACCTAAGGAGCCAACACTAAGGCCAAGTGGCCCGGGTTATCCACCCGGGGAGGGTGATCCTCCCTACTCCACACTATAGGCTGCTCAGACCACCGCAAGTAGTGCGGAACCGCCGGCTCAACAGCATTCACAGCCCTCTTGTGAAGCTTTTGATCTCGTTTGCACAAACTAGTGGTGAACACATGAGACTGTCCACTGCTAACCTGCTTTGGGTTGGTCTGATAACCCCCCTGTTGCTGTTGATGACCCTGACCAGACTGTTGATTGAAGCCCCCTTGACCGTTCTGAGGACCGGGATTTGAGCCGCCGCTCGGGCCATGAAAGCCGCCGGCGCCTGAGCCGCCGCCCGGGCCATTGTAGCTCTTAAAGGCCTTCATGATCGCGCAATCCTTCCACAGATGAGTCGCTGGCTTCTCTCTGGAGCCATGCCTTGGACAAGATTCATTCAACAGCTGCTCCAGCGTTGGACCTGACCTGCCGCCTCGGGGAGGGGGCCTCCCCTTGCGTCGCTGGTTATTACCTTGGGAGTTGGCATTGGCTACAAACTCTAAGCTGCCATCGGCCTTACGCTTGCCTCCTCCTTGGTTCCCCGGGTTAACTGAGGACCCTTGCCATTGTCGTTCTTCTTTCCCTTATCTGTCCTCTCATCGTCTGAAGGGGGATCCTTGGTACCATCAGAATCGGCGTACTTGACAAGAGCCGCCATTAGGGTACCCATATCGGTGCAGTCGCGTTTAAGCCGCCCGAGTTTCATCTTAAGGGGCACAAAGCGACAGTTCTGTTCCAACATTAAGACTGCAGAGCCGGCATCCATCTTATCTGATGAATGTATGATCTCCTTGACCCGGCGAACCCAATGGGTCGTGGATTCACCCTCCTGCTGCTTATAGTTAGTCAGATCCACAATTGACATAGACTGCCTACAGGTATCTTTGAAGTTTTGAATGAACCGGGCTTTCAGCTCAGCCCAAGACCCAATGGAGTTCGGTGGTAGCCCTTTCAGCCACGTGCGGGCAGTTCCATCTAACATCATGGTGAAATATTTGGCCATGGCCGCCTCACTGACCTCCAGCAATTCCATAGCCATCTCATAAATCTCAATCCAGGCTGCAGGCTGTAAGTCCGTTGTGTAGTTAGGCACCTTCCTAGGGCCCTTGAAGTCCTTAGGTAGACGTTCTTTACGGATGGCTGGCACCAAACAAGGGACACCCCCGGTCCTGGTAGAAATACCCACATCAACGGACGTCGTCGGATAAGCCGGGGGGGCCTGGTAAGCCGTCAATTGAGGCACCTGCTCCGCCTCTTGCCGCGCTTGGTCTGTGGCGTAAAAGGCTCCATTATGAGCCGGGCCATGGCCAGGGGGCGGGTCATGGCGTCGGACATTACTTGAGCCGGTTGCTGAGACCATGTGCCGGCTGTAACTCGGGCTCTGGCCTGGACGAGGGGTCGAGTGGATCCTGTCTCGGCTGTAGGAGTACGCCTCTTGCTGTGCCAGTGCCGTCTGCAGGAGTTCCCTGACCCGGCGGGTTTCGATGGCCGCCGGAGAGTCGCCGTCAACGGGGAGAGCCGCCAGTCGTGCTGCCGCAGCCACCATGTTTTCCAGCGGGTTATCATAATGACCCGGGGGTATTGGCACATACTGAGGCGGGGCAGGGGGCAACTGGGGAGGCCCCATCACTCGTGGTTGAATAAGGGGTCCAGACCCGGGCGCCATGACCCCTAGCGGGTTACTAGACCCTGCACCCGGCGTGTTGAAGAGATTGCGTGGATCGTAAACCGGCGGGAGTCGAGACTGTGCCTTCTGGTGCCTCCTTCTCATGACCTCGTTGGCCGCGTTCTGATCCATTGTGAGCTGGAAGGACTACGCCTGAATCAGCTGAGTCCGGGCGTCGAGGGCCGCCCGCTCCGCAGCCAGCCTGATCCCTTCCGCTGCAAGATCCTCTTTAGCTTTTATCAAATCCAATTTTAACTGTGCCACCGCCGCATCATGCTGAGCTTGGGGTCAACCGTGGCGGTTAACAGGGCCGTCATCTTGTCCGTGAGATCCATCAGCACCTAAGCCGGAGAAGGCACCGGGTTTCCCGATCCAGCTGCGGGGTTCTGAACAGGCTGCGCACCAGCCATAAAAACTCCAACCTGACTTGGCGGCTCAAAAAGGTCCGGAATACTGTCGCCATCGGAACAACCCATGAGCCTGCCATCTTGAAGTTGGTACAATGAGTTTGATTCATCGGCGGCCGACTCGCCGTCAGAGCCGGCGGCCGCCTCATCACCAGACCCAGATGGATCAGAGGGCCCTCCATGGATGCATCCCACAAAAGCGTGCCTTAAGGCAGGCCGGGCTCGGGCGGGTTGTGCGCGCTGAGCCGTTTCGATGAGATCGGCGCAGAGGTCCGGCTCGGGGCCCGGCTCACCAATCTTGCGAATGAAGACATGAATTCCGCCAAAGGGGACCCGGTATCCGTACTCAACTGAGCCGGCATCGGGGCCCCAGTCTGCATCGTCGATGTAGAGCTTGCCGCGACGACTCTTGGTCATCCGGCCCACAGCGTATCCCTTGATCCCTTCGAAGCTGCCCTTCAAGAACTCAAATCCACCGTGCGCTGGCCCCACGATGGGCGCCAACTGTCGTGGAATTGTCACGGCAGATGTCCTTGAGCTAGGACTTAGTCGTGGAGCCATCGCAACTGGAAAGCTTGAAGGGGTTATGCGGGACAAGGAACACGAGGGTTTATACTGGTTCGGCCCCTTACGGTGAAGGTAAAAGCCTACGTCCAGTTTGGGGTGATATTGATTAGGGTTACGATCGCCAGGAGTTAAACAACTTTCCCCGGCTCTCGATCAGATTGTTGTCGCCCTTAAACCGCTGCCAGGTCGTCCCTTTATATAGGGAGGCTGACGCCCAGCAGCCCTTAGAGTCCCGGCCGGCTCATAAGAGTGTCCGGCTCGGACTCTATACTATACACGCCTTACGCTACAAGTTTACTATAACAATGATTGTAACTACGGGCCTTAAGCCATATCCGGGTCTCAGCCCATCTCTGGCCCATCGTCTTGAAACTTGGCTCCGGGCTTCTGATAACAACCGTACGAGTAACCCAGCCCCTCCTGGCGGGTGACTCTAAGGTCTATATTCTCAACAGTACCAATCTATCTAAAGGTGCCATGGAGGAACTTTGTCAACAAGAGCATATTCGACTTGATGTTTCATCAGTGGCTAACCCTCAATCCAATGGTCAAGCTGAGAGAGCTAATCAGGAGAATCTGAAAGGCATTAAGACCCGGCTTTTGGTCGCTTTGCAACGGACGCCGGGTTGTTGGGTGGAGGAGTTACCCTCTGTGTTATGGAGCATCAGTACTACTCCTAACAGGTCTACGGGTTACACGCCTTTTTTCATGGTTTATGGAGCGGAAGCAGTCCTCCCTAGCGACATTCGTCATGATTCACCTCGAGTGGCGGCTTATGTTGAGGCGGATAATGAGCGGGCGCGCCAAGATGCTCTTGACTTGTTGGACGAACAGCGCGACGTGGCAGCAGCTCGCTCGGTGATTTACCAACAAGACCTGCGCCGTTATCACAGCCGCCGGGTTAAGTCCCGGGTCTTCCAGGAAGGTGATCTGGTGCTCCGGCTCATCCAAGATCAAACAGATGCACACAAGTTATCCCCGCCTTGGGAACGGCCCTTTGTGGTCAGCAAGAACTTGCACAACGGGTCATACTACCTTATTGACGTTCGGGAGCACAAAGATTCACGCAAGTCAGAGGAAGAGACCCATCGGCCGTGGAACATAGCTCAGCTTCGGCCTTATTACACTTGAGCCACCGGTTCTCGTGATGTACATATTTCTATAGCCATGTATATATTATGATAAATAATAAAGCAGGACCTCTGTCCTTTTCTCCTCCAAAGGTAAACGTGTTATTTCCATTACAACATCACATGGTCACTTGGAGGTGGATCCGGCTTATGATCGTATTCGAATCTAGCCGTAAACAATATGATCACTTGGGGGCTTCCTGTTCAAACATAGGTCGTATTCGAACCAAAGAGAACATAGCTGTCGATACCCACTTGATTGGCACACTGCCGAGCTCAGCGGGGAGTTTTCTTTGATCATATTTGAATCATAGCTCAACCCCCTTTGGGAACCGACGTGGATCGTATTCGAATCAGCGTTGTTAAAAAACTCTTAAGGTCATTTGGGGGCTTCCTGTTCAAACATGGGTCGTATTCGAACCAAAGAGAACATAGCTGTCGATACCCTCTTGATCGGCAACGCCAAACCCACTGGGGGCTATATGATCGCATTCGAATCTTAGCTTCACCCCTTTGGGACGGGTCTCTGGTCGTATTCGAACCGGAAGCCCCTAAGCTTTGATCTTGTGATTTGCAACAAGTTCTTCTGGTTGTATTAACAGTGGGCACAGCGGTTCTTACTCTGCCGGCTTAACTTTGATTCACAGTGTTGGTAACACACAATAAGCATTATCAAAGCTGGTAAACCGGAGTTGAGGTACCAACCTTATTATCCTGGTTACATAAACCGGAGGTATCCTTGAAGGCTTGTAAGTATGCTATTATGGTTACATCAAGGATATAATTGAGGGCCAGACTTTGGTGGCTTTGATTCATATTCCGGGTTATATGTATCAGATCTATGATTCTCAGGGCGGTAAGCCGCCTAGAGACTTGTGACTTGTTTTCCATGCAGGATGATTAAAGACAGTTATTCGAGCTTAAGGAAAATAAATGATCAATTATGACCCGGATGTATATAAGGAGGCAACTTTAATGGAGTTAAGCATTCAACACGTGCACGATGGCACGACAAAGTTAAGTGTTTGCCCTATTCTATTACAAGACTCCCCGAGTCCAAAAGGTGAGGCATTGTTTTAAAGGTGTCACCATGAGCCGCCTGAGAATTAAGATGCTTGCTGGGTCGAAGCTTCCGGCTCATCCCTCGATGCTCCTCCGGCTGTTCCCAAGACCTGGAAGGTTGACGATTTGCAGTCAATGCCGCTCAAAGCTTCGAATTGAGCCTCCTCATCAATTAACCCGGCCGGGTCAACTTTCGGGGCGAAGGTATGCTTACGAGTCGGAGGGATCAAGCTGATTGCTTTGTAGCGTGGAGTGGGGATCCTCTGATTCTCCGAGTCATAGCCCGGCTGATACTTGGTGAGGTCGGTGTCATTCCCAATTAAGGTAGCCACCGGGCGCACACTCTTCACACAATCAGCAAAATCTTTTTGGTCAAAGGGAGTACCGTCTTCCTTCAGACTGGGGTATCCAAGCGCGATCTCCACCGGGTCTAGCCCCGGGAGGAAAGCCTTGGCCCGGCTCAGAGCAGCTATGGCTCCGGCTCTTGCAGAGGCCCGTCGCAGCTCTTGGAAGCGCTGAGGAAGAACAGCAAGCCGCCGAAGCACGTCCGCCAGGTGAGTCGGAACCTCGTTGGACAGGGCCACAACGGCCAAAGCACGCTGACCAAGGTGTACACGGCCTTCAGCTTGGTCAGCACATTCTGATTGAGGTTGGCGCTTCTGGGACCTGTTTAACAATGTCAGGTAAGCCGCTAGCAATGATGGGACTTATGAGACACCGAGAATGTAAACTTGTTGAAAGCTTGCAGAATGACTTACCGAAGATTGCTGTGACCATCTGTGACACATGGCGTTTTAAGCCGGAGAGTTCGGCGGTTCTCTCCGTCAGAGCAGCCTCCGCCTGTTCAGCCCGGCTGACCAAAGCAGCTTTCTCCTCGGCCCAAGTCTTCCTTTCGATTTCAAACTTCTTCTTCAGCTTCTCTTGTGCAGCAACACTAAATTCAAATTTAGCGTTGGCCTTCCGGGTCTCAGTTTCCTGAATCTTCAGGCGGTTCTTCTGCTCAGAGATTTCAGTTTCAAATTTTTTGCAAGCAGCCTGTACAGATTCCGGGTTACAGTATGAGTAATGATCATCCAAACATTAAAGTCCCAAGCACTTTGCAAGCAAAAGTACTTGGCACTTGGGGGCTAATGTATGCTGAAAGATTCTATTTCTAATTGCTGGTTAATGAAGGTAAGCCGGAAGTAAAGTCTACAAAATATTCTATCATAAGTAGTAGACTTGGGGGCTAGCATAGTAAGACTGACTATGGAGTAAGCAAGAGATTTGTACCTCAGATTTTTGTTGGATCTGCTTCACCATATCAATCTCCAGATCCCGGCTGTTGTGCACTTGACCAATGTAACCTGAGACAATGTCTCCAATGCTCAGGTTAGCATAATCAGTAATCTCCAATCTAGCCCGGCGGCGCTCTAGCAGCTCTTCCTTGGCAGAACATCTGGCCCGCACAGTGGGTCTTCCCGGCTCAACGTATTCAGTCCGGGAAATCACCACATCCGGGTCATCGGCCGGTTGAGCTGTGCTGGGGATCTCCGGGTTAACAGAAGTCTCTATGATCGGCTCGTCGGTTGGAGCGGTGGCCTCAGGGGCAGAGGCAGATGGTGGCTCTTGAGCTGAAGCCTCCGGTTCATTCAAGACCGGCTCTTCGACCGGTTTATTCTTCTTTGCTCTCTTGCTGAGCTTTGCTTGAGCACTGAAAGGATAAAAGGTTAGTACAAAAGCATCAGTAAGATAAGCACAACATAGGATGATCGTCATTACCCAGGCGCGGTCTTGAAAGCCGGCAGGGTAGATTGCATAGAATCGCCAGAGGAAGGTGAAGTTTCCTGATAATTCAAATCAGACGAATTGAGCGGTTGACGAGTGACACCCGCTAAAGGATGAAAACGATATAAGTTGGAGATAACCTCAGTCCGACGCTTTCTTGATGCCTCAGGTAAGCCAGAGGAAAGGTCTGCATCCTTGCTGGCCTGGGTTTGCCTCCGGCTCTCATGAATCAGTTGCTTCAAAAGAAATTGAGGATCTTGATAAGCTAAAGGATGCGAAAATCTTACTTTCCGGGTTACTCTTCGGACCTTCAGCCTTGGCAAGGGGTCCGAGTCGGAGGAAAGTATAGTTACCTCTTCAATCACCGGGTTACTCGCTCTGGTGTCATCCTGTGGATAATCAAGTTAATAAGGTGGTTAAAAGACAGACGAAAAGCAGAAACAAAGGAAGAGCCGAAAGAATCAAGGGTTACCTCTGACTCGGAGCTATCATCCAACTGAAGCAGTTCTGAGGCGGTAGGCTTGCTTCCCTTTTTCCGGGGAGCGGCTCTCCTGGCGGCTTTCTTAGCCTTTCTGGGTTTTTTAGCCGCCTCATGGTCATACTTGACCTTCCAGAATTTATCATCAGCCTGAAAAATACAATAAAGACTTCTTAAGGTTCAGATGAAAACTATCCAAAGGGAAAATAAGGTGTTCAGATCAGTAGCTTACCGCTGGAGCCGGGTTAGTCTTGCAGAAGGGGCTTCAGCCGGTCCTCCCGTAGTCGGTCAAGCTCTCATTCAAGAGGGACTTGGTCATGTCGTCAACGACGGCTTCAGGTAGATCGTTGCGGCTGTGCCGCAGAGGGTCATCTTTCCGGCCCGTGTAATCACACATTAAGCCGGGGCGGCGGCTAAAGGGTATCACCCGCCAAGATATCCAGACCCGGACCAGATCAATGCCATTGAGGCCATTTCCCAGGAGAGCCTTAATCTTGTTGATGGTGGGGATCAGAGGTTGACGTTCGGCTTGAGATAGCTTGTCTGGTAGGGAGTGATTGGGTTCCAGACGCATGGCACGAAAGCCGGGCAGAGGGTTCTCGTCAGCCGGCGAAGTATCCTGACAGTAGAACCATGTCTGGTTCCAGTCCTTTGGATGGCTTGGCGGCTCAGCGTAAGGAAAGAGGCAATCTCTCCGGCGTTGAATGGAGATTCCACCAAGTTCCAAGCTCGGCCCGTTGGCGCACTCATTCTGGCGGTTCAAATAAAACAGCTCTTGAGCTGAAGCCTCCGGTTCAGTTAGGACCGGCTCTTCGACCGGTTTATTCTTCTTTACTCTCTTGCTGAACTTTGCTTGAGCACTAAAAGGACAAAAGGTTAGTACAAAAGCATGAGTAATATAAGCACAACATAAGATGATCATCATTACCCGGGCGCGGTCTTCAAAGCCGGCAGGGTAGATTGCATAGAATCGCCAGAGGAAGGTGAAGTTTCCTGATAATTCGAATCAGACGAATTGAGCGGTTGACGAGTGACACCCGCTAAAGGATGAAAAGGGTATAAGTTGGAGATAACCTCAGTCCGGCGCTTTCTTGATGCCTCGGGTAAGGCGGAGGAAAGGTCTGCATCCCTGCTGGCCCGGGTTTGCCTCCGGCTCTCATGAATCTGTTGCATCAAAAGAAATTGAGGATCTTGATAAGCTAAAGGACGCGAAAATCTTACTTTCCGGGTTAGTGTTCGGACCTTCAGCCTTGGCAAGGGGTCCAAGTCGGAGGAAAGTATAGTTACCTCTTGAATCACCGGGTTACTCGCTCCGGTGTCATCCTGTGGATTATCAAGTCAATAAGGTGGTTAAGAGACAGACGAACAGCAGAAACAAAGGAAGAGCCTAAAGAATCAAGGGATACCTCTGACTCGGAGCTATCATCCAACTGAAGCAGTTCTGAGGCGGTAGGCTTGCTTCCCTTTTTGCGGGGAGCGGCTCTCCTGGCGGCTTTCTTAGCCTTTTTGGCTTTTTTAGCCGCCTCATGGTCATACCTGACCTTCCAAAATTTATCATCAGCCTGAAAAATACAATAAAGACTTCTTAAGGTTTAGATGAAAACTATGCAAAGGGAAAATAAGGTGTTCAGATCAGTAGCTTACCGCTGGAGCCGGGTTAGTCTTGCAGAAGGGGCTTAAGCCGGTCCTCCCGCATTCGGTCAAGCTCTCATTCAAGAGGGACTTGGTCATGTCGTCAACGACGTCTTTAGGTAGATCGTTGCGGCTGTGCCGCATAGGGTCGTCTTTCCTGCCCGTGTAATCACACATTAAGCCGGGGCGGCGGCTCAAGCGGATCACCCGCCAAGAGATCCAGACCCGAAACAGATCAATGCCATTGAGGCCATTTCCCAGGAGAGCCTTAATCTTGTTGATGTTGGGGATCAGAGGTTGACGTTCGGCTTGAGATAGCTTGTCTAGTAGGGAGTGATTGGGTTCCAGACGCAGGGCACGAAAGCCGGGCAGAGGGTTCTCGTCAGCCGGCGAAGTATCCTGACAGTAGAACCATGTCTGGTTCCATTCCTTTGGATGGCTTGGCGGCTCAGCGTAAGGAAAGAGGCAATCTCTTCGGCGTTGAATGGAGATTCCACCAGGTTCCAAGCTCGGCCCGTTGGCGCACTCATTCTGGCGGTTCAAATAAAACAGCTCTTGAGCTGAAGCCTCCGGTTCAGTCAGGACCGGCTCTTCGACCGGTTTATTCTTCTTTGCTCTCTTGCTGAGGTTTGCTTGAGCACTGAAAGGACAAAAGGTTAGTACAAAAGCATGAGTAAGATAAGCACAACATAAGATGATCATCATTACCCGGGCGCGGTCTTGAAAGCCGACAGGGTAGATTGCATAGAATCGCCAGAGGAAGGTGAAGTTTCCTGATAATTCGAATCAGACGAATTGAGCGGTTGACGAGTGACACCCGCTAAAGGATGAAAAGGGTATAAGTTGGAGATAACCTCAGTCCGGCGCTTTCTTCATGCCTCGGGTAAGCCGGAGGAAAGGTCTGCATCCTTGCTGGCCCGGGTTTGCCTCCGGCTCTCATGAATCTGTTGCTTCAAAAGAAATTGAGGATCTTGATAAGCTAAAGGATGCGAAAATCTTACTTTCCGGGTTACTCTTCGGACCTTCAGCCTTGGCAAGGGGTCCGAGTCGGAGGAAAGTATAGTTACCTCTTCAATCATCGGGTTACTCGCTCCGGTGTCATCCTGTGGATAATCAAGTCAATAAGGTGGTTAAAAGACAGACGAAAAGCAGAAACAAAGGAAGAGCCTAAAGAATAAAGGGTTACCTCTGACTCGGAGCTATCATCCAACTGAAGCAGTTCTGAGGCAGTAGGCTTGCTTCCCTTTTTGCGGGGAGCGGCTCTCCTGGCGGCTTTCTTAGCCTTTCTGGATTTTTTAGCCGCCTCATGGTCATACTTGACCTTCCAGAATTTATCATCAGCCTGAAAAATACAATAAAGACTTCTTAAGGTTCAGATGAAAACTATCCAAAGTGAAAATAAGGTGTTCAGATCAGTAGCTTACCGCTGGAGCCGGGTTAGTCTTGCAGAAGGGGCTTAAGCCGGTCCTCCCGCAGTCGGTCAAGCTCTCATTCAAGAGGGACTTGGTCATGTCGTCAACGACGTCTTCAGGTAGATCGTTGCGGCTGTGCCGCAGAGGGTCGTTTTTCCGGCCCGTGTAATCACACATTAAGCCGGGGCGGCGGCTCAAGGGGATCACCCGCCAAAAGATCCAGACCCGGACCAGATCAATGCCATTGAGGCCGTTTCCCAGGAGAGCCTTAATCTTGTTGATGGTGGGGATCAGAGGTTGACGTTCGGCTTGAGATAGCTTGTCTGGTAGGGAGTTATTGGGTTCCAGACGCAGGGCACGAAAGCCGGGCAGAGGGTTCTCGTCAGCCAGCGAAGTATCCTGACAGTAGAACCATGTCTGGTTCCAGTCCTTTGGATGGCTTGGCGGCTCAGCGTAAGGAAAGAGGCAATCTCTCCGGCATTGAATGGAGATTCCACCAAGTTCCAAGCTCGGCCCGTTGGCGCACTCATTCTGGTGGTTCAAATAAAACAGCTCTCCAGCTGAATCCTCTGGTTCAGTCAGGACCGGCTCTTCGACCGGTTTATTCTTCTTTGCTTTCTTGCTGAGCATTGCTTGAGCACTGAAAGGACAAAAGGTTAGTACAAAAGCATGAGTAAGATAAGCACAACATAAGATGATCATCATTACCCGAGTGCGGTCTTGAAAGCCGGCAGGGCAGATTGCATCGAATCGCCAGAGGAAGGTGAAGTTTCCTGATAGTTCGAATCAGACGAATTGAGCGGTTGACGAGTGACACCCGCGGGTTTTTCTGGGAGAAGGTTTTTCCTTCGTTGACCGTGAGAGCTTATGATGGGCTAAGTTGGGACACCCCTGCAGGGTATTATCTTTCGAAAGCCGTGCCCGCGGTTATGAGGCAGATGGGAATTTGTTAATGTCCGGTTGTAGAGAACTTATCACTTGACCCAGTTAAAATACATCAACCGTGTGTGTAGCCGTGATGGTCTCTTCTCGGCGGAGTCCGGGAAGTGAACACGGTTTGAGTTATGTATGACGTAAGTAGGAGTTCAGGATCACTTCTTGGTCATTGCTAGATGACGACCGTTCCATTGTTTCTCTTCTCGCTCTCTTCTGCGTATGTTAGGCACCATATATGCTTATTGCTGCTGCAGCTCCACCTCATTACACCATCCTTTCCTATAAGCTTAAATAGTCTTGATCTCGCAGGTGTGAGATTGCTGAGTCCTCGTGACTTACAGATTCTACCAAAACAGTTGCAGGTGCCGACGATGCCAGTCCAGATGATGGGGTCGATCTCAAGTGCGAGTTCGACGAGGAACGTGGTCGTTACTATGTGTCTTTTCCTGATGATCAGTAGTGGAGCCCAATTGGGACGATCGGGGTCCTAGCATTTGGGGTTGTCTTATTTTCATCTGGATTTTGACCGTAGTCGGTCTATGTGTGTATTTTGAATGATGTATGAATTATATTATGTTTTGTGTGAAGTGGCGATTGTAAGCCAACTCTTTATCCCATTCTTGTTCATTACATGGGATTGTGTGAAGATGACCCTTGTTGCGACAAAACCACTATGCGGTTATGCCTCTAAGTCGTGCCTCGACACGTGGGAGATATAGCCGCATCGTAGGCGTTACACTACATCATCCCCATGCCACGTGGGTCCGTCCCTATGGCATGTATCGTTTTGCATCTATCGGAACTAGCTCTGCCCTATCCATGCCATGATTTATGTTATCACCTACTCGCCTGTTGTATGGCCCTTCACAGTCTCCCGTGTTGCTGACTGGCCTCTTACCCGTCCCGCGACGTGGGCTCACATGCTGGCACGTCATTTGTGCTTGGGTCCGTCCCTGCAGCGCTGACAAATATGAGAGACCAAGCTCTGGCTCACGGCCCGCTCCGCGCACGTCACCTCACCAGGTCCTCAGTGCCTTCATCTTCTCGGGAAAAGATCATCGGCAGGACAGCAGGCGCGCTCATGAGTTATGCTCTCTTTTCGGGCTAACCTGCAGGAACCCCTGGAGTTTGGCTACAGGCGGCCCCTCTGACCGCCCTCTTTCCATGCAATTCACTTGCATGTTAAAGGGGGGGCTCCTGAGCATCGCGTCTCAGGAGCTCCTACTAACTCCCTAGCTCTCACCCCCTGGCCACGGTAGCGCGACCTGGCATACTAGCGGTGGCTGAGCCTCGCTCGAGGGTCGGGACCCGAGGATGTAGAGCATTTAGAAGAGCAAGGAAATGGGAGGCCGGCGTGAGCCCCACCTTGCAGCATCACCACTAAAGCAAAATCAAGCGTCGCGCGAAGGAATCACCTCAGGCTCATTAAGATAATTGAGTCACCTATGTGTATCAGCATAAACCCGTTGCCCAGGATTCACGCCTCTCGCAATCTCGCTCCGGCAATGCCACTTTCCTTTTCGGCCTTCGGGAAGCTGCTTGCACGCTAAGGGGGACCTCTTGAGCATTCAGCCTCAGGAGCTCTTACCGGACCTCGGGCCGCTCACCTCCTGGCCTTGACCACGGCATCACGACCTGGCATACCAGCGATGGCCGAAGCCTGCCTAGGGACTGGGATCTGCCAGCATAGAGCGCTAAGCTACCGCGAGGACGAAAGGGGGAGCAATTCCGAAGCAAGACACACAATTGCAAACTCATACTAGGGATGGTAAACATTGGGACAAAAGCATTACAAGTGTAACACCCCGGATGTAACTTTCCATATTTGTAACTCCAACTCTTGCCATTTTCGGCTATGTGTTACGATATTCCCTCCGTGGTCTGGTTTTGTTTTTCGTTTTTCATTTCTTCATGTCATGCATCTCATATCATGTCATCATTTGCATTGCATTTGCTTACGTGTTCGTCTTTTGCATCCGAGCATTTTCCCGGTTGTCCGTTTTGCAATCCGGCACTCCCACCTCCTCCGGCGCACCCCTCTTGTTTCTTTTCGTGAGCGGGTGTTAAACGTTCTCGGAATGGACCGAGTCTTGCCAAGTGGCCTTGGTATATCACCGGTAGACCACCTGTCAAGTTTCGTGCCATTTGGAGGTCGTTTGATGCCCCAACGGTTAACCGGGTAACCGCAAAGTCCTTTTGTGTGTTGCAGCAAAACCCCCCTCCAGACAGCCCAAAACACCTCTAAGTCACCGGCATGCTCTCGGTCGTTCGATCACGATCGTGTGGGCGAAAACCGCACCCCGTTTGGACTCTGCTAGCTCCCTCTGCCTATATATTTGCACCTCCCCCCGAAATTTCGCGGATGAACCCTAGTCTTCTTCCACCTCCCGCCGCCGGACAAAAATTCCCGCACGCCGGACATGTCCGCCGCCGCCCTCCAACCAATCCACCGCCGCCACGTCATCCCCGCGCCTCCTCTCTCTCCTCCAGCGCGCCGCAGGCCAGCGGAGCCCATCCGGGGCCCGCGCGGGCCCAGATCCCGCCGCCGCCGGGCCGCGCTCCCCGCCCGCGCCTCCGCGTCCGCCCCGTCGCCTTCGCCGCGCGCCGCCACCCTGGTGCGCCTCGCCGCCGCCGCACCTCGCCTCGCCTCCATGGCCGCCGTCGCCCTTGCTCGCCCGCGCGCCGCCGCCTCCTCCCGAGCGCTCCGCCGTGCCGCGCCGCCCCTAGCCGCCGTCTCCCTCTCCCTCCTCTCCACGCCGGCGCCTTCTCTCCCCCAGCTCCGGCGAGGAACTCCGGTAGCCCCGAGCCGGCGCCCCGATCCAGATCTCTGGAACACGGTTGACCTCTTCTTCCCCCGAAAATCCTCCAAGTCCCGTGTATTTTTGCATTATATGCCTCTGTTCATCGCATCATAACTCTTTACATATAGCTCCGTTTCGTGCGTGTAATATATAGAAATTTTCGTCTCGAGATGATCTTCATTTTGTTCCATTATGCTATGTTAATTTGAGTCCATCTTGATGCCCAAATCTCTGGTGCAAGAGTGCTAATTGCTGTTAACTGCTGTTACTTATCAGAACTTGAGGATTTGTTATTTTTGTTGCATTTAATGTGTGCATCTTATGAGTAGGAGCTCTACATGTGTTTTGATGTATGCCATGCCATCTCTACAGAGGTGTATGCCATGTATTTTGTGATATATGTGGTGACTAGCACAAGCATGCAAACTAGGCCTCGTGATGTTTCTGATATCAGGGACTTAGTAATTTTGCTAAGTCCGTGACTGCTGTTATTTTGTTGCTATGTATCCTTGTGTCTACAGAGAGATACATGCTCCTTTTGGAGATGTTCATTAAGGATGTTTTATAGATATAGTTGTGCTCTATCCATCCATGCCTCAATCTCGCTCTACTTTTGCTATAAAATGTTCCTGACAGATTGTTTACGTGTTATTCAATTTTGCCAAGCTTGTTGTAGTTGTTCCATACATGCTATGTATTTGCTCTTGCCATGGATAGCTTCATAAACATGCCATCTTGATGTAGGTATGCTTGTTTTGTCATGCATTGCTTTGTGGTGAGTGCATAAAGCTTACAAAATGCCCTCTTAATGTCTGTTTCTGCCATGCTCTGTTTTCTGCAAAGTCTGAAACTGATAACGAAACTTGCTATGTTTACATGGTTGCCATCATATCTTCTGTTCCTTTTTGGCTTATGGTCAGTAAGGGACTTTTGTCATATGCATTTAGTAGATTCATGAGATGCCTTGCTTTGCCATTTAAGTTCCTGTAGCATGTTGATTGCTTGCTCTGAACATTGCTACCTGTTGCTGTTTATGCCATGTCCTATAATTTCAGTCTGTGTACCTGATATCTTTTGCACTTTTGCCATGCTTGTTTGAACCTGCTGTGATGTGATCTAGCTGTAGCTCAGTGTTCATATTTTGTCAGGCATCTTCTGTAGATTACTACCATATGCTTTGTTGCTATGTTGGGGTGCCGTAGAATTGTTACTTGATGTATTCTAACTGCTATCATGCCGTTAATCGCAGATTCGTGGCATTCTTGTTTTGCTTGCCATTTGCAAACCGTGCATCCGTTTCCGGTGATCTTTATATCGATTTCGACCAAAATCATCTCATCCTTCCAGTGGCATGCTTGGTTTGCCAAGTTACTGCCTTGTTCATCATTTTTCTTCTAGAGCACGCATACGCATCGCATATCATATCTTGCATATCATTCATGTATTGCATCATGTTGCTTGTGCATCTCCCGTGATTGATTGCGGTTCCACTGCTTGTGTTCTTGTTTTGGGTAGAGCCGGGAGACGAGTTCGTGAACGAGGAACCTGTTGAGTACGCTTACGAGGATCAAACTTTCGACAACTCTGAGAACCTTGGAGGCAAGATGACCATACCCTCGAAATCACTTCTATCTTTGCTTTGCTAGTTTTTTTTCGCTCTATCGCTATGCTTGCGCTACCTACCACTTGCTTATCAAGCCTCCCAAATTGCTATTAACCTCTAACCTTTGTCACCCTTCCTAGCAAACCGTTGTTTAGCTATGTTACCGGTTTTGCTCAGCCCTCTTATAGCGTTGCTAGTTGCAGGTGAAGATGAAGTTTGCTCCTTGTTGGATTATGTTTATGTTGGGATATCACAATATCTCTTATCTTAATTAATGCATCTATATACTTGGTAAAAGGTGGAAGGCTCGGCCTTATGCCTAGTGTTTTCTTCCACTCTTGCCGCCCTAGTTTCCGTCATACCGGTGTTATGTTCCTTGATTTTGCGTTCCTTACGCGGTTGGGTGATTTATGGGACCCCCTTGACAGTTCGCTTTGAATAAAACTCCTCCAGCAAGGCCCAACCTTGGTTTTACCATTTGCTACCACCTATCTCCTTTTCCCTTGGGTTCTGCAGACTCAAGGGTCATCTTTATTTTAGACCCCCTCGGGCCAGTGCTCCTTCGAGTGTTGGTCCGAACTGAGCTGCCTGCGGGGCCACCTTGGGGAAACTTGAGGGCTGGTTTTACTCGTAGCTAGTCTCATCCGGTGTTGCCGTGAGAACGAGATATGTGCAGCTCCTATTAGGATTTGTCGGCACATCGGGCGGCTTTGCTGGTCTTGTTTTACCATTGTCGAAATGTCTTGTAAACCGGGATTCTGAGACTGATCGGGTCTTCCTGGGAGAAGGTTTATCCTTCGTTGACCGTGAGAGCTTATAATGGGCTAAGTTGGGACACCCCTGCAGGGTATTATCTTTCGAAAGCCGTGCCCGCGGTTATGAGGTAGATGGGAATTTGTTAATATCCGGTTGTAGAGAACTTGACACTCGACTTAATTAAAATACACCGACCGCGTGTGTAGCCGTGATGGTCTCTTTTCGGCGGAGTCTGGGGAGTGAACACGGCTTTTGAGGTATGTTTGACGTAAGTAGGAGTTCAGGATCACTTCTTGATCATTGCTAGTTCACGTCTGTTCCTTTGCTTCTCTTCTCGCTCTTGTTTGCGTAAGTTAGCCACCATACTTGCTTAGTCGCTGCTGCAACCTCACCACTTTACCCCTTTCCTACCCTTAAGCTCAAATAGTCTTGATCTCGCGGGTGTGAGATTGTTGAGTCCTCGTGACTCATAGATACTTCCAAAACAGTTGCAGGTGCCGATGATACCAGTTGAGGTGACGCAATCGAGCTCAAGTGGGAGCTCGATGAAGATCTTGTTCGTTGTGTTGTATCTGTTCTTGTTGATCAGTAGTGGAGCCCAGTTGGGACGATAGGGGATCTAGCAGTTGGGTTGTCTTCTTTTCTTTTGGCTTTGACCGTAGTTGGTCTATGTGTGTATCTCATATGATGTATGAATTCATTTATGTATTGTGTGAAGTGGCGATTGTAAGCCAACTCTTTATCCCATTCTTGTTCATTACATGGGATTGTGTGAAGATGACCCTTCTTGCAACAAAACCACAATGCGGTTATGCCTCTAAGTCGTGCCTCGACACGTGGGAGATATAGCCGCATCGTGGGCGTTACAACAAGTTCTTTACATACCCCCACAGGGTTTGTCTCGATTCCTTGCAGGGAAACAAAAGAAGAAAACTTCAAGGAGCCCTGGCTGCTGGGCATCACTTACGATGCTGAGCGGACGCCGCTGCCGTGCTCCGGCCACAGCGAGAGCTCGGTGGCACGTAGCTATCATCCCTCGACTCCGGAGAATCGCTAGGCTCGGGCGAGCCGCTGGATTCCCAGGAGTCGTTGCTGCTGCTGGAGGAGCTGTTGGCAGGACCAGAGGCGGGCTCGGCGCCTGCAGCCGCGCCACGGAGGCCGCTTCCCCCAGGGTAACACTCCAAACGGCGACCCTCCTTGTCGAAGACCTTGAAGAACAATGTGGAGACGCCTTCGTACTAGAAGTGGATGGCGAGGGCCCCCTCTGATCCGCGCGGCAAGCGCGGGCGACCTCGCCCCATCCTCGGGTCATGAAGATTTTGCCCGGGGGGACGACCTCGACCTCCGCCCCCGTGGCCAGACTGCAGCACCCGGCATGCTGCAGCCACAACTTTAGTGGCCCCCTCGGCGGCATCTCCTCGGCGAA
The DNA here is from genome assembly GCF_002575655.3 of Aegilops tauschii subsp. strangulata. NCBI lineage: Eukaryota > Viridiplantae > Streptophyta > Magnoliopsida > Poales > Poaceae > Aegilops > Aegilops tauschii. The sequence continues at coordinate 467,357,072 of NC_053036.3, read as the reverse complement.
GAATCACGGAAGCTGGATCCACGTGTGCGGAGGCATCACCACCTACATCACGAACTTGCGCGAGGAGCCCTCGGCGTGGGTTCGCGGGCCGGCAGCCGGTGCAACCTCAGCCTGGCCGCCACGGCCATGGCTCGCGTGGAGCAAGGCGCTGCCGCCTTCTCCGGGGCCTCACGTTTGGGCGTACAGAGGAAGTGGGAAGCCGGGCGGAGGTCGCTCGTACCAAGGCCATGTCGCCTCTAGCCTCCCACCGGTATCGCGGGGGCGGCTGAGCCTTTTCTTCGATAGGAGCGGCCCCTGCTCGTCATGGGGGGGGGGGGGTTGCCTTTCTCCGCTGCGGAGAACCTCCTAATCGGCGCGATGGGTGCTAAAGCGAAGAGGAAGAAGAAGGAGTGGGCGGCGAGAAGATGGAAATGAACAAAGGGGGCTCCGGCCTCTCCCCATTTATTGCCAGAATTAGGCCAACCGCCGGCCTCCATGATCGCACACAATGATGGTTTTCCTCTGCATGTAGCAGAGTCTCGTCAAGTTGAACAGTTGCCGAGGCGGCGTGAGGAAGCAGAGACGCCCACGTCTCATCAATCACCACACGTCAACCGAGGCCGCAGGTAGTTAGGGCCCGCGGCGCTCTGCACTAGCCCCTTGGCTTCGCCTGGAAGCCAAGTTCGAGCGTGCCTTAGGCCCGCGGGCTACTGCCAGCGTCCTAGGACCGGGGGTGCCTAGACTTTCCTGCCTGCGGCCCATGGCGTGGCTCCATCGGCGGCCTGGTACGGCCCAGCTTCAGGATCAACAACCCAAGACCCTCGCGAGGGGCAAATCCTCGTGAGGCGGACGACACCAATACCTCCTCGAGGGACGGCCTCCTCAGGCTGGCTCCCGAGGAGCGGAGATTTCTATGCAAAGCTCACCTCGTGAGGTTCAGGTGACATGACCCATGACGATCGAGGCCAGGCGGGCGCCAGCGGCCGCAGTGTACCAGTTTCCTCTTTTGCGCTAAGGAGGCAAGCATAGGCGTGGGGTCCCGAGGTATCAGCCAAAGGTTTCCATTTCGGTGCAACGAGACCAAGACCGCCAGGACGGCAGGACGGAGGTCATCGCCGAGCCCACCGCGCCAACCCGACCAGAAGCTTTTCGCAGGCGAAGACTGCTTTTGTCAGGATAGCATGTACTAGCTGCCCCCCTTCAAATTTGGTCGTTGTGGGATCCCTTTCCGCCTTACATTTGGGAAGAGGACCAAGGCCACTATAAATAGGACTTAGCCACCACCATAGAAGGAGGATCATTCAGATCATCCTCACACCCACCAGCTCATCGAGCACAAGAACACCTCACCTCCTGAGGCTGTTCTACCATTGTACTAGTTCATCCTCAGCCCCTTGAGGCAATCCACCACAAAGCTGGAGTAGGGTATTACACCGCAAGGTGGCCCGAACCAGGATAAACTGTTGTGTCCCTTCTACATCCAGTTCATCGAGCTAGGCAGTGAGATTAGCGAGTAGGTAGACAGGGGAGGACGAGTTCTTCGCACGCACCCTAGAGTTCGAACCTTTCAAGGGTGTGCGGAACCCCGAATACGACAGTATATATAAAAAGTGATGTATATAGAATTTTATTCGAATCGAAAATGGATCCTGCCCGAAAAAATAATACAAAATAGATTGGAATTGAGTTGGCATGGTAAACGTGCAAGCTTTTTCTCAAAAATTTGAACAAAGTAGCCAAACTCGCAGTAACCGCCCGAAACCAAAATACGGGAGATGGAAATTACTGCCTATCCCTGGCATGCAACACATGTCGGCTCGATTTCAATAGGTCTTGATCGGGGCAGGTTTTTAATAAAACTCAAACGTGACATAACCGCCTCTCACCCAGATTCATACGCGGTGGGTGAGGGAGTCCTGGATTAGGGGGTATCCAGACAGCCGGACTATATACTTTGGCCAGACTATTGGACTATGAAGATACAAGATTGAAGACTTCGTCCCGTGTCCGGATGGGTGTCGGGACCCCGATTCCAAGTCACATCGATCTAGCCTGTAACACCTCATATCACTTTGCGGCCTCACGCACGGTATTCCCACGGGTGTCGCCTTACCAAGGCCCGGGACCGTTTGCGCCTTTTGGCTCACGTATATGACAATGTCGCTAGCATCCATATGACAGAGAATCCGGGCCGACATGGCTAGTCGTGAACCCAAAGCGGCACTAACATATGGGGACAGGCATACATGAATCAACATCGAACGTGTCGGTCAACAGCGTGCGAATCCGGGCTGTAGCACTGGGCTAAAAGGACTCCGGGAACCCGGGCTGTAGCAGGCTAGGCAGGACTCCGGATTTCACCGCGTGACATTTCCCCGAAGGGACAGACAACTATATTTCTTCCGGATAACCCAGGCAGAGGAGGAAGGACTGGCAGAGTCACAATATGAATGGAGTACTCCTCAAGAGCACTCTAGTTGTGATCTTTCGGTTCCGCGAGGAACTTCTTCCATAAGTAGTTCATGGTATTTGGAAGAAGAAAATACCACGGACCTCGAGGAATATCGCAAGGGTTACTAATATCCTAAAGGAACAAGCAAACACTAGCTACACAAATTAAGTAGAGTGAGTCTTGGGTTCAAGAACCCAGAAATAGAATGCCTACTAACTAAATGGCATCACGGGATGCTTTTGGGAAAGATGGCCAGAATCATCACACCGGGAACACAAAACATGGCTAGATTACTAGGTGACTCCCTAAAACACCTAGGGTCACAACAATAGCTCCAACATATATACCGAGGCAATAGAGTGCCTCAACGCACCGATAGTGTGCTTAATCTGGCCCAAAGGGACGCAAAAACAGAGGGAAAGGATTTTGCAAATGCATCAGATTGTTTAGAAACCTGGGATGACTCGGACAACATAACGGCTGTAAAAGCTCAAAAGGATTTGAGATATCCTGCAAAATGGTGGCATAACCACTCAACATCATAATATCAAGGTTCCGAGATCAACTGTCAACACATGGAAGTAGTAGAAACTGAACTGGGGCTTCAGACCAACAATCCTACAGGTCTACGGATTAGTAACACGTGATCCTGATTGAAAGATGAGAAGCCTAGTTCTTAATCCCCGTAGAAGAGAAGAGGGTGACTCAGATCAGAAGGGCATAAGGTAAAGGAGTAAAAGAGCCATACGTTCCCTTCCACAATCAATTCCCTTTATATAACTAAAGCATTTCTAGACTCAACTTCGACCAGTTTGGCTTCGTAAACCTACAGGCAGTCAGGCTCTGATACCAAAGCTGTCGGGACCCCGATTCCAAGTCACACCGATCTAGCCTGTAACACCTCATATCACTTTTCGGCCTCACGCACGGTACTCCCACGGCTGTCGCCTTACCATGGCCCGGGACCGTTTGCGCCTTTTGGCTCACGTATATGACAATGTCGCTAGCATCCATATGACAGAGAACCCGGGCCGACATGGCTAGTCGTGAACCCAAAGCGGCACTAACGTATGGGGACAGGCATACATGAGTCAACATCGAACGTGTCGGTCAGCAGCGTGCGAATCCGGGCTGTAGTACTGGGCTAACAGGACTCCGGGAACCCGGGCTGTAGCAGGCTAGGCAGGACTCCGGATGTCACCGCGTGACATTTCCCCGAAGGGACAGACACAGGAACGATATGAAACACATGCCGGCCAGTCAAGTGCCCAGAGCAGTAGTGCTGGGCTAGCAGGACCCCGGTGAACCGGGCTGTAGCGGACTACTATGGCTCAAGGAAGCACTAGACTACATTTCCCCATAAGAGAGGCTGTTAAGGATAGACAACTAGATTGTCGGATCCCACACATACCAAGCATTTCAATCATACACACAATATGCTCGATATGTGCAAATACAACATGGCGTCACAACAAGACTCTACGACTCAGAGTATTTATTCATTAGGCTCCGGAGAGCGAGATATTACAAACAAGGGTCTCATGACCCAACATTCAGAGCATACAAGTCATAGCACATGCGGAAGCTTAACATGTCTGAGTACAGACATCTATAAGAGAAAAAGGCTGCGAAGCCTGACTATCTACAAGATCCTGCCGAGGGCACAAGATCGTAGCTGAGGTATCAAGCTAAACGTCGAAGTCCACACGGAACTACTAGCGAGACTGACATCTCTCTGCAAAACATAAAATAGGCAAACGTGAGTACAAATGTACCCAGCTAGACTTACATCAGAACTATCTACATATGCATCGGTATCAACAAAGGGGGTGGTGGAGTTTAACTGTAGCAAGCCAGCTTTGACTCAGTGGCTAACCTGAACTACGACTGCAAGCAACTCTTTTGAGGTGGCGCACACGAGTCCACATATTCACCATATCAATACACCACTATGGATCCGCTCCCGTCTCCCTACGAGAACGCCATCCATAGCACTCACGCTTATCTTGCGCATTTTAGAGTATCCACTTTCACTTGTCTATGAACTGTTATAGGCAACCCAGAAGTCCATTTCCGCGGACACGACTATTCGAATAGATGATGTTAACCCTGCAGGGGTGTACTTCGTCACACACGCTCTCGCCACTTACCACCATGTACACGTCGTGTACCTCGGCAACCTTCAAGCGGAAGCCTGGCGAGGGAGTCGGCCACGACCTGACTAACCACACAAGTCTCTAGTCCAGGTTTATCGCCTATTCGGGTTCCATCCGCAAGGAGATCCGGCCGGGGTGTCGCTCACGGCCCCAAACGATGTGTGCAGGGTTCCCGAGCCCACCATCCGGGTGCCACTCGGTACACCAGGCCACGTGTGCCTAGTCTGTCCCAAGCCCACCTGTACCGGGTGCCACTTGGTAGACTACTAACACTACCTACAAACACCAGAAACTAGTTGCAACTCCTGGACAGAGATCAGGTTGATTAATAAGTCGAGAGGGGCACTTAAGCATTCCAATGCGTGATAGTAACTGTTCATGGATCACAAACACAGAACTCAGTTCCTGAGGACGGTTTCAATGAGACAACCCACCATGTACTCCTACATGGCCTCTCACCTCTACCTTTACCAAATCGTGTTCACACACTTAGCTCTCAACAGGAGGACATGTTCACAAGATTCCAATTCATTCCCGATGAATCAGACCTGACACATCTCGAAGCAATAGCAGGCATGACAACAAGCATGAATGAGTAGGCACATCAGGGCTCAAACAACTAATACTCATGCTAGTGGGTTTCATCTATTTACTGTGGCAATGACAGGTCATGCAGAGGATAAAGGGGTTCAGCTACCGCAGCAAGTAACAGATAGATCGTTGTTGTCCTAATGCAGTAAAAGAGAGCAGGAGCGAGAGAGTGGGATTGTATCGGAATGAACAAGGGGGTTTTGCTTGCCTGGCACTTCTGAAGATAGCATTGAGTCTTCAGTAGTGTCAACGATCACAACGTCGGAACATCGTTTACCGAGAGGGGACAAATACCGGCAACAGAGAGGAAAACCAATCAATGCAATGCAACAATATGATGCATGAATGTGACATGGCAATATGCTGTGAATTGAGCTAATGCAGCTAGCAACAAGTGCAAGGGAGTCCATTTGACCCAAAGGTTCAAATGCAAACCCATTTTATAGAGTTATATATGTGCATGATCTTGTTTCATCTAAACAGCATGGTTAGGTTTCTCTAGGATGCATGAAACCAGTACAGATGGATAGATTGGATTTTTCTGATCATTTTTCATATATAACTTGTTTAGTTTGGAGCTACGGTTGAATTTCTATGAATTTTAGAAGTTTGCACTATTTTCTGGAATTTCCTGTATAAGAATAATTCCAGTAATTAGATTACTGCGTCAGCACTACGTCAGGATGACGTCAGCTGGTCAGCGGGGTCGTCCAGGTCAAACCTGACGTGTGGGGTCCACACGTCAGTGACACGGGGACTAATCCCGGTCAAAACCAGCGCTGATTGTGTTTGACCCTGTGGTAGGGCCCACTGTCAGTGGCTGTGAGGTGGCTAGTTAAGGGATTAGCCTCTAATGACGAAGCCACGTCATCATCGCTGGACTCTGGCCGGCGGCGACCATTCCGCACGGCGGAGCTGGAGCTGGGCGGCGCTAGGGGCTGCGGTTAGGTGCGGTGCGACCACCAGGAGGGAGCCCATGCTCGTCCGCATCCAACGGGGTAGGCAGCAGCGACTGGGGTGCGCTGTACTCGCCGGAGACGAGCTCGCGGCGGCGGCCGGAGTTCGGGAACATGTGGGGGTTCGGTGTTCCGGTGCACGGGAGAGCTAGTTAGGGGCTGCGTTGGACTCATCGTTGCTCCAGGAGCACGCCGGAGGCACAATCTTGAGCGGAGATGCACGGTGGCTGCGAGATCAACGACCATGGCGGACGGCGGCGCTCGGGTACGGTGGCTGGCACGACTAGAGGCGTAATCGAGCTCGGGGAGAGGGGGTTACGACGCGGGAGCTCACGGTGGTTGCAGAGGTCGTCGAAGCGGGCTCGGGGAAGGCTTGACGGTGTCGGAATCCCGGCGGCAATCTCCTGTGGCCGAGGAAGAAGATGAGAACGTCGAGGGCGTTGCGGTGCTTCCCAGCTCACGTGGATTGGTGGGGTAGATGGGGACGGCGTGAAGGAGCTCTCGAGCACGTTGGAAGGGCGAGGGAGGCCCGGTGGTCGTGGCAACAGCGAGCGGCGGCGACGGCATACTCGGCCATGGGGGGGGGGAACAGAGGAGCGAGGGGAAGGGAGGTCCAGAGAGCGAGGGAGAAGTGAGAGGGGGTCGGGGAGGTGGCGTGGCACTCGTGGAGGCGTCCAGAAGCGGCGGAAGCAGGAGGTGGCCTCGCGCGCGGCGACCACACGCCCGGCGTCCCTCTGGCGTCCTTCTGGCGCGAGGTGGGAGACGGTGGCGGCTCTGGTGGGCTGGGCCAGCTCCTGGGCCGTGGTGGGGCGCCAGGTGAGTCCAGGTGAGGGGCCCAGTGGCCTTCTCTCTCTCTCTTACTTAATTGTTTCTGTTTTTTTCTATTTTATTTCTCTATTTTGAATTAGTAAAAATACTAATTCATTTTGTAAGATCCTGAAAATAATTGTGGCACTTTTGAAACTATTTCCAACAGCCCTCAAATGCTTTCAAGATTATTTGGACAGTTAAAATATTTTATAGAATTTAAATGTCCAAATTCAAATACTTATCATTTAATTCAAAAATCCAGAATGTCCTAGAAAAAGTGTGCACCATTTTTGCCAGGGGTTTTAGCCCAATCCAGAAATGATGAACATTTTATGAAGGGCATTTTGGGTTCATTGAAACCAATTTTAGTAAACCCTAGTTGGTTTCAGGGGGTGTTGGGGGTTCTGTCATCCCCATTTCAATTTTCTGCAAAATTCAAACATGATGCACACCTGAAGCTAGCCTAGTGCAATACGAGAAGCTAGGGATGTGACAACTCGCCCCCACTAAACAAGAATCTCGTCCCGAGATTCAAGCGTAGGGTAAGAGGAAAAGGGGACACAAAAGCTAACACAATCTTCTCGATCCCATTGTTCTTCTCGAAGATGTTGATTCATTGCATCCCTTTGATCTTGACATCATTTCTTTCGGGAGCTTCATCCAACTATGATGACGGAAGAGAGGGAAATTCTAAAGGATTGATCTTCTCGAAGATCGAGCTATGCAAGATCAACTTGCGGAATGAGATGTTGAAACATCTCGAGTTGAGACACAAAACACATCGAGAGGGATGGAAGAACAAACGATGAGGTTTGATTTGGTGGGCAACAATCCCACGCTTAGATAATATGGTGCATGGGTTCCAAAGCAGTGAGGAGTTAGTTGCCATGACTCCATAACGGGGCACCTTAGGAAAGGTGACTCGTAGAATTCTTCCCTTAAGTGGCAAAAAGAATTACTTTTGATACAAAGATCATTGAAACTCTTTATACTAGCGTAAGGCAATTACAAATGATCGTTAGAAAGAATTCAAAAGAATGGCACACTCAATTTGGAAAGGAAACTATGGTTATAGAACAACTCGGCAAATGGAAGGCACATTCCAGTTGATACCAAGGATATAACCTAGTGACTGAGCGTGCTTTCAAGAACTTGAGCATTTCCATATTCATCAAGGTTTTACCAACATCCGTGCTGAGGATCCTGGCAACACATCATACTACCATGATGAACGGTGATGGAGGATGCAGATGCAAAGGAAGATAACACTTTCTCAGATTTTTCCTTAGCAATGCCAAAGAAGCAAATCTGGATGATCGACCGAGAGACATTTAGCACTCCGCTTCTAATGTTCTCCTTGACGTTCTAGGTACCACGATCATGCTTAGAAGCATCAACATGGCCATCAAGTAAAGGTCTGACTTCGGAAGCACAAAGGATCCATAAGGAACACTTCTAGAATAAGTCACATGAAATCCTCATGGAGAAGATGGTTGAATAGCTCAATCAAGATACTACAATGATAGATCTTCCGGCTAGGTGTGTCGGCCAGAA